>NW_028249386.1:0-588735 GCF_964263255.1 Lissotriton vulgaris
ATAAACTGGTGAGTAATAGAGGAGGAAGCTGAGATGTGATCACTTATGAAACCATTCATCGTAGTACTGCACCAGATCCTACTGTACGTTGTACTGGTATCTTTCATTGATGTTCACGGGCGCTCGTCGCGTTTATTTTGTTATCTTATGTCTGTGATTGCATGCGCACACTTGCTGTTAGGTGCGCATGCAATCTTGTGATGCTTTGAACATGTTTTTATTAAAAAGTGCATTCTCGTGTGTTAGAAACGGGACCCTGGCTGGCCAGGGCTCACGCCAAAGTCAGTCAGGGATCACCACTTCTAAGGTCAGTGCAAGGGAGTCACACACCAAGGTAACCCCTGCTCACCCTCTAGGTAACGTGGCGCGAGCAGCAAGGCTAAACTTGGAGGCGGTATGAGTTAAGTATTTGCGCACGCACCCCAGCAACAACACCCAAGGCCCACCACAAAGGAAACTCCACACAAGGTTATATAAAAAAATAGCCTTTGTATTATAATAAAAACACATTAGATAACACACACAAACTTTACAATGTGCCAGAGGCACGGGCAGAATTTACAAGGGGAATTATGTACAGGACAGGGCCACATGGACCACTGTCAGGGGTAGGCACTTGTTAGAAAATAATACTTGTAGGTATACACTTAGCACATAAACATATAATGATTAGCACCAAAATAGTACATGTAGCACACAACCAGTAATCACTGGAAAAGAGTAAATACCTCCTACGCAACCCTAAAACACTGTAGGTAATCACGCAGGGAACTAGGACCTTATCATCAGGACCTAAGGAAGAAATACCAACACCTAAGCAGTTCACTCTTAGCAAAGGGAAGGAAACCTAAACATAAAATGGGACATCAACAATCCTCTATGCAGGGCACACCTAACAAAGGGGATAAACATAAAGTGGGACGTCAACAATCCTCTATGCAGGGCACACCTGACAAAGGGGATAAACATAAAGTGGGACATCAACAATTGCACACGAGGTATTAAACACATTCAGAGGTGCAGGTTAGAACTTTTGCACAAGAATCACATTCAAAGAAATCACAATGCGCAGGGTGCACGTAGCACAACACTCGAACTTGTCCCTCAGGCCAACTGGCCTCGAAAGGGGCGGAATGCCCTGAGTCTCAATGTCAGGGGGTCTGCGCAGGCAGCACAAGCACAAAGCCTAAACGTAGCAACTGTCCACTAAGTGCTGGACAGTTGTAAATCAGAACTGGGCAACGTTGGAGCCAGGTGGGCTCAAGAACAAAGGTGAGGGACACAGCGTGGGAGCCACGGGGCTCAGACCAACTCACTGCCTGTGTCCCCCTCAGAGCCTCTCAGGGGCTCGCAAAGCAAATGCGCAATTTAGAGCTTCAGCGCTCTAAACAAGGAACATGCCCCCAGAGAGTCTCTCAGGACTCTAAATGAACAAATATGCCCTTAAGAGCTCAGCGCTCTGAAATAATGGAAGTGCCCCCTCGAGCCTCGGGGCTCGTAACTGCAGGTAGGGCTTCGTTGGAGTCCCTCACGGGGGACTCAGAAGCAGATCATGCCCCCAGGAGCCTATCGCGGCTCCACACAGCAGCGCCCGCGAGATCGCGCTACGGGGGAGGGGAGGACACCGGCAATGTGTCCCGCGGCCCCTCTCCCTCCTTGGCACTCACCGGGTGTCTCACAGCGGCAGCAGCGCGGGGCTCCTCTCCTCACTCTGGAGCCTCCGAGGATGCTGCAGGCTGCTTCCTGCTTCTCGGGCGGGCGGCCAATCACGGCGCGAGTCACCCGGCGAGCCTCCGGCACTGTCACCAATCACAGCGCGGCTCTCCGGGTGACGTCAGCGGCTGTACTCTCTCGGTCCCGGGGCTGTGGTGGTGATCTCCTGGGCAATGCCGGGGGGGCACCGGCTTCTCAATAAAATAACAGCGGGGCAATGCCGGGTAGGCACCGGCCTTAAAATAAATAGGAAGCGAGGTAGGCACTCGCTATGCCGCAAAACGGCAAATCCAAATGGGCAGATGCCGGGTGGGCACCGGCTGTACAACGAGCGCTCCCCAGCGCTCGGGGACAAGGCACAGCGCTCTCAAGCGCCAAGGTAAGCACGCTCAGTGCTCCAAGGAAATAAAAGCGCGCCTAGCGCTACAAGTCAAAATAAGAGCGCTTCCAGGCACAGCAAAGCTCCAGCAAGTTCTGGAGGCAGGCAGGGGGGCAAGGCAGGGCCAGAGCCAGCACACTGGGTCTCCAGGCAGGGAGACAGCCAAGTGGCGGTCCTCTTGGCCCCAGCAGCAGCAACAGCCCCCACTGGCAGGATCCTGGAAGAAAACCAAAGACGGGCCAAATGTATGGGGACACAGCCCCTTCTTATACAGTAAAATCCCTTTGTCTCAGGGGTGCAGGGTGGGGGGAAAACCAGTCGCAGCTGGTTTTGAAGTACTCTGTTTACCTCAACCACCCTCTCTATTCACTGGCAGGGCTAGAGACATCAGTCGCACTACAGGGGGTGGAGCCAGCATTGTCTGGGGAAAGTCCGGGCCCATCAGGGACCAGGTGCACTCCTCCCAAGCCATCAACATGCTAATCTCACACTCACCACCGCGCAGACCCATCCAGCCTTCCTGGAGCCAGGCTCACCAGCCAGCTCCAGCCAATCACACGGCAAGCATATTTTACAGTAATATGCCAAGTCCTAGAAATGGCATTTCTACACATGACACACACATACCACATATACCATTGCGAAGCATTCATTCTCCCGAGCTCGCACATACCAAATTCGAGCATGCACTCCCCACGCATCAGGAACTACTAGGGACACAGACATTCCCTATGCATCCCTATGGGGGAGCAGGCCAGCCTAACTACATGCACACACTTTACTCTGGGACACAGAGAAAAAGTGCGCACAGACCAGAAAATCATCCACACAGATCACAGATCTAAAGCAAAAAGATTAGGGGTGAACCTGCCTTAAGGGCCAAGTCCAACACAACCCCCTTCCAGCCAAAACGCAGGGCAGACCAATCACCACCATGATGGGCTTCCCTGCTTGGGGCGATAAAACACGGACGCGGGCCCGCAACTGCAGGGACACCCTTCTGTTTTACGCCACTGTGAACCCCTGGGGTTCTTTCTAAAACTATGGTAGGGACTAACTGGACTACCCCACTGGTACTCTCCAGCTGCCCTCGGCCAGGACCAGGCCCTAGGCCACCCAGATGCCACTGGATCCTGTCTACTCACAAAGTGGGGGGTAGTAACCCCTGGCACATAATAGCCATGCTCCACTCTTCCTGTCTGCAAGACAGGGCTAGACTGCCACTGGTTCTCCAGCCTAGGGTCTACAACCTTAGGTGGACCAGGAGTCTCAGGGAAGGCTCTCCTCCCCTTACCTCTTCTCCTAGGGTTCCTCCTCCTCCTGCGAGGGGTACTCTCTAAACACCATTCTCCCAACCTAGGGTTTAACCCCTCAGGTGGTACCGGGGTCAGAGGTGGTCTCTCCCACCATCTGTACCCTCTTCCAGAGTCCTGCTCCCTCCCAACTGGGGCGGTACCTCTGGAGAAAGAACTGGTCAGGACACTGATTACAGTGTTTCCACCCTTTAGGTCAGGCAAACCCTGAACCTGGACCTCCAACCTCCGGTCTAGAACCTTTGGTGGAATCACTGCCTGGCACTCCAGGACTTCTGGGGACTCACATGTTATCCCCCAATCACTCTTTTCACTGGACTTCTGTACTCTCCCTCCTGGAGCAGTACTGCCAGACTCTACAACCATGGAAGCTCTGCTCACAGATGCTCCAGGTCCTCCACACACTAGGAGATCTCCCTCAAGTGGACTAACAGGTAAGCATAGGTCCCCACCCTGGTGTTCCCTAAAGAAGCCATCCAGGCTCTGAGGCAGGGCTTCGGGCATCTGGGGACTCTCGGTCTCACACTCACTCCCGCTCCACTGAGACAGGCAGTAGGCCCCTACACCTTCCTCACTATACTGGGACCTAGCTGGGCTACTCTCACCCTCCTCCACCACGCTGGGTTGGAGAAAACCTGACCCACTATTGTTGGAATCACTCACTAGCGGCGCTAAGGAACCTCTTGCACCTTCCCATCGGTCTGCTTCCGCTGCAAGCTCACATGCAATAAATGATCCAAACTTCAACAGGTGCTGGCGCAACCCTGGTGAACAATAACTGAGCAGGTGCTCTGTGACAACCATGCTAAACAAACCGCCAGACTTGTCGTTCACGTGAGCTTTTTCCCAATCAAACAGTGCTCCACAACACTCATCTTCAAAGTCTTCCCAAGACTGATGAGGCAGTTTCCTAAGTCTCCTGAACTTCAACCCGAACTCCTCTGCGGGGGAACCAGGTACCATACTCGGGGAACTGGGAGTGGGACTGTCTACACTTGTATTTAAAAAGCTGACATCACTGGACTCCACCCTCCCTGGGGAATCCAGACAATTACAAATGCCCTCAGGGGGTAACCTACTCTCTTGGGCTACCTTCTCCCTGAACAAGGCCCTCTCAGCCACTAGCTTGGCATGCTGCAACCTGAGCTGTTCCATCGCTAGCCGATGCTCCCTCTCTTCCTTCCTATCCAACCACTCCTCTGGGGACAGGGAAAGGGATGGGGCGCTGGTACTGACACTGGACCCAGCAAGGGACTCCCTATCTATGGGGTCCTCACTCTCTGCTGACATCCATCCACTGTCATCACCATCCAACTCACATTCATCAACAGAATCTTCAGGGCTCCCCACAGACTCACCACCCTCATGGCGTGCGGCCCGGGCCCTATCTCTCTCACTGTGCTCAAGATCCCACTGACCCTTTTGCCACAGGATCAGGCTGTCCCTAAGCTGGGACTGAGTATCCAACTCACTCACCTCTATGCCTCCCTTTTCACAGAATCTGACCAGCTCTAATCTACTGTACCTAAACAGACTACAGAGATCAAAAACTGGCTCCATTTTGGCGGACGTCCTCAAGAAAAGTTTGACACAGGGAACCTGGGGGTCTGAGCTAAACAGGAGAATACAATCAACAAAATTCAGCAAGATTCCTATCTCAGGGAACTTGCATTCCACTGTCCAGTGTAACACACACTCATTCACACACAACCCTCCCCTCGGACTGGTAAGGCAGTTTCTACCACCCCTGAATTTCTCAACCTGACCACAAGCAACACAGGTACCAAACTTTGGGAGCAGGGCGGGGAACAAGGTACTTGGACAAAATACAAAATGACACCTTTCAGGAGAAGCAACACTGATCCTCACCTAAAAAACAATAATCCCCAAAATGTGGTTATCTAAAAATGTGGAGCTTTGAAGTGTGGCCTGTCGCCACTGTGGTACAGCGCAAACACAAATCCTTATCCTCACCGCTTGCCGCCAATGTTAGAAACAGGACCCTGGCTGGCCAGGGCTCACGCCAAAGTCAATCAGGGATCACCACTTCTAAGGTCAGGGCAAGGGAGTCACACACCAAGATAACCCCTGCTCACCCTCTAGGTAACATGGCGCGAGCAGCAAGGCTAAACTTGGAGGCGGTATGAGTTAAGTATTTGCGCACGCACCCCAGCAACAACACCCAAGGCCCACCACAAAGGAAACTCCACACAAGGTTATATAAAAAAAATAGCCTTTGTATTATAATAAAAACACATTAGATAACACACACAAACTTTACAATGTGCCAGAGGCACGGGCAGAATTTACAAGGGGAATTATGTACATGACAGGGCCACATGGACCACTGTCAGGGGTAGGCACTTGTTAGAAAATAATACTTGTAGGTATACACTTAGCACATAAACATATAATGATTAGCACCAAAATAGTACATGTAGCACACAACCAGTAATCACTGGAAAATAGTAAATACCTCCTACGCAACCCTAAAACACTGTAGGTAATCACGCAGGGAACTAGGACCTTATCATCAGGACCTAAGGAAGGAATACCAACACCTAAGCAGTTCACTCTTAGCAAAGGGAAGGAAACCTAAACATAAAATGGGACATCAACAATCCTCCATGCAGGGCACACCTAACAAAGGGGATAAACATAAAGTGGTACGTCAACAATCCTCTATGCAGGGCACACCTAACAAAGGGGATACACATAAAGTGGGACATCAACAATTTCACATGAGGTATTAAACACATTCAGAGGTGCAGGTTAGAACTTTTGCGCAAGAATCACATTCAAAGAAATCACAATGCGCAGGGTGCACGTAGCACAACACTCGAACTTGTCCCTCAGGCCAACTGGCCTCGAAAGGGGCGGAATGCCCTGAGTCTCAATGTCAGGGGGTCTGCGCAGGCAGCACAAACACAAAGCCTAAACGTAGCAACTGTCCACTAAGTGCTGGACAGTTGTAAATCAGAACTGGGCAACGTTGGAGCCAGGTGGGCTCAAGAACAAAGGTGAGGGACACAGCGTGGGAGCCACGGGGCTCAGACCAACTCACTGCCTGTGTCCCCCTCAGAGCCTCTCAGGGGCTCGCAAAGCAAATGCGCAATTTAGAGCTTCAGCGCTCTAAACAAGGAACATACCCCCAGAGAGTCTCTCAGGACTCTAAATGAACAAATATGCCCTTAAGAGCTCAGTGCTCTGAAATAATGGAAGTGCCCCCTCGAGCCTCGGGGCTCGTAACTGCAGGTAGGGCTTCATTGGAGTCCCTCACGGGGGACTCAGAAGCAGATCATGCCCCCAGGAGCCTATCGCGGCTCCACACAGCAGCGCGCGTGAGATCGCGCTACGGGGAAGGGGAGGACACCGGCAATGTGTCCCGCGGCCCCTCTCCCTCCTTGGCACTCACCGGGTGTCTCACGGCGGCAGCAGCGCGGGGCTCCTCTCCTCATTTGGGAGCCTCCGAGGACGCTGCAGGCTGCGTCCTGCTTCTCGGGCGGGCAGCCAATCACGGCGCGAGTCACCCGGAGAGCCTCCGGCAGCTGTCACCAATCACAGCGCGGCTCTCCGTGTGACGTCAGCGGCTGTACTCTCTCGGTCCCGGGGCTGTGGCGGTGATCTCCTGGGCAATGCCGTGTGGGCACCGGTTTCTCAATAAAATAACAACGGGGCAATGCCGGGTAGGCACCGGCCTGAAAATAAATAGGAAGCGAGGTAGGCACTCGCTATGCCGCAAAAAACGGCAAATCCAAATGGGCAGATGCCGGGTTGGCACCGGCTGTACAACGAGCGCTCCCCAGCGCTCGGGGACAAGGCACAGCGCTCTCAAGCGCCAAGGGAAGCGCGCTCAGCGCTCCAAGGAAATAAAAGCGCGCCTAGCGCTACAAGTCAAAATAAGTGCGCTTCCAGGCACAGCAAAGCTCCAGCAAGGTCTGGAGGCAGGCAGGGGGGCAAGGCAGGGCCAGAGCCAGCACACTGGGTCTCCAGGCAGGGAGACAGCCAAGTGGCGGTCCTCTTGGCCCCAGCAGCAGCAACAGCCCCCTCTGGCAGGATCCTGGAAGAAAACCAAAGACGGGCCAAATGTATGGGGACACAGCCCCTTCTTATACAGTAAAATCCCTATGTCTCAGGGGTGCAGGGTGGGGGGAAAACCAGTCGCAGCTGGTTTTGAAGTACTCTGTTTACCTCAATCACCCTCTTTATTCACTGGCAGGGCTAGAGACATCAGTCGCACTACAGGGGGTGGAGCCAGCATTGTCTGGGGAAAGTCCGGGCCCATCAGGGACCAGGTGCACTCCTCCCAAGCCATCAACATGCTAATCTCACACTCACCACCAGGCAGACCCATCCAGCCTTCCTGGAGCCAGGCTCACCAGCCAGCTCCAGCCAATCACACGGCAGGCATATTTTACAGTAATATGTCAAGTCCTTGAAATGGCATTTCTACACATGACACACACATACCACATACACCATTGCGAAGCATTCATTCTCCCGAGCTCGCACATACCAAATTCGAGCATGCACTCCCCACGCATCAGGAACTACTAGGGACACAGACATTCCCCATGCATCCCTATGGGGGAGCAGGCCAGCCTAACTACATGCACGCACTTTACTCTGGGACACAGAGAAAAAGTGCGCACAGACCAGAAAATCATCCACACAGATCACAGATCTAAAGCAAAAAGATTAGGGGTGAACCTACCTTAAGGGCCAAGTGCAACATCGTGGTTGCAGCCTTTGGCTCTGTAGTGTGAACAGTAAACTGATCACTTGCCTTTTGGACTGCAGAGAGGAAGGACGCACTCCCGTGGTGTTGTTATGATATAACGAAATAAACTTCAAAGAACATTTCTAGAATGTTACTGAGGATTCATTTATTTCTAAATTGCAACTTTACACCTACATGCAGGATTTCTCATATTCATAATACATTGGGAGAAAGAAAGAACTGAAAGAGATTAACTTAAACGTCCGTGTTCTAGGTGGCTGAGTTACTTTGTGAGCTAGCTGCCTCCAAAATAACAGCTGCTTTACTCAGACGATCAAAATATCACTCAAACTGTGATCATATTATTCCAGAGCTATTCCAAAAGGAGTAACCTTAAAGCCGTATCCAGCTTTACCACAATGCAAGGTGGCGCGCCGGGCCCAACAGGCATTTCCCTGGTAAGTTACAGGCAATGGGTACTGGTTTCAAAGTAGGATGGACTTTTGTGACCCAGCCATTCCTTCTTTCATCCATTCCTGCCTCCCCTTTCCTCCTTCAGTGTCATTTTTACACTAAATAGTTTGAACATTTTGTAAATAAAAAAAGTATATGAATTATTTTATATTGCATTAAAGAAACGGTAATATATATTAGACATATATTAAACAATGTTAAATGCAACAATATTCTCAAAATCGATATATTATATACCACAAATTATAATCTTACCTTATTTATGTCATACACGATTTTTAATTCAATATTTGTGTCCTCCACCGAAACCGCACCACTGCTTTGTCATGATGAGGTAAGTGACATGCTGCTATTTTGTTTGTTTACAGTTTGCAAATTCCTTATGTATAGGAAGCAGTGTCTTGGAGATTTGGTAACACAGTATATAACTGAGCTTTGACCTCTGTATTTCAGCTTGATCATAAAGCTTTAGTTAATTAAATGGAAGCATTTTAATCAAAAGCTATCAGTGAGGAACGAGGAAAGTAAACAATACACCCTGTGAGCAATATAAAGGAGAGAGAGAGATGGCTGCAGAGCCATGAACAAAAAGTAGACAGGTGTTTGTTCAATTCTTTATCAGTTGAGATTTCCAAAAAGGCAAATGGAATGTACATGTAGTCCTCCAATCTAAAAGTGCAATAGTTGAATAGAAAAAGAAAAGTAACAGAAGGACATAAGACAAAAATGTCATACAAATGTTTTTCAACTTTCAGAAAGGAACTCAACATGGCTTGCAAATTAGTAGTAGGAATCTGTTGTGTGATGCTCAGCTTAAACTCAGCCCCATGCCTCTAGGTCATAAATGGGCAAGCAGGGCAGATTTATTCATCCTAGATTTTACGATGCAAGGACGTAAAACACCACGAATGAATGTACGAGGGCAGGAAGAAATTCTGGCTTTGCAAATTCTGGTTTATAAACTGTAAATTCAAAGGTTCTGGCTTAACACTAGAATGAGCATTGCAAGAAGTCAGTTGTTCTGAGATTAGGCCTTTAGTTACATTTCATTTTTAAAGTCTCCACACAAGGATCCTATTGATAGTTTAGCCTTATCCATGATAGATTAAAAAAATGTAAATGAACATTTGACAAAACCTGTGCTGGAGTACAGACCCTTCATAATAGAATTATCTCACTTGCCCAAACTTTGGAGAAACATTTGCACAACTTCAGGTGAGACTGTGCATGCGGGAGAGAGAGAGTTTTTAACAACACACATTAGGTTTTATTTGTTAATATTCTTACACAGTTTGCCACGCTTTCACTTTTTATGTCCTGATGAAATCCCACGTATACGGTTTACAGTTTCCTCTTCGCTTTTGGGTCAAATGTCTACAATCTGATTTAATTAGCCTGAACTGACCTATTATCCTTATAGGGATAGTAGATGATTTAAACACACACCTCTACTACATGGATGCTATTTTTGCTACCTTCATTGCAGACAGGCTAGAGGCGGTTGGCTGCATGTACTGCTAATGTATACGAGTTCATATTGTCAAAATGACAAACACCTGTCACCTTTGCACAAGCAAATTTTCCCACACTTACTTTGCATAGCATGGAATAACAGTTATTTCTTGAATAATGTGCATATTTTACGCATTTTGAAATATATATTGATTTGTTTGTATACTCATTGGCTCTGTTGTTGTTTTGTCGCCTCCCTCTTCCCTCTTCGTTTTGATCACTTTCAGGGTCATGGCACTATGAATAATACTGTGTAGTCTGTGAGAAATTAGTTCTTTTTATGTAGGTCTTCTGTTGGTACTATTTTGTTGTTTGTATCGAATTACACCCAGTTCCTATGGCTTTTGGTGCACCCATTATTTTGTAATAGAGTACAGAAGCAGGTCTGATTCATGTGGAGCAGCTGAAGTATTTACAAAGTAGTCTTGCTGAAAATATACATGTATATGTATCCTTTCATTTTTATCGGAATCACATTTTCCATCAACTAAAATGCTTCTTAACCTAAAGGAGCACACACAAATCTTCACTACCATATACTCTTTCTGTTCTTGCTCAACATTGGATACATTTCATTTCAGATATTTTGGAGATGAAGTTAAAAATGCCTCAATCGCCTTATTTTTGCAGAAGCAAAACATCTGGGCACCCACAAATATCATGTAACTCTATTCTACAAAAAAATCAGATATAATCAGATATAATCAGATATAATTGTTAGAATGTAATATTATTATATGTTTGTTAATAGTTTTTTATTACAGATGTTGTAGAACTTCTTAACATGTACTGATAGCATGATATCAGTGTCTGCTATTCTGAGGTTAGTGGGAATGTAAAAGTTTGACATATATTGAGTTTTCAAAATTAGATTATCAGAGTAAAATTATTAGGTATTAAGAAATGTAGAAACCTCCCAAAAAATTCATTAATGTTGATGGTGAAATAAGGTAATTGGAAGGACCCTGTTACAGTCATATTGAGAAGGACAGCCTGCATTTCTGTAATGTTAGTAATGACGCTGATGTTCAGTAACATTACCTTTCGGTTATTATCAATCTTTAAATAGCTTTTATTTCTGATACGAATCCTGCACACCTTTCAGTCTTTGGTGTTAGCCGAGTCAGCTGCAAGAGGCAGGCCATCTATTTTTATATCATCAATAAATAACAAGTTGGCCTGTGTTACTGTCTTCATATTTTCAGCATCATGGCTCACTCAAGGCATATTATACTCTGTAGATAGATATACAGATAGATGGATGGATGAATGGATGGATGGATGGATGGATGGATGGATGGATGGATGGATGGATGGATGGATGGATGGATGGATGGATGGATGGATGGACAATATTTTGCAGTTTTATTGCACAAAATGCATTGGTATAAATATCTATATTTCACAAAGAATGGGAAATACATACAATAATTAATGAAATACAGATTGCGTCATCATAATGACAGAACTCACACTACTCTGCATAGCAGTAACACAGCCTAACGTTTCTCCAAAGATTATTTGGCAAGGTGGAGCAATTTCAGTGGCATGGTTAACTAAATTATTCAGCAGAAATGCAAACTACGTGGCCTATTCTCTGTCATTGAAAGTGTTGTCCATTTGTGATAGGAACAACCTTTTTCTTGAAATCTACAAATTTAGCAAAATGCAATGGCAAATTATGTGGCAAATGCAATAAATTCATAATCGTGCAGTAATTGCTGCAGCCACAGTAAAGCGTGTATCCACTGACCTCACCATTGCCCATTGTTTTAAATACAATATATTAAAGAAACATAAACAAAGCCTACACATTCTAATTTTAATCAGTTCCCTTAGTCAGCCACGATTTAAAGAAAACAGATTTTTCAAGCTAAATCCACCAAATTAACATGCAATACAAAAAACAAAAACAATAACAGGTTCAATGTCCAATATGGCCATATCTTACACCTCAGGGTTTGGCATCATGGATTATTATGTACCAGATTCCCTTGACAGCAATATTGGACAATATTACACAGTTATTCATAATATATGTTAGGTTCTTACATTAAAACACTAAAACTTTATGTCATTGGCATATGTATGTCACAGGGCAATAGTAGTAACATTTAAACTATTGAGGTTTCTTGCAGCTGCTAGTGCAAAGTACACACTGAACGGAAATCTGCTCCTAAGGGACCCTTGCTAAAGATGTGCTGTACCTACCAATCTCTGTTCCAGTGCAGGTTCTTATGGCAACAGCTGCACAATGAAAAGAAAGGTCAAAATGTGTAATATACTTCAAATGTAATAATGTGATCTTTAATAGCAGTAATCATCTCTACTTAGGGAATTAATAGATATTTCATAGCTGCCCTTCGATTTAGTCCCTTCACTTGCCCTGGGGCTGCCCTTCATTTTTCAGACCCGCTCTATACACTGCTAAGGTTCATGTAATTGGTTTGTAGTATTTCATGACAACTTCCAAGCACCGTGATCACTTTGGTTTCAATTTAAAAAAAGACTACACCTATACAATTTTTAATATGAGAGTTCAGAGGACTCCTTCAGCACAAATTCACATACTTCGGGGATTTTTAAGAACGGTTATCACACAATTATCAAAAACAGAGATGTATGCAATCAGAGCCAACATAAAGTGTTATTAAGTAAATAAGTGTTGATCATTATGTAATTAATATATAATTCATAGGAGTTTGCAATCCCTGGATAAATGGCAGTCACTCATTCATACCAAGGTCAGAAAGAACTTAACTATTATCAGGTTTTCACAGTAGAGTTCTGACATCACAATGCCTGCTGCCAGAGTTAGCAGAAGAGGTGAAATTCAGGTCAGATCATGGAGCATAATTGGAGCAGGTGTTTAAAAGCAATGAAACACAGCACAGCTTTTCTTTCTTGAGATCTATTTTAATAGGCTACAATGCCAAGCAGAGATAACATGTTTATTTTTTGCACACTTTAGATAAAAGCTAGAATCTTTCTGCATCTTTCTACACATTCTGGCCAACTGAAGTTTTTTAAATGCCTTGTATTGAACTGTCAGTTTCCAACAAACATCTAACAGGTTTTGATGTGTTTCATTTTGCACTAGAGGTTTTATTTTTATTCTAAATGTTTGCACACATGCTCACTCTTTCATATGAAAGAGCTAGGTACCAAGGTTTTAAGTGGTTTGTGGAAAATCTGTATTGTTAGTTGCCTGGAGTGTGAGCCCTGGTCAAGCAACAAACACAATCCCTTGCAGGGTGAACCACAAAACGTCATGTAATTACCCGGTGCTTAACCCTGGGTAGTTTGGCACAAAACAAGCCAGGCGTAACTTAGAGGCAAATGCGTAAAGTACCTATGTAGCACACAAACAGTAATCAAGTGAAAAACACAACACAGGAAAAATCCCAAACCAATTTGGAAACATATAGTTACATTGAATGAACTATTGGCACCAAAACATCAGAAATTCATTCAGTAGAACTGGAGCTACGAATTTGTAAATAATACATTGCAAAATAGCACCTAAAAGCATAAATCTTGATCTGGGGATATCTGGGTGAGCTGGACTGGGACAAAGTTAAAAGTTTAGGCCGACCGAGATGTAGCGAGGGTCGAATACAGTCCTAGATTAGTCCTGTTGAAGGCTTACCTTCTCAAAATTTGAACCAGGAGTCTCGAGAAGGTCACAAGGAACAAGGATAGTGTCATGGGCGGCAGTCGGTGTGGTGATAAGCGCAGGCCTGGAGTCACAGATGGACGGGCTGGAATTTCGGGGTGGCTGTTCCCTGTAGGCTGACAATGCTGCTGTGTAAAGTAATGGACTGGCTGGTCTTGCTAGGTTTCAGTGCAATCTGTACATTTACAGTGCAAACAGCCCCATGAGGAGCTCCAAATCTTACATTCATGAGCACAAGAGTCACAGAAAGGGTCCAGATACTGAGAGGCACCACTAGGAGTTCAGGAACTCACTGAAGATGGTTCTGAAGTTGTGCAGGAACCAGTTATGTCCCTGAGGCTAAGATCCGAGGTCGACAGACTAGCCCTTTGAGTCATTCTGGGGTCCTGGGCTCAAGATGGAGTTGCAGGTTTAGTTCTTCCTCCCCAGGCAAGAGGGCAGCAGGCAACAGGTCTGCACAACAGGGTAGCAGTTCTTCTAGTTCAGCAGTCCAGCAGAGTGACAGTCCTTGTAGCAGCACTGCAGTCCTTCATCCTGGCAGAGTATCCACAGGTCCAGAAGTGTACTGATGAGTTGCTGTCTGAGGTCCTTCTTTATTACCCTGGTTCTAGTAGGTGTAAGAACCTTCTAGACAGTGTCTTTGAAGTGCATAGGCTGCCCTGCTTCCCCTGACCTGACTCCAAACTGGCTGGATTGACAATGCAGGGTTATTAGGCACTTTGTGTGAAGGCAGATCAGAGGCCATTCTGTTGTAAGTGGGGCTGTGCTTAGTTCAGCCCTATACTGCCAGCATTGTGTGCGCCTTGAACAGAGGGACGTAGTTTCCTGGTCTTTCCAGTGTGTGTATCGGAAGTGAAAGTCAGCGTTTCAGCTGCTGCCTCTGCTTTTCCCTCCCAGCCTACCTATTTAAGGCAGGTACGGGCGCGGTCACGCAGCAGACTCCTCGCTGAAGGTCAGACTACCACGACCTCAGCCTTTTTAATTTAATGGAAAACAGGCAGGTTTGTGCTTCTTTATGTTGGTATTGTGTCTCTTTTCATTTTAATCTAATTTGTTTATTTCTGTCTTGTTACAACACGAGCAGTCTCCAGTGACTATTTTAAATTGCGATATCTATCACTCACCTTTCTACACTCATTTCCCCTCCTGAATCTGGTGATGCAAGTGAGTGGAGCCATGTAGACTTTGAACAGCGTTGGGCTGAGGGATGATCCCTACGGGACACCCCAGACGGTTTTGGTGGTTCCGGTTTGTTTCGGATCCCTGGGTCGTAGAGGAGTATGCGTAGTGTGTGGTGGCAGACTGTGTCGTGTCGAAGGTGTCGGAGAGGTCCAGGTGGATGAGGGCTGCTGTCTCGCCATTGTCGAGTAGGATTCTGATGTCGTCTGTGGCGGCAATGAGGGCGGTCTCGGTGCTGAGGTTGCTGTGGAAGCCTGACTGGGAGGGGTCCAGGTTGCTGTTGTCTTCTAGGAAGCGGGGGAGCTGGGTGTTGACGATCTTTTCGAGGACTTTCGCTGGGAACGGAAGCAGGGAGATGGGCTGGAAATTCTTGAGGTCGCTTGGGTCTGCCTTGGGTTTCTTCAGTAGGGCACTGATCTCGGCGTGCTTCCAGTTCTCAGGAAAGGTCGCGGTCTCGAAGGAGAGGTTGATGACCTTACGCAGGTGGGGTGCAATGAGGCTGTCCGCTTTGTTGACGATGTGGTGGGGAAGAGGATCAGACGGGGAGCCTGAGTGGATGGTGCTCATGGTCTTAATTATGTCTTCGGTGCTCAAGTTGGTCCATGTGGTAAGGAGGTCGTGGTCGGTGGGGTTCAGAGTGTTCGTCATGGTGGGGTCCGTAGGGTTTAGCCAGGGGTTGAAGCTGTTGTGGGTGTTGGTGGGTGTTGGTGATCTTGCGGTGGAAGAAGGCAGCGAGGGTGTCGCACAGGGCTTGCGACGGCGGGATGTCGTTGGTGCAGGAGCTAGGATTGGAGAGTTCTTTCACGATGTTTAAGAGCTCTTTGTTGTTGTTGGCGTTGTTGTTGAGGCGGTCTTTGAATGAGGCTATTTTGGTGTTCCTGATGAGGTGGTGATGGTTGCGAATGGCGTCTTTGTGGGCTGCGTGGTTGCCGGGCGTTCTGTCATTGAGTCAGATGTTTTCAAGTTTCCGGCAGGTGCGCTTGGAGGCCAGGAGCTCTGGGGTGAACCAGCTGGCTCTCTGGCTGGTGTCTCTGTCGGTGGATTGTCTCACTGGGGCTAAGATGTTGACGCAGTCTTCCATTCAGAGTCTGAGGGCGTGGGCCCCATCCTCGGGGTCGGTGGGGCTGGTTGGTGGGCTGAGTGCGAGGTTTGTTTCTTGTAGTTCCTTGGTGACTTTGCCCCAGCATTGGCGGGGGATCTGTCGGGTGCGGTGATGTGCGACGGGTTTCTGGAAGGTGAAGTGGAGGCAGTGGTGATCGGTCCAGGTGAGCTTGGAAGCATGGCTGAAGGCAACGTGGGGGCTGGAGGAGAAAATGGCATAGAGCGTGTGGCCGGTGATGTGGGTCAGGGAGGTGACAATCTGTTTCAGTCCAAGGGTGGTGAGGTTGTCGACCAAGGTGGAGGAGTTGCTGTCGTTGTTGCTTTCCAGATGGTAGATGGCGCGCTGCTGGCGATGCGCCAGCAGCGCGCCAAAGGCAAGCCAGTCTGCGCCCGTCCGTGCCTGACCATCGCCAGCCATCAGGACCCCTGTCCATTTTTACATTTTCTCCAGTTAGCATTAGCTCCCCCTAGCACAAGCAATGACATCACTACATTATTCAAGCCAAGAGCTCAAATCATTAAACAAATCTCATACAGCCATCTTACCTGAATGGTTCTTGGCAACACCTGCAACCACACTTATCCCTAAAGTAGGCCCTGGAACCAATCAACATATAACCGTTCACCACCCTGAACACATGCCTGATAACATAATAGATCTGGATACTGTTGAGACATTTAAACAAGTAGCAGGGCTCTACTTTAATGACTGCTAAATCCCCAAACACGCACTTGAGCCTGCTGGATGTAGAAAAGATAGATATTTGTTTCATGACTGAAACCTGGCTCTATGAGTTTCCCTCCCTGACATGGCAACTGCGTTCCCTCCCGAATACCTACTAACCAGACTAGACAGAAACGTCAGGAGAGGAGGCGGCATAGCAATAGCCGCCAGGGTTGGACTGGAGATCACTATATAGGAGATCACTAGCGTGGACCACTACCGTGGAATGGTCAGAATTATGCATTTTTATAATTGAAAAACAATCCAAGGGAAATTGGAGAAAGGCATTAGTGTACAGAACTCCCGGCCCAAAAAACAACTTTATAAACTATCTGACCGAGAAAATCGCCCCACATGTACTAGCAGCAGAAAATTTTCTTCTCATTGGGGACTTTAAATACCAGGTGGAACTCCCTTCAGACAATGATACTAGTTAACTGATCCCCAATTTGAATACTCCGGGACTAGTTCAAATGGTGACAGGACCTACCCACCTGGCAGGTCAAACCTATGGACTTTGGTTCACCAATACGGCCGGTGTCAATGTGGGGTTCCCCATAGGCATGAGCGGATTTTGCGGATTCGCAATCCGCGAATTTGCGGGTTTGCGGATTTGCGGATTGCGAAAATCCGCAAAATCCGCGAATCCTCGCGGATTTTGCGGATTTTTTTTTTGGGTGTTCGCACGGGTTTCTGCAAGTTTGCGAGGGTTTTTTGCAATTTTGCAAATTGCGAACTTACTTGTCAGGTCGCCAGTTTTGCGAACTTGTTGTTTCTACGTGCCCAGCCTGTTTGCAAGCCTTTCTTCATCACTGCCACCCTCTGTCACCACTGGCACTCTCTTTGTTCACCCATGCCACCCTCTGGCTCACCCATGTCACCCTCTGTGTCATCACAGCACCCTCTGGTTCACCAGTGTACATTATTGGGGCAAACAAAGCACTGCCATCCTCTGTCAACACTGGCACTCTGGTTCACCCATGCCACCCTCTGGCTGTCACACCCATGCCACCCTCGGTGTCATCACAGCACCCTCTGGTTGACCAGTGAGTGTACATTATTGTGGCAAAGCAAAGCACACCTGCTAAGTGCCTTAAGTTTTGCATAATTAAATTACAACCACACCTGCCCTGCCCCAACTGACATTAATGAAGGCTGGCACCTGCTTGTCTGCTCCCTTTCCTTTTCCTGTTTGTTGCAATGTAATTTTTTTTTAACAGGAACCTAACCGAATTCTGGAGGGCCCCTTCAGGAAGCACTACAGGGAATGGTTACAAATGATGAGGTTGAACTTTTGCACCTGCTCATAGCTTTTCCTTTTGCAACATAGCCAGCCCCCAACACCACCCCAAAAGTCGAAAAACACACACAAAAATCACCACAAACAACATCAACTTATCAACTTACTTGTGAAATCAAATTTTGAATCCAAAAGGCCTCAAATCCAAACATCCAGCAGCATCCACAAAAAGTAATCCTTCCCAGTCAAGATCGAATCCAAAATGGCCAGGAAAGGAAACAGGAACAGGAAGTTGGAGACTGGGGCACTTCCTTCACCCCTCCCCAATGGAGGAACTTGCTGGACAGGAACAGGAAGTTGGAGACTGGGCCACTTCCTTCCTTCACTCCTCCGCCATTTTTTTTTTTGTAATTTCGCGAGTGCGAGATTGTTGCTGCCCGTGCCGCGGGCCGCGAGCAGTGCGAACACAAGCAAAAAATCTGCAGCGCGCGGATTTGCGGATTTTGCGGGAAATCCGCGAATCTCGCGGATTGTGGATTTACCGAAAATCCGCAAAATCCGCGAGCGGAACGGATTTTACGCCCATGCCTAGTTCCCCAGCCTTCTGCTCTGGTCTGACCACAGCTTACTGAGATTTTTCCTACAAATAGCCACCATCAAAAATAATTTTAACAGTGAGCACAGATGGAGCAGGCTGTGGCGGAAAGTCACCCCTGCCTCCTTTTCGGCTCATTTTAGCCTCCCATCCCTACCAAGCATTGCGAAATCGACCATGCCGTAATGGCCTTTGAGGCAGCAATCACACTGACCTTGAATAC
This sequence comes from Lissotriton vulgaris, assembly GCF_964263255.1. Taxonomy (NCBI): domain Eukaryota; kingdom Metazoa; phylum Chordata; class Amphibia; order Caudata; family Salamandridae; genus Lissotriton; species Lissotriton vulgaris. The sequence goes on from NW_028249386.1 coordinate 18,850, forward strand.
CTTTGCACCTTTGTCTAGGGTCAAGTTTAAGCAAAAGCTATTTCCCTGGTTTACCAAATTACAAACAAATTGAAAACGTTCCAGTAGGAAAGCGGAACACAAATGGAGAAAAACTAAAAGCACTGAAGATCGACAAAGGTATAAAGTTACCCATCGAGGTTACCTAGACAATATTAAGCTAGAAAAAAAACAGATTTTATAAACAGGGTCGAAAAATCTCCCAACTCCAACAAGGAACTCTACAAAATACTAAAGGAATTTACCAACCCTTCCCCCTTTCAGCCCAGTAATCCATCTTCACAAAAATGGATAGACACGTTGTCCACTATTTTTGAGGAAAAGATTAATAGTATTTATAGTTCCTTTCCGCATCATGATACTAAAAATCCTGACAATAATTATAATATCATTCTTAAACCCAGCATTCCCTTTTTGGAAGAATAAACCACATTTACCTCACATGAAGTTTCAACTGCCTTGTTTAAAATTAATTTGGGTTCTCCAGTAGTTCCGGTCTCACCTCGTCTTTTTTCTATCCAGGCCCCCTTATTTCTCAAAATCCTCACTAATCTAATTGACATGTCCTTAGCCCAAGCAACAGTCCCTGTCGGATGGAAAGCAGCAAGAGTTAAACCCATTTTGAAAAAACCTTCTACCGATCCTAAGGAATCCAGTTATTATCGCCCTATTTCTCTGCTTCCCTACTTTGGACAGGTACTTGAGTCCCTGGTTAACAAGCAGCTCATCCCCCACCTTAAGAACCATGGAGTTTTGGATACTTCGCAATCAGGGTTTAGGGCTGCCTACAGAGCTGAAACCTAGTTGGTGGAGGTTGTCGACAATATAAGACTTGCCCAGGACAACGGGCAGTCAGCAATGCTTGTCTTGTTGGACATGTTGGCAGCTTTTGACACCATCTCCCACAGTATTTTCGAACAATAGCCCCGAGAGATGGGAGTCAGGGGATCATCTCTAGACTGGTTTAGAAACTATATACCATAGAACCTCTGCTGTACAAGCAGGCTCCCTGGTCTCCCATAGTTGGCCGGTAAAAATGGAAGTCCCCCAGGGATTCAATCTAAGTCTCATGCTTTTCAATCTTTATGTGACACCTTCGGCCAAAGTGATCTGGTCCTAAGGGTTCGAGGTGTTGTCATATGCTGTCGACGCCCAGTTACTGAACACTCTCCGCCTCAACCCTACCAACACGAGGCTCCGATTTAAAAATGTTATGACCCCCATTGAAAATTGGATGCACAATAGCCACCTCCAAGTCAATGCCAACAAGACTGAGGTCATCCTCTTTGGTATGGCACTCTAATTTTGGTCAAATGACTGGTGGCCCGAGAACCTTGGTCCCTGTCCCACTACTAAGCCCATGGTGGGTAATCTTGGAGTAAAGATTGACAACCAGTTATCCATGAAAAATCACATAAATCATATAACTGGTACCGGCTATGGATTAATGCATAGCTTATGAAAAATCTTTCAATGGATTCCCATCAAATTAAGAAGCTGCTGGTACAGTGAATACTCATAAGTCAGCTCAATAATGGAAATGCCCTACTAGCATCCATTAATGAGGAGCACTACTCCAGACTTCAAGTCCTGCAGGAACACTGCAGCCTGGCTGGTACTAAACCTCCCATCGAGATCTCCATCTGCGTCCTGTTTGAAGACCTTCCACTGGCTCCCCATCAGGAAACAAATGTGTTTTAAAGTCCTTTGTCGGGTACACAAGAATATGTATGGGACTGGGCCAAGCTGCTTTGTCAAACACCAGCCCTAGAACCAGCCAAACAGGACGCTTAGGTCGAGTACCAAATATCTCCTTACCCCTCGTAGGATCCGGCCCACCAGGAATGGTGGTAGATCCTTCCCTACCTGACTCCCACTTTTTGGAATGAGCTTCCACTAAAGCTCTGCACTATCACAGACCACAAGCTGTTCTGCAGAGAATTAAAAATGTGGCTATTTGATCATCTATAATGGCCCTCTCTGTTTCAGTTGCCTTCAGCCCTCAAGGAGTTTTACGCCAGCGTCATGAGACCTACGGTGATATGTGCGCTCAATAAATCTCTTTGACTTGACTTGACCCATCTAGGCACACCTAATCCCTCTATTTTGTTACTGTCTGGTAGGAATACACAAAGTATAACTGTTATCTACATCCACTCAAGTGATTCAAAAGAGGCTACATGCACAAAAGGGTTAAGGGTAGGAAAATGCCAGCTTTCTAAAAGTTCAATTTTCAAAATTGTAATAAAACATTTGCATTTACCATTAAAGCGGGTTTATCATTGCCATTTCATTGACACCATACATGACATATCTATGTGCTCCTAATTATGAATTAAAGCTTATTGAATGTAATGAGTAATGCCCAATGTTATCGTATGGGACTGGTAGACCTTGCAATAGTAAAAAACACATTTGGGAGTTTTTCACAATCAGTACTTGTAAAAGTTAAAGCTACATGTCCAACCTTTCAATTACACAGCACCCTGCCCTATGGGCTACCAAGAGAATGTCTTAGAGGTGAATTATATGTAATAAAAGGGGAGGTTAAGACTTGGCAAGGGTGTTTGAATGCCAAGTGGACATGGCAGTGTGACACTGCATTCAGGCTGCAATGGCAGGCCTGGAACATATGTGTTTGGGTGCTACTTAAGTGGGTTGCACAATAAGTGCTGCAGGCCCTCTGGTAGTTTTTAATTTATAGGCCCTATGTTTAAGGTATGCCACTCTACAAGGCACTTATAAATAAACTAAATATGTCAGTCAAGTATATGACAATCAAACCATTTTTAGGGGAGTGAGCAAAAACACTTTAGCACTGGTTAGTAGTAGTAAAGTGCATGGAGTCCAAAGGGCACAAAAACGAATCCTGCAAAAATTGGAGGTAGGTATTCAAAATGTTTAGGGGTAACCCTGGATAGAGGGCCAGGTCCTGCAGTGACCACATATTATGTAGAATAAGGTACCTCCTTGCTAACATGAAAATGATGTTGCAATGTGAGTCACCTCAGAGTGTCATAACCTTACAAAGGAACTCAGCCTTCAGCCTTGTTCCTCTATATGGTTATGGAACACCTTGATAATTTGCGATAACCTTATAATGTATGGCAGTGGTATATATATATATATATATATGGTCATAAGCAGTACATTGCCTGGGGCATACGTTATAGTAAGTTTAGATAACTATACCGGCTGAATTTCTATGGTTTTCTACGACAGAAATCTGAGCCTAACTATAACGTCCTTGTAGCCTTGGATTCTTTCAGTGAATTTCTAAGTTTCTTAAAATTCTAATTCCTAACTATAACATACCTGTAACCTTTGTATTTTTAGTTTAATTTCTGAGGTGTTTTAATGGTATTTCCCAACTTGTAACCTTTGAGAGTGAAAATGTGAATGAGTGCGTGAGTGTCTCAGTGGGTGTGTGAGTGAGTGCGTGAGTGTCTCACTATGCATGCATTAGTTAGGGGTGGGCAGAAACTCCACTCTGCTGGCAGAGTTTGTGAAGTTTTGCCACTCCACACTCTGTTTGGAGAGGGGAGTTTGGCAAAAAACCTCCACTAAGGGCTAGCGGAGCAGGGTTTTCCAGTGTGCTGGGCAGCTGGGCAGCAGCTATGTTGGTATGGAGAACTGAACTAAGCTGAAGACGTTCTGCACCAAAAAAGAGTTGCACACATGCGTCTCAAGCGCATGTCCTACCAGGAAGTGTGAATTTGGGCTCAATCACCCTGCAGTCTGTGCTTCCTGTTTCTGTGAACATGTGATCACTGCGGCACCCAGCATACTTCAGCTGCTACTAAGGCCACCTTCCTCTCTATGCCGCCGAATAAGAGCAAGATCTTGGAGGGGACGCGGCAAAGCCGCTCTGCAAGTTTATCCATGTGACCTACTCTGGGGCTGGTGACGAGCTAGCCAAGTAATGCCAAGTAATGCCATGTAGCTGCAGAGCTCAACAAGCTCTGCATGAGTGTCACCGGGCACCCACTGGACAAGCACAAGAGCAGCCTGGGGAGTGGAGATGGTGCTTAGGTAGGGCTTGAAAGCATCTGCTGCTAGGTGGAAGGCATCTTTCATAGGCCAAATCTAACTATTTGGATGGGGCGATCAATGTTCTGAAGGTCAAGTCTTCTGGTGGCAAAATGTCAGCATCAGGAAAGCGACAAGGAGTCAATTCCGCGACCCCTCGAGGCTTTGTACCTGGTGACTAATTGCAATTCTGAAACAAAGAGAAGGGAGAATCAATTAATAACACTCCCTGAAAAAAGAGAACATTTAAAAATGTAGTGCACAGTTTCAAAAACTGTGGCACATCTTTCTAAAATTCAATTGTAACTTTTCTGTGAATTCATCTTTTCCTGGAATTTTATAACAACAGTCCTGTGCTGCTTCCTCAGCGGGCATGTCGAATCACAACTCTGTGAGTTTCAATGACTTCAGCAGCCCTACTGGCTATTGGTAATTACTCCCTGTCTGAGCCAAAGTTTGGATTACACTAGAAGGAGCACATTGGGTTAATATTGTTATGTTATGTGCTTAAAGAGTTCTCTAAGTACACGCTGCCCCCAGCACAGTGTCAAGTCTGTGTTTTGCTAACAGGGCAAAGTACTTCCTGACTAGCCTTCCATGGGTCCAAGAAGATTTGAAAGAATGCATTCTACCCTCCATTCCATGTGGCAGGTGAAATCTTAAAAAGTGCTAAAGGGTCGTTTCTTTGTGAGGTGACCTTTTGAAACCGCATGTGGAACCCAGTGAAATTTGGCTGAATTTTTCAGCAATGCTGGGGAACTCCACAGAGTGAAACTCCGCGAGCTCCACCCAGCCCTAACATGAGTGTCTGAGTGTGTCTGTGAGTGGGTGCATGAGTCTATGAGTGGGTGTCTGAGTGTATGTGTGAGTGCTTGAGTTGTTCTGTAAGTGGGTGCATGTGTGCCTGAGTGGGTTCTGCTCATTTTCTGCTCACTTATGACCTTTCATTTGCCTCCGTCTGCTCATTGCTGGCCTTTATTTTTCCTCTTTCTGCTTGTTTCTGACCTGTATTTTGCCTCTTTCTGCTCATTGTTGACCTTTAGTTTGCCTCTTTCTGCTTGTTTATGATCTCTATTTTGCCTCTTTCTGCTCGTTTCTGACCTTTATTTTGCCTCTCTACTGTTTCTGACCTTTATTCTGCTTCTCTATGTTCATTTCTGACCTTTATTTTGCTTTTTTCTACTTGTTTCCGATCTCTATATCTCTATTTTGTCTCTTTCTGCTTGTTTCTGGCCTGTATTCTGCCTTTTTCTGCTCATTTCTCACCTTTATCTTGCCTCTTTCTTCTCATTTTTCACCTTTATTTTGTTTCTTTCTGCTAGTTTCCGACCTTTATTTGACCTCTTTCTTCTCTTTTCCATGGGACTGGAGGGGAGACCCAAGGCCACCACAATCCCAGTTGGCTACTTTCCTCCTGCGGGAGCCAGCTGGGGTATCTTCATTTCTATACCATGCATTCTCTCTATATGTCCCTGCTGCTCAGCAATTGTGAGTGTGAGTGTGCATCAATAAAATGCTGATGTGTGCCTGGTAGAGTCAAAGTCAGTTAGAGTGTGTGAGCTGAGAAGCAAGGATTCTGTTCCAGTTGGGTCCTTCCTGCTCCGTTACTACTATCTTCTAACAGTAACCTGAGAGACCTAACTTGAGAATAAACCTAATCCTGTTTCACCCATACTACTTGCTCTTATGCATCTTCATTTACCACAATGGTAAAGAGAGGACAAAGGTCCAAGCGTGAAGACTTCAGCTCTACTGCAGGAACAGAAGAGGAGTGGATATAGTAACTGAAGAATAACTGAACCATTTCAAGAGACCTGTGAACCTTTTACTTTTAATAATTGCAACCTGAAGGAATTGTAATGCCCTAAGGCCCCACCAGTATCTGTATCAGTTGACAGCCTACAGTTTAGGGTGTTAATCCTTTTTTCCATCAATGTTGCCAACAAGCAAACCAGCAGACGGCATTGTCAGCATTTAACCGACTTTAATTTATGAACTATACATGAAGAATGAAACCAACACTCCTGCTGATGAAAGGAATGCAAGGAAAGTGACAAAGCTTTTCAGGAGATCAGGCAGTGACCAATTGGCAGCACTTTATTGAACTTGTATATCGGTGATGTCATTGAGATTCGTGGAGATTGCTACCTGCAGAAGAGGTGAACTGGACATTGTGGATTTGTCTGTTAAAACAAGTCTAGTGCAGAAATCCTTCAAATGTATAAGTTGACACTTAGATTCTAGAATGAAGTCAGGGTAATAGGTGGCCATGAGAATGCTGACTTAAATAGGGCCGATATGACCTATCAATTGGATTAGGGTAGGCCGCCCCACTGGAGTTAAGTAAGGTTGTATATGAAAGTAGGATCTGCTTCTTATGGTTACCCCCACTTTTTGCTAAATGTGATACTGTTTTGGACTACCATGACTGGGATCCTGCTAATCAGGACCCCAATCTATCCACTTTCTCCAGATTGGATACTGGGGTACCCTTGTCAGTCCCTAGTATATGGTATCCATGTACCCAGGGCATAGGTACCCCGGAAGCCTCCCATGGGCTGAACCATGTATTATGCCACCCATGAAAGGCCTTGTCAAATGGAACTACAGGCCTGCTATTGCAGTCTGTGTAATTTGGTGCATGCACCACTTACTTAAGATATATGTTTACTATAGCTAAGGTTAACTACACTTCAAACCTAAAAGTCGCCCCTGTAGCAGTCCTTCACAATCCTGAAGGCATAGTGCTTGGTTCTAAGTGAGCATGAGCAGGACACCCCTGCAGCCTATGGAGTACATTCTCCCGGGTTGTTAGTAAAGCAGCCATTTAGGACATAAAGAGTGGCATTATGCGACGGCCTGATGACCAACTTTAAAACGACTGAACCAAACCCTATCATATTTAGTATCACGCATGTTGGAATCATACCTCCCACACCGGTAACCGGTATGGGAGGTATGATTGCCCCCTCAGAAGCGAGCTTCGTTGGCTCCCTGTGTTCCCAGTACCAGTCTTCTAGTCCCGGGCAGCACAAATTTGTTGCTGCGGACCAGAGACACAGTTCTGTGCTCCTGATGCTGAGCCAAAGGACATGGGAGTAACCTCCCTACTGTCCAGACCCTCCCCTGGCAGTGTCCCCATGAATCTGTTCAACCCTCTCCCCTGGATGTAGGAACTTAGGTTTGAAGTGGACAAGATTCTGAACCAGAAACCACTGAACTTTGACCATCTGGACACTCTGGACTTCGTTTGGTCCCAACTTCATCTCACCCTCAATCTGAAGCATTGTCTGTGCCTCTGCACCATACAGGATCCATGCAGGACCTATGGACCTTCAAAGACAACTGAAGATATCTCACTTGGAATGAAGCAGTTACTCTGCTGCATTCGCAGGCACCGCAACACTGCTGTCCGGTCAGCTGACCCTGAGCTCCTATGGACTCAGAAGGCTCCAGCAACACAGGAGGTGGGGTTCTACGTCCCTCAAGGTCCAAGCTGTCCTCTCACCAAGTTTGAGGTCAGAATCCCTCAGGGGCTGCAAAACCCGAACCCTGTGCACCGCGTACCTTTGCAAGTGCATAGGCTTATTGGCATTTCCCAAACAAGTGCGTTGGGCTGTGAGTAGCCCCAACCTCTGCCACCATTCTGACCATTTCTGACCAAGAAGTCCGGCCTCCTCACAACGAGTGCTCCGAAGGTTGCTGTTTTGTGAAATCACTTGAGGTCCTCTCACGACTTCTGTGCCTCTGGCCTATGGGTCCACTCAAGGTTCAACTTTGCTTTTCTATGGCTCCCCAAGTTGCTCCAGGCCTGCCCTGACTCCCCTTGCTGTGGTGAGTCTCCTGGACCTTGCAGTTTTGAACTGTAACCCTTCTTGACATTCTGCGTGAGGGAGGTTGCTGTTGCCAAGGCTTGTTGGAGCTCCTGCTACACACTGACCCCTAAGTACTCAACATCTTTCGTGGGACAGCTTATATCCGATGCCTCTTGGTCCCCATAGCTGCAGAGTCAAGAACTCCCTAAACGCACATGAAGCACCCAACATCGGTGGGCATTCATCTACCGAGCCCCTGGTCTCTGTCCCCTCTGCTTTCTGGTACTCTATGACAAGAATCCACCTTTGGATTCCAACTGACACTTTTCTTCTTTCCAGCAGCGGCTTTTCTTCAAAGTCCTCCATTGGGTTATACGGTGGTATCAGACGCCACTACAGACCTATGCACCCAGCTTCCCTGGGATAGGCAACTCGGGTACCTCAGTATCCACGGGTGGGATGGCTCTCCAACCTCCTAACTTCCATGGGGTTTCTTTGAAGTCCACTGGGTAGGGTCCTTAAACTCTAAAACTTCAACCACAACTTTCCCATTGAATTGTATGGAGCATGTGGTCGTGTTCTCACACTGTATCCGTCCTCCGTGGGGTCCCGACTTATTCACCTAGGGTGGTTCCTTGGGGTCCCAACGATTCTACAACCTCTAAATACTGTCTTGACTCGAGTCGTGGTTCTTATACCGCTATTTTAGTATATGGTTTGGTCCCCCCAGGGGCCCACTGTGTAATAGTGCGCTTTACTATAAATTCTGTGCTTAGGTATTTTGTGCTTCGTGATGATCTCAGTGTAGGAGATATTCTGTCGTACTAGATAGTGTTATATTAATAGATACATATTTTTATAACTACTGTGTGGTTTTCATTTCATTTAACCAATACTATAAGGTTGCATTCTGGTAAAACAAGCTGCTTAACATTCCTTCAGGAATCAGCCTGAAAGCTGCTCTCCACAGCTACCACTTGGATAGCTTTCTAAGGTTATCTTTGACCTCTTAAATTACCATAAGGGTTGTTTGGACTGGGGCAAGGTGCCCACTATAATTAGTGGACAGCATATACCAGGCCATCTTCTCAAAACGTTGTGATAGGCGACAAAGTCCTTCTTGTTTTCTTTCTATTGAAGTGAATGTAGATCAAAATCAATAGTTCTTCTGAAAGCCTGTCGGACATTTTAGCTTGGTATAGGCAATGAAGGCTTTCTATTATTTCGATGTAGCAGTGTGATTAAAGTCCTGTATTGATAGATCTTCAAAAGGTATGTCATCCATTATAAGAAGGGACGATTCAGCGAGGAAGATGTGAGTAGGACACCCAAAATGAAGTGTTTAGTCCAGCTCCAATAGATCCACAGCTAGGCAAAAGGCCCAAAAACCATGTGTACCAACACACCAAGTCAAGCACAAACAAATCGAGCAAGCCACACCGGGTGACCTCAAGCGGAACCCTAATCATGAGGTTGTGCAGAGCTGAACTCAGCTAGGTACAAATAGGGCTCCAAAATTTGTGGCAAACAGCGATCAAGCCCCGGAGTCTAAACCAGCAGCACTTGCACAGTGTGACCACATGCCTTGGTAAACACAGCTCATGGGTGGCCAACATGGGTGCTTGTGCATGTGACACCAAAGCAGCAAGGAGAGTCACAGGAGGGGCGTCCAAGGAGGATGCAGCCCTGGGCCGATATCCCCCATCAAGTCAAGGCTCGTCATGAGCAACCCTCGGCCGAAGCGCCATCAATATGTGCAAACCCCACGCTGAGTTCTCACCCAGCAGTAGAGTTAATGGTGTAGGAGAGTTGGACTCACCTTCAGACCGGGAGGAACAGGTCACATCAGTCAGCTTCTTAGGGAGTAGCGGCCTTGGGACCCACAAAGCTCCACAACCCACAATAACATTAACAGTGGTCGATGTTGAGGTGCTGGGCGGAGGAAGTTGGGCGGGACACCAACCAGAGGAGGACAGGGAAAAAAGGACACTCTCCCACCCTAAACACGCTGAGGGAAGCCAGATTTGTTTGTCGATGCAAGGTAGTTTGGTGAAGGCAAGGCACACTGTGCTGATGTTACGGGAAAGCCTGCTGCGCCAAAACCAAGATTGCGTTTGCGGTACTTCACGGGTATGTCAGGGGACCCAGTAGATCTGCAGCAAGGCAGCAGCAATGCTACAAGTCATAAGCTTAGCATTATATGTGCAGAGGTGACGGCGACTGGGCATCCAAAATATGGTGGATTGCAAGTCAAAAATCAGCACGCTGCCAGGACAGGATGCTTTTCAGGACAATCTTCAGCGACGTGCATGTGAGTAAAACAAACTTTAGTCCAAAGGTTTTCAAAGTGTTCTTTGTTACAATGCCCTATAATGTAGAGGCGGATGGCTGGGTGAAAACAGGGATATTCACAGATAGGTGATGCCAAACTCAGGAGTTTGCTTATGGAGCTCCAGCTCGTCGTCCATCTTGATTTTCTAACTGATAAATACTTTCCTTAACTAGAATCAATGCTTAGCAGCACTACGTGGAACTTGGTGAAGCAGTAAACAAACTCTGCAGCGCTACGTTGAGTTCCACAAGACAAAACATTTCAGACATTTGGCAATGCGGGCTGCGCTGCGCATTCAGGGGGAATATCGCAAGAACTTCAGCACCCAGTCGCACATGGGTGCGGCCATCTTGTTTTTCTTGTCTGTTATGGTTCTGGGCCTGCTTTTTAAAATCCTCCCTAAATCTTTGTAATCCTTTGTTCCTAAAACCTTTTTTCTGATCTTTTTTTTAATGTATTATCTAGCCCTCTCTCTTGTGAATATTTTGCGTTTTTTCTACTTTCTTTCTGATTTTAGTGCATTTTTGTACTGTTTTTCTTGCTATTTTTTTTACTTCCTTTCTTCCTCTCCTCACTTAATTTTTGATATTCTACATTTTCGCACCCCCCACCTCCCATCCCAGAATCATGGCTAAGACTCAGAGTGCGACCCAGGAGAGAGGACAAGCCGACTTCCTTGCCGAAGGCGTCGCCTGGAAGGGGTGCAGCCTCGGGTTTTGTTTTCAGAGGTGGAGTTGACTGTACTTCTTTTTTTTGTGCAGCGCTACCTCCCCTCCACCCTAGCAGCAGGGGGCAGGCCTGGATCTAGGTGCAGGCTCCGGGAGCATCAGTAGCAGTGGCGAGGGTGCGCCAGGCAATGTATTTCTGCTCTAGTGTCTGGCACACCCATAACCAGGTGACGCACTAGTGGTCCACCATCCTGGACCGAGAGCATTATCTGCTGGACCTGGTAGGCATTGAGGTTGTGGGGCTTGGTGGTCGTGGGGCTCGTGAGTGCTAGCTAGTTAATATTATTGTGTGTTCTATGTTATTGCGAATATTATTTTTTCCCAAATAATAAAAAGGCTGCTGTTCACATGCATGTAAGTTACAATTAAAAATCATATATTATGTGATCATTATTCTAGACAAGTGATTGGAGCTACCTAATCGTACTTGTTTGCAACTTTGTGCTTGCTTGGGCTGATTATGTAACAGAACTTAAATTCGGTAATGCATTGCAGACTAGAAAGACTCCTTTCCTTTGTCCTGTCACTAAGATAGTGGTAGTTAGTTAGTTACTTAGTATTAATTGGTAATTTAACGGCCTGCGTGACGCGTCCTCTCACGTGACTTCAGTCCTTGACTTCTCCTTAGTCATTTTAGTAGAACCTTTTGTAGTTTGTATAGTGAGTGAAAAGCAACCAACCAATTTGGTCTATGCAATTATGCATGCGTCCGTCTCTGCATTTAAGAACACTAAATGCAAAATTAGTGAATTGGCCCGTCAAAGGGAGTTGAGAATGATGATTGCGAATAAGATTGGAATTCGGAACTTAAAAGCAAATATACTTTTTTTGCAATTGCTTCCAAAAGTCTTTGAAATAGGTGGGTTAGGTAGGTTTAGGATTCAGGAATCGGAATGGAATTGTGGAATAATAAAGATAGGACGGTCCGCGGCAGCTATACTAGTCTACTATTAGTCAATCTGATTTAGGAAAGGTCAATGTTATTGCAATTTTTGTTTCCTGTCAAAAAATCTTTTCGGAGTTCTTTTTTGATAGTTATTTAACACCAGTCATTTTTTGTCTCTTTAATTATGTCCTTCATGATCAGCATCCAGGGGCAAGAAGACTGGGTCTTCAGAGGCGGGTTTCTGGTGGCTTGAGGTGCCTCCCAGCAGGAACAGCGCTCCTCTGCCGATGGCTCTGCTGGCCCCAGTAAGTCCTCCTGTTGTTAATATTAATATATATTTCCCTAACTTTTACTGCTCTTTATTTTTTTAAGCTTTTATTTCAGTTTCCTAATTTTATTTTTTCCCAAATCCTCTTCCATCTGACTGTTCCTAAATTCTTGTTATCTGCATTACCTACCAACTTAGTTATTTATATATTTCTAGTGCCTGTTTCTTTTTTACATCAAAACTAACTACCTCTGCTCTGACTCTTATAGTCTGTCTGTAGCCTACTCTCTTCTGGTTTTTCTGTCAGCTTTTCCTCTCCCCTATATATTTTGTGGACTGCCGGGTACTGTAAGACACAGATAACCCATTCGTCCTTACTAATACTAGTATTAGTATTACTACTACCCTGCAGTGCAGATTGCATGCCCAAGTAAGGTATTCTATACATGTTTGTTGAGATGAAGGCTTTTGTTTTATTTTACTTTCTCATTGATCAATCAGTAAATAATGGTCACGTTCACATTGGGCACCCCAAAGTTTCATATTTTACTTTATCTTGGCCAAGCCGAGTATATTTTTATTAGCAGCAGTTGATAGTGAACAACTGATTACCGTGCACCATAGCTGGAAGGAAGTATGAGGAGGAGGAAAAAGAGGGCACCATTATATTTTCCAATCAAGAGACCTCATGTCTGATTGTCCGCCCAGTTGGCCACTCTCTTTCTTTTCAAAAACTAAGATTAACCAATAGCTCTAGCCACTGAGTCGAGACTTTTGGGTTGTCCTCTTCTTGAGAGGCTTATCAAAATTTGCCCCCAACAAAATGCCCAGCCGGATAGTTTATTATTTTTGATAGGACATACTGTCTACTCTACTCTAGTACCCGAATTGTAGTGAGGTATGTGGTGTATGTATTGTATTTTCAATCTTGCTAGTGAAAAAAAGAAATAGGGGGAGGCGTATATGGCATCTATAAAATATGAAATGATTTTTCTAGGCGTACCGACCACCAGTGCCGCAGCCAGAAGCGAAGTCTACGCCAGCCAGGAGAGAGCTAATACTGTAGCTGCAGGAGGTGAGCCAGCAGCTGTGGCGGGTGGTGATAAGTTGTATTCCTCACTTATTGACAAATTTACACTTGCTGCAAGGTAATACACTGTATTTTTGAGACTATGTTGTTGTAAACAGTTGAAGAAGACAAAAAGACACCCTTTACTTAGCACTAGCGGGAGTTGAGTAACTAATGGTCTCTTCTATCACTTAGCAGAGAAAGTTTTATGAAGAAGACTAAGAGTCAGACGACCTTGATGGGTTGATGGAAAAGGAAAAGATGGATGGAAGAAGGAAGGAAGGGAGACATGTAATGTATGACTGGCAGAGAAGGATGCGAGGGGGAATGAAGGGAACCTGGTATGCATAGATATGGCTGATAGGATACATTGCTGGTTGAAGGATGTGTGAAATGTGAAAGAAAGAATGCCTGCCTAGCTGGGTGAAACTGTAAGGATGAAAGGAATCCTCGGGGGGTTTGATGGGCCATCTCAAAGGCAAGCAAGCAAGGACGCATGGTTGGTTAAATGACAAATGTATGTTGGTGAAAGCGGTTTATTAAGAATGATAGCCATGTTTGGATGGCTCATCATCATCTTCCTCTTCTGCATCTACCTCCATAGCTCTAAGGCTTTCTGGAACCTTCCACTTCCCTAGCCTTGTCTGGTGACGTGTCTCACTCTCAGACTCAGGTGGGATCCTAGTGGCGTCTAAATCATCAGAAGGGGGCCTGAAGAAGAAGTTGATGGACTAACCCTCCTTTTCCTTCATGGGGATCTTGAAGACAAGTGATCTTCTGAAAGAATAGCTTGCTTTTCTTCTTCCTCAGAAGGAAGCTCAATCTCCTGAATTGCCCCTACTTCGGGAGGAAAAACTACTATTGGGGGTGGTTGCAGCTGTTGTTGCCGACTTCTCTAAGTTTCCTACACTGATTAGGTACTATTTTGCAATAATGATAAGTCAATTTCAATATCATAGCTGATTGGCGTTATCGGGTTTAGACTGGCTGCCTCTGCGACAGACGTGGGCTTGGAGCTAGGTTGGTGGGGTCGGTCCACTGATGCGGTGGTGCTGCTCCCAGCTTACTCCCTGGACACTGCTTCTGCAGGTGCAATTTTTGGTTTCCCAAAAAAGGTCTTGGTGGGAAGTGGCAGAGCCTTCTTCTTCTCACTGGCAATGTTCTTGGTACTGGACGTGGTACCTTTCTTTGAGGACATCTTGAAGATGTCAGTTAGCACACAATGGCACACATTGAAGAAATATCTGTCTGTGTCCCCATGTCACATAACGTCGTGCACAGGGCGCAGGCATTTTGTCTGACAGTACAATAGGTGATGTTGCCTCCTCCTATTTTGTGCACCTAAAAGCAAAGAAGCAAAAAGAACATCAGTGAAACGTGGTATCGTTTTGGTTCACTTACTAGTACAAACAAATATAATATAATTTTGTTTGTGTGGGTGGTCACACTTGTTATTGTTATTACCTCAGATATTAAAACAAATAACAATACAATGTAACCATTATTGAGACTGACAGCAACATGGGCTTTCATGGTGTACTGTGAGCAATACACACAGGATAGGAAGAAAGAAGAATAACAATGAAAATACAAATGTAGCGGTTTGGCATTGGGCAGAACATGGGACACAGCACTCATGGAGCTGTAGCTGACACATGATAATGGAAGCAAAAATCCAAGGGGAACAAAGGGAAGACAGACATGCAGGCCTATATTACAAAAGCACACTAACTGCCTCCACAAAATACAAAATGGCCGGCAGCCACATGGTTACACAACAACAACAAACAGAAGGCCTGGAAAACAATGAACTCAATCAGGACTATATGGAATATGGACTATGGACTCAGACTTTACAAAATTGTGCCTGGCCACATGGGGAGGCTCAGCCAAGGCAAATGATGGCCCACTATTACAAACACACTCACACACTGGTCAGACAAATGAGGCATGCTAAACAAAGCATCCTTAATGCAACAATACCACAAAATAAAATACACAGGTCTAAAAAGGTTTGCAAGTTACAACCAAACACATCCAACAAAGGCATTTAATTTAACAACACAGTTGAAAAAAACTTATCACAGAGAGAAAACATTTTGTATTGTTAATCCAATGCCATCCAGGACAAAATGATGTTTAAATTCAACATACACCACAGAAACAATTGTTTCATACACACATGAGTAGGTCTGGAGCTATTTGTTGGAAAACCCATTGGCAGACTGGGCCACAAAGTGTATCAATTCAAATCAATATTGCAAATGTATTAAAAACATGGAAAAAATTTAGTGAACTGTGCTACATTTTTGCTGAATAAAAGAAGAAGAAATTGCATACAAAACAACAACCAGCAAGAAGACATGGCCACCACAAAGAATGCATGCAGGCCTATGAGTGAAGCACACTCGCTGCCTTCACAAAACGGCCACCAGCCACATGACCAGGCCACAACAACAAGCAATAATAAGCCTACAATGAGAAGACAATGCAGGCCTCTGGCAAAAACACACCTGTTGCCTTTACGAAATGGCGGACAGCCACATGACCAGGCTTCAACAACCAGCAATAATAATCTTACAAAGGGCAGACAATGCAGGCCTATGGCAAACGCACACCTGCTGCCTTTACAAACTGGACGCCAGCCACATGGCCAGGCCACAACATCAAGCAATAAGCCTACAATGGCAAGACAGACAATGCAGGCCTTTGGCAAAAGCGCACTGGCAGCCTTCACCAAATGGCCACCAGCCACATGGCCAGGCTACCACAACAAGAAGTAATAAGCCAAGAGAAACAAAGGAAACACATGCAGGCCTATGCCAAAAGTACACTAACTGCCTCAACAAAATGGCTGCCACCCACATGGTCACAACAACAACATGCATGAGGCTTGGAAAACAATGAACTCAAGCAGGCCAAATGGACCCAGACTTTACAAAATGGCCCCTGGCCAAATGGAGCGGCTCAGCCAAGGCAAATGATGGCCCACTATTACAAACACACTCACACACTGGCCAGACAAAGGAGGCATGCTAAATAATACATCTTTAATGCAACAATGCCAAAAATGAAAAAACACAGGGCTAAAAAGGTTTCCAAGACACAACGCACACCCAACAAAGGCACACATGAAAGAAAAAAGGTGAAATACCACAATAAAACACATTTAGTATTTTTAATCCAATGCCATCCATTGTCAAAATGATGTTAGGAAATCTTACATTCAACAAACACTACAGAAACAGTTGTTTGATGCACCCATGGGTAGTTCTGGGTCTACTGGCTGAAAAAGCCCTATTTTAGGCAGCCTACTGGGCTACATAGTGAATTAAATAAATATTGCAAATCGTTTTCAAAACATGGAGACAAAAGTAGTGAACTGTGCACCGTGTTTCCATTATAAAAAAAAGAAGAATTACGTACAAAGAAACAACTAGGCCCCTATTGAAGGTACAGGCCACGCACCGGCCACAATAATTATTTTTTTAAACAATGAAAAGTACAAATAAATCTAGTTGCATGGCACCAATCTAACAAACAACACCAAGTTTCCAACTTACTTGTGAAATCACAAATTCAAAGTTCTCAAATCCAATGATATATGATGCAGCAGACACAAATAGTGATAATTCCAGCTTCAAGTCAAAATGAAAAGTGGCCAGGAGATGGGCAAAGCACTGGGAGGAGCCTGCTAGACAGGAACAGGAAGTTGGAGACTCTGGGGCACATCCTTCCTCTTAAAAAAAAGTTAAAAAAAAGAAAAAGTACTCCTTGCACAAAAAAGTACAGCCGAATGTCGATTTGAGTAGTTTTTTACTCCATATCATCATTTGGAGAAGGTTTTGATGCTGCTCGGGGAGACAACCTTCTCCAGATTGCAGTGGCTGTAGAAAACTTTTGCTGTAAGTCCGATGGCACGCTCGAATGATGTGTTCACGATTGCAAACTTTCACAAGACCATGCAGCTGCCTAGCAAATGTTGTGGCACTTGCGAATGGCTCAGGAAATCTCGTTGGCGATCCCAAGCACTCGCACAAGCATTTCAGGCATGCAAACACAATAAACACTCCGCTCCATTGCGGAGTACCGAGTTTTTTGCCAACTGGATGTTCTAAGAGGCGTTGCCAAAACTCTGCAAACTCCGCGAGCGGGGGCAGAGTTTTACGCCCAGGGTTTTATATATATATATAGTAGTTTGCTAATAACTTTGGCACCAGATTGGTCTGACGGATCTTCAAGAACTTTCCCCAAAAATGTCTCACCTACCTCAGCTACTTCCTGAAAGTTACGGTGAGATGTCAAGACGAGGATGATAAAAAGGGGGTCCAAAAACCTGTTCTTTTCCATAGGAAAATTGAAAAGCAACACTGCAAAAGCTGCTGAAGGGAATTACACTAAGTTTATCAGAAAGACAGGTCTTTCTCCAGAAAAAAGCTCTTTCTGTTTTGGTATAATTCAGTTAAGTAGTTTTTGAGAAATTAAGGTTAAAAAATAGATATTTCATGCTGCCGAGGATCTGCGGAGCCAACAGATCAAGAGTTAAATTCTGATTGTCTGCCACAATATCAATAAAGATATGATGGCAATAATTTCAGGAGTTGAACAAGTGCATACTATTTAATAAGGGGAAAGTGTGACCTCCGTCCCTGAGCCATTTCTTATCTATGGGGACCTCATCCCCCATTGTCCATTTATTTATTTGAAGCAAGCAGTATGCAGCTCCCCTCCATGGGCTGTTTCCAGGCCCTGGAGACTCCATCCTCTGGGGCCAAGTTAAAATTCAGGGGAGGCAGGGCATGCAGCTTCCCTCTCTGAGCCTTCTTGAGGCCTCAGAGACTACATTACTCCTGGCAAATGCAAATGTAAAGGGGAGGCGGCACACATACCTACCTCCCTGACCCTTTGTGGTGCCCCAGGGACCCCATCTCCCAAAGTCGATGCAAGCATAAAGGGGCCAGTATTTGTAGCTAGGCCTGGGCAAAGCACTACGCTACGCTTGCGTAGTTTGCAAAGTTTGCGCAACTTCGCACTACGCGAACTGCACGTAGCACAGTGCGAACACGCGTAGCGTAGTGCAGCGGTCATTTTTTGCTTGCTCGCGGTCCTCAACATCAAGTTGGTGACCGCGAGCAAGCAAAATGACATCCTGTCGAGACTTTTTCCTCGTTCGCGATCAGCAACATCAAGTTGCCGATCGCGAGCGTGGAAAATTAACCTTCCTGCGAGATTCTCAACACGGGGAGGTCTGGTTTCTCATTGCGAGTGGTCGCCTATGCTCGCGACCGCTCACGATGAGAAACTACCAGTCCGCTTTGAGAAAACTGCAGCTCGAGTAAAAATCTCTCCGAGCGGCAGAAAACTACAGCTCGCACTGTGCAAGATGCCGTTTTCCATGATTGCACAGTGCCGGATGCTTGTCGGCACTGTGCAATCATTGAAAACGGCATCTTGCACAGTGCAAACATGCTGCTACGCAGTTTGCGTAGTGCTACGCGTAGCTCGCATAGTGCGAAGTGCACTTCACTTAGCTTCACGAAGCGCTACTTCGCAAACTACGCCCAGCCCTACTTGTAGCCCCCTACCAAAGCCTTTGATGGGCCCTGGCACCCCATCCGCTGATGCAAGCTTGGTCACAGAGTCCTGGGGATCCTTTCCCCTGAAGCATCGTTGTTTACCTGCCTGCAAGAGCACTGAAAGGGAAGTATTATCTGCTCCCATCAGACAGGGAGCAGGAAAATTCCTCCCTTACTTTGCTGTTGTGGGAAGGTAAATACAGAATCGCTCCAACCAAGTAACAGCATTATGAAATGCTGATTCCTGCAGCAGCCAGGAGTGGGACAGGTAGGGGAGCCGGCACGGCTGCAGGGGCCTTGGGCTCTCCCCACAGTTCTGAACTTTGGAAAGGCTGTGGGTGCCCTAGGTAAGCAACAGGGCACTACAGTATTAAAAAAAAGATTGTTTAAAGAACATGTTGCCTGATCCTGAGTGACCCATGGTGGCACTTGCAGGGAGCTGGCTGGGACACAGGGGCTGAGATTCCTCTGTGGTCCCCAACACAAAAAGTGATTTGGGTGTCATGGATGGGCACCTGGATGTCTAAACAATAATATTATTAAAGAAAATAAAAGAAGAATAAATGAGTGGCATTTGCCGCTCACTTAGTATTCACTGCTCTGGCATGGAGTGTCCCATAATGCAGTGCAAGGACTTTTTACTGATTCTTTTTGGTCTGGTTGCTTGTGTCCCTGGAAGGGGCAGGGGCACCACCACACATTTTTTTTAATGTTGTGGAGGGCTGAAGAGAGCATAGAAGCTCCTTGCCATTATTAAAAACAGCAGTACATCTCCTAGGTCAATAAATCCAGGACCCCATGATAGCTTACCATATTTTCTGAAGTGCTTCTAGCTGGTGCAATGCTCTCCAGCTGGAGTGCAGGGCTCTCTTGTGGTTGTATTTATGACTTTTCTTGTAGGCTGCAGAATGTTAAAAGAAAGATTCAATGACATGTTGATTTTTTTAATAAGACTTGTGGTAGTCACATTTATTAAACATTGCAATATATGAATTATTGAAATGTACATGTGGTTATAATTATTGTTGATTTTCTGACAAAGACAATAGGTCTGCTTTATATATGTTAATATGTTGAATCCTAGATAGAGTCAATAGGTCCACTTTTTAAATTTTGGGTTTCAGACCTTTGACAAAGTCAGTAATCAGTGAGCAGGCACTGGGCTAAACTGCATAGCTTGCATGGCCAAACGCCATGCGTGGGGGGGGGTTGGGTGCCAGCAGGTGGTCTTGCACAGGGTTCTACTGCATTCCACACATGACGATCAACATCTTAATTCACATTTAAAAAACATTTAACATTACTGGAAAAACAAAGGTTAAAGTGACGCTATTATTAGTAATTGTAATAATATGTTACTTTTCATTTACCAAAAAAACATAAACATTCACTGAAAAAACCCAAAGGTTAAAGGGATGTTTGAGGTTCGTGAAAATATTAGTTAAAGCATACTGCTTTAAATGAAGTACACCACTGAAATTCCCCAGATATAAGTGTATCAATTGATTATAATGTGCTCCCTCACAATGCACTGCTAATTACCTCATATATTACATCACTCGTTACATGTTCTGTGACATAATTCACTGCGACATCTGAAATTTCATCATTAATGACAACACTGTACATGGCAGGGGGATGAGTTATAGGTATGGTAGGGCAGGCACAAGTTACAGTTACTTGAGATAACTATAACTGGCGAATTCAAGTAGGTTTGCTCATTTAAAACACACCTAACTTTAACCTCACTTTCCCTTTGTTTTTTCAGTGAATACACATATATATATATATATATATATATATATATATATATATATATATATATATATATATATATATATTTTTTTTTTTTATTATTATTATTTTTTTTTTTTTAACTGATTGAAAAAACCTTGATGTTATAGAAAGGAACGAACCATCTCTTGGATTTCTGAAAAAGCATTTCCCAACATTGTATGTGTTTCCCCGAAGCGTTACTTTACACAGCAGAGCTAAATGAAATCACTATGGAAACTATGTTGCCCTCCACGTCTTCAAGCCATGGAAAAAAGAACAGATTTTCGAGTGAAAAAGCTAAATTTAAAACAACTAACATTTACAAACTGAAATATGCTTTTAATTCTGTGGCCCATGTTCTTCAGAAATAATAATTATACTGTGGCTTGTTTTTAGATAATATCATGAGGTTATGTGCAGTTCTTCTTCAGTGCATGTGTTGAATAGATCTATAGTTTATAGTAAATGGATTAATAATCTAAATATGTTAAAAACATTTGTGAGAGCTGGAAACATGTTGCAGAGTACTAACCTTTATTAAAAATGTAACTACATTTTATGGATAAACTTATTATACCTAACAATTATTATTCAGTTTATAACATTTCATTTTGTAATAAAGGCAACATAAAGGATTTCTGTCACATCTAGTCATATCACATAATTGGCTGCCAGCTCACAGTTGAGGAGGGGGGCCCTAGATGTAAGATACATAAAGTACACCTGTGCAAATGAGGGCTGCCTCAGCTTGACCAGTGGAGTAGTCAAACACTACCAAATAACGCGGAGCAAACTTATCATTCTATAGAAAAGAAATAGGGAGCAAAGAGCCCTTGGTTCATTGAATAACATCATTTTTTAAATCCTTTGATAAAAAGAAAATACATTTTAGAGGCATTTCTGAAGAATATAATGGCATTTGTAAATACTTAGGGGTAGATATACAAGCCACTTGCGACACTTTTGCGCCACCATTGCATCAGTTTTGTGGGGCTGCTACGGTGTAAACAATGCTGCCAAATACATTGTGACGCACCTAGGGAGATGCTTCAACGTTGTAAAGCACTGTGTCACATTTTATCTGTGTCAGGTATAATGTATTCAGAGTATGCGTTCCCACACAGGAAAGCCTCCTAGAAGTGATGCAGTGAAATCTACAAGATTTTACTGTGCCACATCCAGGATGCCACTGCATCAAAACAAGTAGTGACGCAGTATAATAAGTATATGCCTCATCATGCATTGCTAGAGTTGTGTCATGCTTGCGACACAACTCTAGCAACGCATGACTTTTAGGCCAACAGATACGTCAGAATTTCTGAAGTATCTGCCACAAGAGTAATCATATATTTGACTACAAACAAATTGTGTGCCAAATTCAAGACAAGAGAGATGGATGGGATGTTTCAAATAATTTCAGCTACTACTCTACTCAACTTTTTAATTATTTTGTTAGCCACAGCTTCAATGTGCACAACATCCCAGTAAAAAAAGTGGTAAGATGACAGACTTTGCACTGTTTATTCCAGAAATTTGAAAAGTGCCTTTTTTCTGCCTGTAACTGCTTAAATATAACTGTTGCTTTGTAGTTTAAAATTTACTGCTTAACCTTTCTATGACTGGTTAAATTTGCCTAATAATTTGTGGCTTTGTAGTGTAAAATCTGCTGTTTTGCCTGCCAAATGACTGCTTACATTTACCTGTTGCTTTGAGGGATTTGTAGCTTTACATTTTCTGATTTACCTGCCTGTGACTGCTTACGTTTAATTCTATCCTGGTTTTTCCATACACTGTGCTAAGACCTGTGTGAAAACAATCTACCCCCAGCTCCTTGTTGGTCATAGCAAGGGAAAAAAGTCAAAATATACCTCAGAGGCTAAACAGAGTGTGCTTTGAGACTGCAGAAATCTGCTCTTAGAGTTTGAACTGTGTTTGGAAAGTGTATGTAGCACTCGTTTTATGCTAGGAGAGTGAGTTGTTTAAGTGTAGAAAAAGCAGTATTAGTGGTTTAGATTTGGCCCTTCCCTGCAGAGCTGCACTCTTGAGTGTGGACTAAGACTGTTTGTCTCCAAGGAGATTCTATCCTACAGGAGCAGCTCCCATCCCCCGGGTCATTAACATGTGCTTGAGGTCACACACTCACTATGTAAGTTTGCCATTGGTCATTACATCTGTGCTCTGATTGGCTGCTGTATCTGGAGGTTCCACTGTACTTAGGTTTATGTTTCTGATTGCCTGATAGGTCTAGGGTGTCGGGATCTAGCCCGATGCACCTACACAAGGAACTACAAGTCCCGACGGACCCGGGCGCGGAACTACAATACCCAGAGTTCCCGGCGGGGAGTCTGGGATAACTGCCGGTCGACCAGGAAGTCCGGCGTCAGTGATTCTTCGTTGGTTTTCGAGGACGCGGCTGCTCCTCGATTCTGCTCCTGTCCTGAGGCTTCGGGTGTCGTCTGACCGGCAGATCTACGAGCAGGTTAGGCGGGTGCCGAACAGCGCGCTGGCTAGCGTGCTGAGCTACGCGGATACTTTGATTGTTTCCCGTTTTAACGGGAAACAGAGTTTGTTGTTTGTGGATTCTAGCCTCGCGGCTGCGAGGAGAACATTGTTGTTTTCGAGCGCTTCGCTCTACTTGAACAGGCTCATTTGGAGGGAGAGCAGAGTATTACAGTTTACATCCTTCCAGTGGCGGAGTGCAGGGGGGGATTGAAGGACCTCCGCACTGCCGTCACGAACCCAAGACATAGGGTTCATGTGTATCTTGAATTCTCAGACAAGGCAAATACCAAAGCGGAGTGTGGTAGTGAATGAACTACACACTGCCGTATTTGGGTAGTTAAAGCATTTACTCCCTTCAAGTGGCGGAGTGCAGGGGGGGATTGTTGGGCCTCCGCACTGCCGTTACGAACCCAAGGCATATGGTTCAGTGGCATCTAGTAACTGCTAACATGGCAAATACCAAAGCGGAGTGTGGTAGTGATTAAACTACACACTGCCGTGTTTGGGTACTCATTGGTGTTTTGCATATATTGAAGGAACTTCTATGTTTCAGTTTAAAACAAATAACATTGTTAAGTTACAGCATTTATTCAAGCACAGGAAGTGACTTTTCATTTCACGTTTTGGGATCCTTGTTCCAAGCTCATACGTTATCACAGTGGGGTATGTGTATGTCTGTTATCTTTAGGCTTTACGCTTCCCACAATAGGCTTGATAGTAACTCTGTTCTTTTGTATTGATCAAGGAGGAAGACGGGAGTTACAGCAAAAGGGAGGTTTAGTGTCAATTATATTCAGGTGAATACATGTTGGTGTGGTGTTAGTAAGAACTTATGAGAGTATGGTTTAGCGATGTATTAATCTGTGTATTTTTGTCTTTCAGTTTCTTTATCCCTGCTGTCCCTTCCTTCTCCTCTTTATTCTTTGGGTTTTTTCCCCTTTTGGGGTTTTTCCCTCGCCGTATCATCTGAACACCCTGTGTTTATACTTCAGGGTGTTCGGATGGTCCGGAGGTGGAGCATTGTTGCTGCACGTGAATCCTGTGGAGTGCAAAGCCTTACAGAATCACTGACCCAAGAAATACACTCTGCCCGATTCATATGTAGCACCAATGGCGTCCATGGAAGATGTGTTACAAGCCTTGTTGCTGGTACAGCAGGAGCTGGCCTCTTCCAAGGCTGAGACCACAGCCTTGCGCGAGAAGGTGGAGCGTTTGAGTGGTAATCCGTTCAACGCTTCCGCTTCGACTTCTAATGTTCAGGTTACTGTACCCCCACCCATTCCATTGGCTACTCCTGAAAGGTTTTCAGGTGATCCTCGTAAGGTGCATGTATTTATGACACAGGTTCTAATGCATTTTTCCTGTAAGCCGTCCTCGTTCCCCACAAATCATTCAAGGGTGGCATTTTTGATTTCTTATTTAATTGGGGATGCAGCTGATTGGGTGGTACCGTTGGTGAAACGTGATGATGCTCTGTTGTCTAATTGGGCTGAGTTCAAAAAAGAATTTGAGAGGGTCTTCGACCGAAGAGCAACCACTTTCAGTGCTGATCGTGAATTGTTGACATTAAGACAAGGTAGAGGAGAATTGATAACATACCTGACTGCTTTCAATAGGCTTGTGGTAGAAGCATCATGGCCAGAGGAGAAAAAACTGTCTTTGTTTTATCAGGGGTTACATGATGATTTAAAGGATGTGGTAGCGCAGGTGGATCCTCAGCCCACTACCTTTGAGGACATGGTAAACCTGGTGTTGAGGTTGGACAGTAGATTAACGGATAGGGGTAGTAACAGGAGACGGTGGGAAAGAGGAGCGTATTTTGGTGAAAGAAATCAGAGGAAGGCATCCGGGGGTACGGACACTACGTCTGAACCGATGGAGATAGGGGCTATCAGAGCACCATTGTCTAGAGAAGAGAGAGAAGCCAGAAGGGTACAGGGCTTGTGCATGTACTGTGGCAAGAAGGGACATTACGTTCGGGAATGTCCTTCTAAACCGAAAGCATCGGGGTCTTTTGGTAGGTATAAGAAGGTTGCGGTGTCTAAAACTGTATCAGATAATGAGCAGAAGAAGGACCGCACAGCGGGAGTAGACGGAGCTCAAGCATGGAAACTTACCTCCCTGTCCTCCTCGGGTGATGAGGAAACAGAGCCTCACCTAGTGGTGGTGATGACGCTGGAATATGAGTTAGAAAGATGTCCGGTAATGGTGATGGTGGATTCAGGGGCAACTGGTAATTTTGTAGACGAAGGTCTGGTAAGACGTCTAGAATTGCCTCGAGTTTCTAGGGAGACGCCGGAAGACGTGTTGGCAGTGGATGGGCAGCCTTTAACTTCTGGTCAGATCACGGAGAGGACTGGTGATTTGGGGTTATCAATGGTGACGCACGGTAATGTGCATTCTGAGGTGTTAACATTGAATATCATAGATGCTCCTCAGTACGAGATTATTTTGGGCATGCCTTGGTTGCATAAACATAACCCTGTGGTGGATTGGCAGTCAAAAACCATTCAGTTTGAACATGAGATCTGTAAGGACCACTTAACTCCTTGTATGTCTGCTAATGTCACCATGTTAGCCACACCGTTTTTGGCAGCCACTGCTGCGGAAAAGGATGTCAAGCTACCAGTAGTATACGCTTCTTACAGGGATGTGTTCAGTGAGGTGAAGGCAGAAACACTGCCCCCGCATAGGGAATATGACTGTCGAATTGATTTAGTGGAGGGGGCATCATTACCATCATGCAGAGTGTATGCTTTGTCTGTGCCGGAAACCTCCCATTTGAAGCAGTACATCGACCATTATTCTCGATTGGGATTTATACGCCCCTCTCGCTCTCCCGCAGCTTCCCCTCTTTTTTTTATATCAAAGGCCAACGGGGATTTGAGAGCGTGTGTGGACTACAGAGCTTTGAATAAGAACACCATTCACAATCGATACCCTCTTCCGCTCATTTCAGTCTTGCTCGATCAGGTGAGAGAGGCCAGGATTTACACCCGTTTAGACTTACGTGGGGCATATCACCTGGTTAGAGTAAGAGAAGGGGATGAGTGGAAGACGGCGTTCAAGACACAGTTTGGTTTATATGAATACCTAGTGATGCCGTTTGGGCTTTGTAACGCCCCTGCTGCATTTCAGTATTTTATAAACGATGTGCTGAAGGAATATGTGGACCGATTCGTGGTGATGTATATTGATGACATCTTGATATACTCTCAGGACGTTTCATGCCACACGAACCATGTATGCAAAGTCCTGGATAAATTGAGAGAACACCATCTATATGTAAAGCTGAGTAAATGTGAGTTCGGGGTGCATGAGGTGGAATTTTTGGGTGTGAATCTTAGTCCTGAAGGCTTACAGATGTCAGAGAGGAAGGTACAGGCGGTGAGGGATTGGCCAGCCCCTAAGAATGTGAAAGAGGTACAGAGCTTTTTGGGGTTTGCCAATTACTATCGCAGGTTCATCGAACAATTCTCCCAAATCGCAGTCCCTATCACTAGGCTGTTAAGAAAAGGGAGGTCGTTCGAGTGGACGGTGGAGGCTGAGCAAGCTTTCCAGGCACTGAAAAAGGCCTTTACTACCGCTCCAGTGTTGGCGCATCCTGTTTTGGAACATCCATTCATCGTTGAAGCTGACGCTTCGGATCAAGCCATAGGTGCAATCCTGTCTCAGAGAGACGTACATACTGGTCAGCTGCATCCTGTTGCCTATTTGTCGAAAAAACTGAGTTCTGCTGAGGTCAACTATTCCATCGCGGAAAAAGAACTTTTGGCAATAAAAAAGGCTTTCCAGGAGTGGAGACCGTATCTGTGGGGAGCAAGTCAGGCAGTAACTGTGTACACAGATCACAGGAATCTCCAGTACATGTCCGCTGCTAGGCACCTGACACAAAGGCAGATGCGTTGGATGCTGTTCTTTTCCGAGTACAACTTTGTTGTAACATTTCGTCCTGGCTCAGAGAACAGAAAAGCGGATGCTCTTTCTAGGCAGGGAATCCCCGCCAAACAGAGTGCAGAGGAACAGTCAATACTCCCTTCCCCGAAGGTGGTTTGTGTACTAAGAGCTGAGAAGTTTCTGGAGGACATCAAAGACTCTAGGTCCATGGAATATTGGGTTTGTTGGGCTGCTGCCAAACCAGACAGGAAGGTTAGGCAGGGCTTACCCTTCTATGGAGAGTGCTTGTTTCTGCCAAATGTGGAGATTAGAAAGAAGGCATTCAGTTGGTGTCATGAAGCTCCGGCGGCTGGACATCCAGGGATCACAAAAACTGTGGATTTGCTTAGAAGGCACTTTTGGTGGGAAACTCTGGGGAAGGACACCACACAATGGGTGGGCAGCTGCGAAGTCTGTGCTAGAAGCAAGGGGGAAACATCAAAAAAGAAGGGGTTGTTAATGCCAATGCCCACGCCTGATCGCCCATGGTCAAACATTAGTCTGGATTTTATCACGGGCCTCCCAAAAGATCAGGGGAACACCGCTGCGCTAGTGGTAGTGGACAATTTGACTAAAATGGGCCATTTCGTACCTTGCGTGAACCTCCCCACAGCTAGCCAAACAGCACAGATAATGGCATCACAAGTTTTTCGTTTGCATGGCATTCCAAGAGTCATTGTGTCCGACAGGGGGCCACAATTCATTGCTCGTTTTTGGAGAGTATGGTGTAGAGCCTTGGGCATAGAATCAGCATTGTCGACTAGCTTCCATCCACAAACTGATGGCCAGACAGAACGTCTAAATCAGACTCTAAAGAAGTACTTGCGATGTTACTCGAAGGAGGCTCATGGGTCTTGGGTGGAGCTGTTGTGGATGGCGGAGATGGCCTACAACAACGCTTGGCACAGCTCCATAGGTATGCCCCCTTTCAAAGCTAATTATGGGTATGATGTACGTACCTTACCGATACTTATACCGGAAGAGGTAAACGATCAACCCTCGGTAAAGGAGCGGTTGCTGCTACTAAGGAAAATACATAGCGCAGTGCAAAAACACCTGCTAAAGGCCAAAGAAACATACAAAAGGTGGGAGGACAGACATAGGACACCTGGTCCTCAGTTTGAGGTAGGAGATAAGGTTTGGTTCTCAACCAAATATATTCGTTTCAAGCTCCGAAGTGTGTTTCATCCGCGCTTCATTGGGCCATATCCTGTGGTGCGCCGCATCAATCCTGTGGCGTACAAATTGAAGTTGCCTAACACGTTACGCATCCACCCTGTGTTCCATGTTCAGTTGCTGAAAAGGGCTCTTACCTCACGCAGAACTGCACCTCCGGTGTTGGCCAGGGATGGGAATTTGGAGTATGAGGTGAGGTCCATCAAAGACTCCAAGCTCCGCAGGGGTGTCCTGTGGTACTTGGTGTCTTGGAAAGGCTACGGGGAGGAGGAGGACTCATGGGAACCAGTTCACAATGTTCATGCTCCTAGAGCTGTGCGAACCTTCCATGTCAGATACCCCGCAAAGCCTGGGCCTAGGAGGCGCCGGGGAGGAGGGCGTACTGTCGGGATCTAGCCCGATGCGCCTACACAAGGAACTACAAGTCCCGACGGACCCGGGCGCGGAACTACAATACCCAGAGTTCCCGGCGGGGAGTCTGGGATAACTGCCAGTCGACCAGGAAGTCCGGCGTCAGTGATTCTTCGTTGGTTTTGGAGGACGCGGCTGCTCCTCGATTCTGCTCCTGTCCTGAGGCTTCGGGTGTCGTCTGACCGGCAGATCTACGAGCAGGTTAGGCGGGTGCCGAACAGCGCGCTGGCTAGCGTGCTGAGCTACGCGGATACTTTGATTGTTTCCCGTTTTAACGGGAAACAGAGTTTGTTGTTTGTGGATTCTAGCCTCGCGGCTGCGAGGAGAACATTGTTGTTTTCGAGCGCTTCGCTCTACTTGAACAGGCTCATTTGGAGGGAGAGCAGAGTATTACAGTTTACATCCCTTCCAGTGGCGGAGTGCAGGGGGGGATTGAAGGACCTCCGCACTGCCGTCACGAACCCAAGACATAGGGTTCATGTGTATCTTGAATTCTCAGACAAGGCAAATACCAAAGCGGAGTGTGGTAGTGAATGAACTACACACTGCCGTATTTGGGTAGTTAAAGCATTTACTCCCTTCAAGTGGCGGAGTGCAGGGGGGGATTGTTGGACCTCCGCACTGCCGTTACGAACCCAAGGCATATGGTTCAGTGGCATCTAGTAACTGCTAACATGGCAAATACCAAAGCGGAGTGTGGTAGTGATTAAACTACACACTGCCGTGTTTGGGTACTCATTGGTGTTTTGCATATATTGAAGGAACTTCTATGTTTCAGTTTAAAACAAATAACATTGTTAAGTTACAGCATTTATTCAAGCACAGGAAGTGACTTTTCATTTCACGTTTTGGGATCCTTGTTCCAAGCTCATACGTTATCACAGTGGGGTATGTGTATGTCTGTTATCTTTAGGCTTTACGCTTCCCACAATAGGCTTGATAGTAACTCTGTTCTTTTGTATTGATCAAGGAGGAAGACGGGAGTTACAGCAAAAGGGAGGTTTAGTGTCAATTATATTCAGGTGAATACATGTTGGTGTGGTGTTAGTAAGAACTTATGAGAGTATGGTTTAGCGATGTATTAATCTGTGTATTTTTGTCTTTCAGTTTCTTTATCCCTGCTGTCCCTTCCTTCTCCTCTTTATTCTTTGGGTTTTTTCCCCTTTTGGGGTTTTTCCCTCGCCGTATCGTCTGAACACCCTGTGTTTATACTTCAGGGTGTTCGGATGGTCCGGAGGTGGAGCATTGTTGCTGCACGTGAATCCTGTGGAGTGCAAAGCCTTACATAGGGCTCTGATTGGTCCCTGGGTAGGGTTTCTATCGGATTTAGGGCTTAGGGTTAGGGTTATGATGGGTGGATAGGTCTAGGGGTTTGATTGTTTTGTGGGGCTAGTGTTTCTATTGGGCCTAGGGTTTAAGGATTAGTCTCTGATTAGCTGCTAGGACTAGGGCTGTGATTGGCTATAAGGGCCTGGTCTCCTATTGGCACTAGGGCTTAGGGTTAGTGTTTTGATTGGTTACGATTCCCATTTGCCAAAGAGGTTACCTGATCACTAGCTCTATTCATGCTTAAAGCTCAGGGTTTTGCAGCCCGAGCAGAGAGGCTAAGGGCGGAGAGGACAAGGGCAGGTGCCTGATTGGGTCTGTTCATGACAGTTCGGACCTCAGATGTATACTACTGAACACCCGCTCCGCACGCAAACATGCAGTCAAACTCTGGGACCTGCTCGACAGATCCTCCCTGGACGTAGCCTTCCTGACAGAGACCTGGATGAACGACTCCTCAGCACCTGACATCACCATAGCCATCCCGGACGGTTACAAGATCACCTGCAGAGACCACACCAATGGAGTAGGAGGTGGACTCACCATCATCCACAAGACCACCCTCAAGGTCTCCACCAACTCCGTCGACACCCTCAGCACCGACGAACACCTGCACTTCCAGATCCACACTGATCACAATGTTGTGATTCAACGGCGATTAGGTTAAGCATTAGCAGAAGACATGCTTTGTTTGACCATTATCGTATCAAATGTGCCGACTCCATTTTGTATTTGCAATGGCCATTTTGTATGCCATACATTGCCATGTGCTCGTCATGTGCTTTGTCCTACCTTCTTGGTAACTGCGCCTGAAGTCTGCCCGGCAACAGGCTATATTTAGCATTCCCCGCTTCCAGCATGTCCAGACATGCGCAGTAGGGTCAATGATCGTTACTAATTGGTTCCAGATAGGAATGTGTTTACCAGTTGCCGAAGACTGTTAACTCTGCCCATCTATCGATTGTGCCTTCCAATATGTCCTTGTATGGTCTTAAAACTACTCTTGTCTTCTGCCTGAGTAATGGCAAAAGGAGGGCTGAGGTTCTGCGATTTCAGATTTCGTCCCGTATCTAGCCGCCATTTTGTATCCTGTTGCCATTTTGTGTTGCCCTCACTCAGGCGGCACGACGCACGCAATGCTTTTTCTTTTCCAGCTGCTACGTGTCCTTTCAGTTAAAAAGTAACTCTATTGTCCTTGTTCATGAAACCGGATGTCAGGGTCTGGCCAAGTTCGTTAATCTATGTCTGGTTCGATTGATCCCTGTCTCAGCCGACTATTTGCCCTCTCCTATTCTTCCCCTTATACTATCTTATCCGATTGGCCTTCACTATTCTCTTCTTGTATGCTCCTATTACACAACTATCCTTTGAGACACACCAGCATGTCCTGCCACCTGCGAGAGGGGATTGTGAACACCATCACTGATTAATTTGTTGGGGTGGGGTGACACATGGGGTCCGAGAAAGAGGCGTATACTGGGATACCTGATAGCTTGTTTTCCAACTTTTCCTAAAGGTTTGTTTTGTGTGTACGGGGAGTGGGATATTGTAAATGTGTTTAGTATAAGAGATTGTACACCACGGACTGAAGTGGCAGTCTCCTTAGAACTTACACTCTGCATGTACTTCTGGGACAACTGTGCTTAGCTGCAGCTAATAAACCTGGTTTCCACGCTCAACGGAGTGTCTCGTGTCTCTGTTAGTAACAAGGCAGGGATTAAGGCGTGCCCTGTGCTGCCCGGCCCATAAGGCCCGGTTCTCCAGTAGTGATGTCAGAAACCACAGGATACTGCGGCACCACTATCTTATTAACTTCTCGCAAGTCAATTACAAAACGGTAAGTGTCCGCATAGTCAGGATCACTGCCAACAGGAGCCTTTTTCAAGATTGGTAATATAGGACTATTACATATATTTGCAGCTGTTTATTCCACTACACCCTTATCATTCATATCCTGAATGATAGCTAACAGAGCCCTTTCACCAGCCGGTGAAATTTTATACTGTGGTATGCATGGTAAGCGAACATTTGGTTTCAAAGTGATAGAAACGGGCGGAATCCTTAATAGACCGACATCCGTATCTCTGGTCGCCCACAGGATCGAGGGGATAGCAGCGAGCTCCGGAGGGATGGGTTAATTTTTAGCAAAGCATTGTAATGTATGTGTACCAGGAGGTTGTATGGTCAAATAAACTCCATCAGGGGAACAATGAATCTTCTCATGTAGTTTCTTTAACAAATCCAAGCCTAATAAATTATCTTCGCAATGTGAAGTCAATAAGAACGGGGAGTCCACTGTGACCGGACCAATTGTAAACGGGATAGGTTTAGAGATGGGGCTTACCACCGGGATTCCAGAAAATCCCACCAAAACATTATTCCGTCCAGACAGAGCAGCCCCTGGGACCAGCGAACGAGCAAATGTATGTATGTATTTGAGCTTATATAGCGCACAGCTACCCGCAGTGGGTTTCCCGGCACTTGCTTAGGGAACCCGTCCTGGTATTCCCCTGTGAGATAACCCTGCAGGGTATCCACAAGGTGAAAGCCAGGCATCCCGCCGCGAGGGGCCGTTGTGGAGATTAAGCAAGCTATTGCCCAGAGTCGCAGAGTGTGAACCCGTGAGTCGAGAAGGCACCGGAGCGAGAATTATCGAGTCCGTGGAATTTTTTTTGCCCAAGACCCGCCGAGGCGGGAAATTGAACCCTGGTCCAGGGCCGATCTCAGCTTCCGGGTCTGCCGCCTCTAACCCCTGAGCCACACTTCTCCACTCCACTCCAGCAACAGAACTATTCACGCACCCGTGTCAACTAGAAAGTTTTCAGAAGTCCCCATCAAACGTCCTCTCACATAGGGCCCTTGCTGATCAACGGGTACTGACACCTGGCCCCTACACTGTCCATGGCTGTCCTCTTAAACATAGAGGACAGCCATGTTCTCTCAAACATACAATCTTCGTTGTAATACTGCCTACCCCTTGAATTATCAAAATTATTCTTTCCTGACTCACCGTGCGATGTCTCTTCCCTTCGCATATCACTTCGATCCACACCACGTCGACCTCTCCCTCTCCCTCTTACGGCCCCATTCTGAGCCAGCAATAATAGACACTGAGCTCGCCAATGCCCCTCCTGTTTAGAGTACGAGCATTGGTTTATTCCTAAAGGAACAGCTGGCACTCCTCGCCCAGTTCCCGCCCCCTCGTGATGGGCCCTCTCCCGCCTCAATCTCCACCACGTCCCCTAATGACTTGTTGTAGCAATATTCCCTATGCTCGTAATACTGAGCCATGCTCAATATGACCGAAGGTGTGGTAGTAGTCCAAGTGCTCTCAGCGGCTTGCAGCCACGCAGAAATCTCAGGTAACAGGTTGGTCACAAAACGATTAACAAATAATCGTATACCACCCTCCACAGACAAATCCTGCCCACTAAAGTCAATAAATACACCTTCAAAACTGTAACGCACAATGTGTACAGAAATGTGAAAACAACTTCCTGCGCTAATTATTAGCAGTACCTAGCTCAACTGCGACATACATTTGCCACTCGGAGGCAGGCATGAAGCATAATGCTGATATTATAAAGTCTTGCCCCTTATTACTTTGGCATAAGATATGAAATGCCCCCAAAGTAGTTTTTAACCAGGATGTGATTGCGGACTGTTTAAAACTGGATAACGTGTATCGCATCCCATGGCTACGACACATTAAGGAGATGCCAGATGAAATTGGCAACCCAGAATTTTTTAGAAACCCGTGCTTTATGAACGTCATCTCCGGAAAGGCCCTATAAAAGGATTATCTGTCCTATCTGGAGGAAAAGCGATGGTTTCTGGATAAAGAAAAAAAATCAGTTATGGACAACCATATTATGCTGACATGTACAGGGATACAGTCATATCTGTCATACGTCACAAGACCCTTTGATCGGATGTTATTGACATGCTTTCGCCGAGGTATTGTCCACAGGCTCACCACATTCCCCATGATGAATGATTGATCACGTACTTTAGCACCATGCCCTTTTGACGGTATCTCGGTACAATAAACATTGCATGTATTTCTTTTCTGTAGGTTTTACACTTTGCAGAGGAGATCTTTTTTATTACCGATCCTAAAGCAGCATGGGCTAAGACATTGCAGAGCTGCTTATGTAAAGTTACAATGTATGGAAGATGATTTGACAGTGGGGCATGTAGCAAGTTACTGTGTGATTAGATCAAGAAAGACAATTAGGTTGTAAATTAACTGTACTGCCTTACTTATTCTCTTGGAAATGCAATTTTATCTCTGCTTTTATGTTTTTCAAAATGAAATACGAATAAAGTAATTTGACAACTTCAAATCTGGTGAAGAAATCCGACACACTCTCATCTTTTTTCTGCTTACACGCTGTCATTTTGTTCCAATCTACCTTACGAGGCGGAATCATGGAGTGAATATAAGTAATGATCCGGCCTGGCAGGGCCAATACTTCAGGTTTAGGTTTATCACCAGGCTTTCGATCTTGTCCCACTCCTTAATCTGTTCCCAAGTACCTCCCAATGATCCTGGTCATGCACCTGGTGCCATACATCAACAGGGACTAATAGACCGAAAAATAGCTCTATGTCAGCCAGGGTCATGACAGCTGAAGAGGCAGCCTCAGTCATCTCTTTATAATAGGCAGTGGGATTTTTCTGAGGGTCGGGAAGTTGCGATTTCAGGGAAAGGACCTCACTCCTTTTCCAAGGGGTGTAGACCCACTGTTCCTGAAACCATGCCTCAACACGAGCTCTAGTCACTTGGTTTTGATCCTCCCTTAATTCTGGTATTTCTGGATGGTAAATAGGATGAACTTCCCACATAGGATGCTGGGAATCCCAATTTGGACATTTCAAGTGCAGCCTCCCTCGACATTTCACTAAAGTCTCGACATTCCTGTACACATCTTCCAAAGCTAATTCAAACTTATGAGCCCGGTCTAGAATATCAAAAATTACTTGAGGGGCCCTTCCGTCTGGGAAACACTGTTCCCATAAGGAAATCGGACGGGTAGCCATATGCTCCAGAGCGTGCTGCTGCATAACAGGGTCATAATCTTTAAGAGTATTCCACATATTAGTTATAGTATACACGGCATTTCGCATCCATTGGGATGCCTGATTCACAACCATCTGTTTCTCGTCTAACCCTACTGCTGATTGAGTAAACAACTGTCGCACGCCAAGATCCCCCGGAACACGAGAGGGAGTTTGGTCAGCTAGGGCGGGGGTCGTGCTTGAAGACTGAGGAACCCAGCTGGAGAAGGGGAGGCCAAAACAACTGTGGACGCAGTGGGAGAGGACAACGCATCTGGCACCAAAGTAGCAGATCCAAACGCCAAAGGGGACAAAACAAAAGATGTTCCCGTAGAGGCAGGGGGAGAGGACACTACGGAGACCGATGCCTTAGGAGCCGAGGCTGGAGTCAAAGGGACCGCAGCATATATGCACTGCAGGGCATAAGGGGGAGGTGGACGTACATCTAATAGATCCTCTATTTCATCCTCGGGCTCAGTCCTAGTTACATAGCTTTTATCTACCTGCAACCTGAATAGTCTATTCGTGCAATCAATATTTTTCTCAGTCTGTTCCCTATAATAAGCAATATCTTTCTGTGTGATGGTCTGGCCTCCTTTCATTTTACATAACTTCTCTGCCCTAATGCGTCTACGCTTTGCTTCCTTCTGCCACACATTCAAAGAATCAAACATTGCCTGTTGACCTCGTTTGGAAAATAATCGATTGTGCAGGTAATGTATTTTCTTCTCATCGAAAGACCCGGTTAAAGGCCATCGCAATTCCACATCATCTTTAGTATATTTATGCCACAGGGCATTAAACAAAATAGGTGAAATTCCATGTTTAACATAAATATCATGACTCGGGCTACCCTCTGGCGGGGCAGGCTGACTTTCATCCAATCGCGTGCCTTTTCGGCTACAGCACCATCCAAAACACAATTTACTAAAACACGGCATTCTTATTCACCAACAGTTCAATCTCTTTCAGAAAAATACTCTTTCAAACATGGCCATGTTCAGACATTCTCAACCTGCTATTCACCGTTCAAAGATACAGACAAAACAATACATACATGAGTGCATTCAAAGGAACATAAAGTTCAAAACGGCATGTCTTTTCCAAAACAGAAAAACGGAGCCCGTCGACTCCCCTTCATGGAGAATTTAATCAACTTAGATTTCCAGATCGACAAATACCAAAATCAGAAAGTACAGAGACTACCAAGAGACCGTTGGACAGGAGTTAACCGCAGACCGACCTACAGACCATCCTGCGATCCTCCTATTTCACCCTCAGGACTATTCTGACTAAGCCGGCTGCCTTAGCGTCACTTCAGATGTCTCCCGAAGGCTACCCAGGTATAATCACAGGCTTTTCTGAGAGCAGTCCGGCCGGATGTGTACTACACAATCCACACCAAGGCGTCCAACCGAAGTCTCTAATATTCACCAAACAAGTCCATGGAGCATCTGCCCGTGCAGTCACACTGATGCCCCATCAGACCTCCAAAGTTCTCCGTGGTACATCGACCACCAATTCCAATACAGTTAACTGCTTCAAAGCACTGCTCAACAGTGCGTTCCAACAGATACCAATCACATATCACTCACCTGGTGCACGTAGGTACAATTGCATATTCTCCACTGCAACTCCTGAAGACCAACACGGTCAGCTCCTGGGTTATGCCCGTAGGACTCCGGCGACGGGTCACTAGCAGCTGGGGCTCCCTGATCGCGAGAGCGGAGTAAGTCAGAATCTCTTGTCAGTCCACCCACTCGACCAGAGTTCCCCTATGTTTGTCCTTCCTACCCGGTTACGGGAGGGTGACCCCAACGCGGAGTCCCAAAGTCGTCAACTGACGTATCATAAAAATAACATATAGGAGCTATACTTACCAATAGCCCAATACCAATTACCAAATAAACAGTCAGTTTGCAGTGAAGAAAGTTCAATCGTTTAATATGCAAAAATACTCTATAGAGGAACCTCTCCCATCCTCACCCCTCAAGGTACGTGGAGAAGACTGCTGGCTTACACTCAAATCGGCACATATATATACTTTCAAAATGGTACATGAAGTCACCGTAAATGTAAAAACCCTGCTTGGCTCTCGATCCTCAAGGAAGGACCATATATGGCAAACATGATTAGTTCAAAAGCTCTGCTAAGTTGGTAGTGGGGAGGTCGGGAGGGGTGACTCCCTTTCGTCCCGGTACCTGGGAATGCAGGCACTGCACTTTCAGGAATGTGCTTATCGCACCCAAAGCCAGATGTGACCTTGAGTCCCAGGACTGGGAATGAATAGCGTGCATTCAGCTGCTCTCTATAACTCAATGGGGCTGGGGCCTGACAACTAAGTAAGGAACACGTGATTATTGCTTGTGTCTTAACCAGGGAGAGGAAGTCGGCGTCTGTATGGTTCTCGGCCTACTCGATGTAAACAGAACTCACGAACAGCACATACCCTTACCAACTAACAAAAGCAAATATAGGTTTAGGCACTATACATACCTATATGAAAAGAATATATAGATACATCATGTTAACACAACGTATATATAGTTCATACCACTAATACAGGTGAATTCTGAGTTTTATTCCTCAAACTACCCTTGCCCTTGGGAGTTTTCTTCACTAAGGTGGAGAAATCTGGACAGACCATCAGCATTGGCGACTTCTGTATCAGGGCGGTGTTCCACCGTAAAGTTCATACCCTGTAGGGAAAAGGACCACCTCAACAACTTTGGGTTCTCACCCCTCATCTGCATCATCCATCTGAGGGGCCTGTGGTCGGTCAGAACCCAGAAGTGAGTCCCAAACATGTATGGTGTCAACTTCTTCAGTGTCCAGACCACAGCAAATGCCTCATGCTCAATTGCACTCCACCTCTGTTCCCGTGGAAGTAACTTCCTACTGATGAAGGCTACAGGTTGGTCTAGGCCCTCTTCATTAATCTGTGATAGAACAGTCCCCACACCATGCTCAGTCAAGGGTGCAACAATGTTGCCATACCCCTTGACAAACCTCCTGTAGTACCCCGTGAGTCCTTAAAAGGCTCTTACCTGTGTCTGAGTCTTTGGGGGTTCCCATGCCAGGATGGTATCAATCTTGGGTTGTAGGGGCGTCACCTGTCCTCTTCCTACCTGGTGACCCAAGTACACCACAAACCCTGACCGGTCTGGCACTTACTCGCCTTGATTGTGAGGCCTGCCTTGCGTAGTGCCATCAACACATCCCAGAGGTGCTGCAGATGTTCTTCCCAACTGGCGCTGAACACTGCAATCTCATCCAGGTAGGCGGCACTGAAATCTTCCAGTCCAACCAACACCTGGTTGACCAACCTCTGAAAGGTGGCAGGGGCATTCTTCATCCCAAAGGGCATAACCCGTAATTGGTAGTACCCATCTGATGTGGAGAATACTGACCTCTCCTGAGCCCCATCATACTGACCTCTCCTGAGCCCCATCTGTCAAGGCGATCTGCCAGTACTCAGACGTCAAATCAAACGTGCTGAAGGACCATGCAGCCCCTAACCGAACAATGAGCTCATCAGCTCTGGGATGGGGTGTCCATCAGTCCTGGTGACTGAATTGAGCCCTGTGTAGTCCACACAGAACCAGAGTTCAGATGTGGCACCCAGCGAGGCATCCTTTGGGACCAAGACCACTGGGCTTGCCCAAGGACTGTTTGAGGACTCAATGACCCCTAAACAGACATCTTGGAGATTTCCTCCTTTATGTAAACCCCAACCTTGTCAGTCACTCTATAAGCCTTGTGCTTCACAGGAGGACTGTCTCGAGTGTCCACATCATGGACGCACCACTCTGTGACACCAGGAACCAAGAAAAATAGATCAGAGAATTGCCCCAACAGCTGGCGACAATCTTGCTACTGCTCAGGGGTCAGTGTGGCAGAGAGGCTGACACCATCCGCTGACCCATCTTGCTCTGTTGGAGGCAGGAGGTCAGGAAGAGGCTCGGTCTCCTCCTCCATTCCATCATCTGTCACTAGGAGCATGTCCACTTCGGACCTTTCTAAATGCAGGACCCGCAAGGGGTTCCGGGGAGTCTGCAAGTTCACCAGATAGGTGACATCACTCTTGCACTCCACCACCTCATATGGACTGGTCCACCCATCCTGGAGCGCACAAGGTTCCACAGGGGCCATGACCCAAACTTTGCGTCCAGGTTGAAGCTCAATCAGAGTGGCATTCTGGTCATACCACCGCTTCATTTCCTCCTGGCTGGCTTCCAGATTCGCCTGAGCGAGATCACTGAAACACCGAGTCTGGTTCCTGAAGGCCAGCATGTAGCTATATACATCCTGGGGAGGTTTCCTGGGAGATTGCTACCAGCCTTCCTTGACCAAACTCAAAGGTCCTATTACCGGGTGACCATGCAAAAGCTCAAAGGGGCTGAACCCTAGAGACTTTTGTGGCACCTCACGGTAGGCAAACGGAAGGCACGGCAAGAGGACATCCCACTTATGCCTCATTGGTTCCTAAAGACCCATGATCATGCCTTTGAGGGTCCGGTTGGATCTTTCACCCAGCCCATTCCCTTGTGGGTGGTAAGGAGTGGTGAACTTGTAGGTAACACCACACTCCTTCCACAGAGTCTTCATATAATTGGAAATTAAGTTTGTACTTCGGTCAGACACCACCTCTCTGGGGAACCACACACAGGAGAAGATCCCCATCAGTGCACGTCCCTCCAAGGGGGCTGTCACTGTCCTGAGCGGAATGGCTTCCGGTACAGGGTAGCATGGTCCACCAAGACCAGGATAAACCTGTTGCCCATGGCTGTCTTGGGGTCCAGTGGCCCCACAATGTCAATACCCACCCGTTCAAAGGGGGTACTGACTACAGGGAAAGGTTGGAGAGGGGCCTTGTGCCTCCTTACACTTTTTCCACTTGCCTGGCAAGTTTGACAGGTCCTACAATGAGTATCTGAACTCTTCCGCATCTGGGGCCAAAAAAAGTGGGAGACATCCCTTTCAAAGGTCTTGTTCTGCCCAAGATGACCAGCTAAAGGAACATCATGAGCCAAACCCAGAAGGAAGGCTCTGAAAAGCTTTGGTACAGCCAGCACATGGGCTGACCCAGGCTCAGCAACCTTAGGCTCGCTATACAGGAGACCGTTCTCCCAGTAGATCCAATGTGATCCAGACTGATCACCTGCTGCCTGGTTTGTGGCCTGTTGCCTCAAACTCACAGGAGAAGGGCACTTCTGCTGCTCTTCACAAAATTACTCCCTGGAGGGACCCGCTTCTTGCTGCGAATGGGTCAGCTCAGGTAGGTTCCCCAGTTCAGAAACTTGCTCCTCTGTAGGTTCAAGGTCTGCCTCCTCCTGGGCCATGGGAACAATGGGGGCTGGTTTCATGCACCCCCTACCTCTTCTCTTTAAGGCAGGTCCCTGGGCCATACTTTCAGGCTCCAGGGTCTCTTTGTTGGGGTTCAGGGGGGGCAGGTGCCTTCTGACTAGTTTCCCGGTCACTGGTTTTAGCATAAAGTGCCAAGTTCATATGCAAATTTTTGGACGCTCCCTCGGGCTCGCTTTAAAAGGGCTTGCCCGCAGGAAACCAGTGCTTGGTTTCTTTTATGGTCCCTTGCCGTGTGTTTCCTGTTCCTGTTTTTCTACCTTGTTCCCTTTCCATTGAGCTCTATTCCAGCGGTCATTCCGAGGGCTGGATTTCGATTCCCCTTTTTTCCATTTACCCTGTTTCTTATACCTTTGGGCATGACTGAACCCTTATAGGGGACTTGTTTTGGTATTTCGGTGACGTATTGGGATTCGCGGCTGCATTTCCTTTGAGTTCTGGCGTCCCGATATTTACTTTTTTTTGTACTCAAACCATCTTGTTGTGTATCTTTTGGGTGGTTTCACGAAGGAGCTGAACAACGGACGTTTTTTGTGCTACCTTTGTGTTCTTTCACTGTCCAGGTTTTTTTTGGGTGTCTTTCAAATTCCCTTGACACCTTTTTCCCCTATCCCTTCTTTGTCTTTTCATCATGAATTCCACCCCCTGGGTTAAGCAGGGAGGTTGGTGGTTTGTGTGTGTACTTGGTACTGGTATTATCTGTGGGGTGTGTCTAATCTTGTCCCCCTTTTCTTTTATAGTGATCTCGTCTGGGTCAAGCAGTCAGCTGCCGGGAAGCTGGAGGAGACGAGCTGTGTTCCCCAAGACCTTGGGTTCCCTTGTTTTGTTTACCCACCTTCTCCCGGTGTCGTGTTCTCCACCACCCGGATTTCTTCGTGGGTGTTGGGGGTCAGGGCGAGGGTAGGGGATTGGGACGTTCTTCACTCCTGCGGTGTTTGGCTGGTTGGCATCGGAACACTCTTGAACACCTTTAGCTGCCATAGCCCGAGTGGTCACAAACGCCCACTCAGGCAGACCCAACATCTCTAAATGCACAGATGTCTGGGTCAAGCAGTCAGCTGCCGGGAAGCTGGAGGAGACGAGCTGTGTTCCCCAAGACCTTGGGTTCCCTTGTCTTGTTTACCCACCTTCTCCCGGTGTCGTGTTCTCCACCACCCGGATTTATTCGTGGGAGTTGGGGGTCCGGGCGAGGGTAGGGGATTGGGACGTTCTTCACTCCTGCGGTGTTTGGCTGGTAGGCATCGGAACACTCTTGAACACCTTTAGCTGCCATAGCCCGAGTGGTCACAAACGCCCACTCAGGCAGACCCAACATCTCTAAATGCACAGATGTTTAAGCTGCTTCACAGTGTATCCAACCTCTCTTCCTCAAATTCAAATCCACAGATGCAAAAGATGCTGGTTTACTCATGGTAGCAAAAATTGTGAGTTTTCAGGAAAAACAGTCCAAGGAAAAAAATTTAAAGAAAAGAAAGTATGTGGTCACATTTGGTCTGCACTGACTAGTAGTGTACACCAATCTCTGTATATGAAACGCAAATACACAGTCTAAATCCTCGCCGCTGACCACCAATGTTAGATCTAAGGGTCCCTATTTGGACAAAGGTGAATACCATTGCCAACTAGAGACTCCTTGATCTAACAGTTAATATGTGTCTATATGTAAAGGTAGATATAGGTATACTATATCTAAGTAAGGAGTGTTTACACCACCTTACCCAGGTTGCAAGTACAGACCTGTGGTGCAATTTTGGAAGGCTACCAAGGGGTGGCATAATACATGCTTCAGCCCCTGGTAGGCCTCTGGGGTACGTATGCCCTTGGTACCTGAGGTACCATCTATAGGGACTCACAAGGGTAACCCATTAACCAATCTGGTATGTACCTAGAGGCTGTGGTCCTGATTAGCAGGGCACAGCCAGACTAAAGTCCAAAAACCAGTGAAACACAGCAAAGTGTGGGGGTAGCCATAGGAAGCAAACACTACTCTCCTACATAACCCCCCCCAAACGCAGGGACATTAAACTAACCTTGACCAGTTGAGTCTTCATGTTCTAAGTGGAAATATCTAGAGTGTCCATCTGCATTGGCATGGTTACTCCCAGGTCTATGTTCCAGTGTATAGTCCATCCCCTGTAGGGAAATGGACCACCTGAGTAGTTTGGGATTGTCACCCTTCATCTGTTTTAGCCATAAGAGGGACTTATGGTCAGTCTGAACTGTGAAGTGAGTGCCAAACAAGTATGGCCTCAGCTTCTTCAGAGTCCAAACCACAGCAAAGGCCTCCCTCTCAATAGCTGACCAACGTTTCTCTCCAGGGGTCAGCCTTCTGCTAATAAAAGCCCCTGGCTGGTCCTGACCTTCATCATTCAATTGCGACAGCACAGCCCCTATCACAGGGGCCCCAACTCAGAAGCAT
This sequence comes from Lissotriton vulgaris, assembly GCF_964263255.1. NCBI lineage: Eukaryota > Metazoa > Chordata > Amphibia > Caudata > Salamandridae > Lissotriton > Lissotriton vulgaris. Next base: position 61,542 of record NW_028249386.1, read on the forward strand.
CTGTTTGGAAAATTAATTTTCTGGAGTAGTTAGGACTTTGCAGAATTGGTGCAGTGCACATGGCCTGCTTCAGGTCATCAAATGCCTTTTGACAGCTGACTGTCCACTGAACTTTCTTAGAAAAGGGGGTGGTGATGAACAGAGTGTCTGAATTAAGCAGACCACTCTTACCCTGGCCCAGTGCATTATGGGAACAGGGCAGACCAAACTACCAAGCCAATTCTTATACTGGGAAGGAAACAAGCTACCGGGGACCGGTTTCTGGCATTTCAGCCGTCTTCGGCCCGGCTTGCTTGAATCCTGATGGTGCAATGAGCTAGGGACTCACATCTGAGTATACCCTTCCACGCTTATGGTGGACAAAAATGATTCAGAAAAGGGGGTGGTGATGAACAGAGTGTCTGAATTAAGCAGACCACTCTTACCCAGTCCAAAGATCAGGGCTTGATCCATCACCGTTTTTTAGCTCACTGCACCATCCCAGCTCAGAACTTGGCTATATGCAAATTAGTCTGACCCTGGCCCAGTGCATTATGGGAACAGGGCAGACCAAACTACCAAGCCAATTCTTATACTGGGTACTCGGTAGCTTGTCTCCTTTCTGGTGAAGAATTGGCTTGGTAGTTTAGTCTGCCCTGTTCCCATGATGCACTGTGCCAGGGACAGACTGATTTGCATATAGCCAGGTTCTGAGCTGGGATGGTGCAGTGAGATAAATAACGGTGATGGATCAAGCCCTGATCTTTGGACTGGGTAAGAGTGGTCTGCTTAACTCAGACACTCTGTTCATCACCACCCCCTTTTCTGAATCACTGAACTTTCTTAGGCATTCTTTTAGGAGTTAAGCCATTCAGGGGTGTCACTATGGAACCATACCCCTTGTCAAATCTCCTATAGTATCCAGTCAGGCCCAAGAAAGCTCTGACCTGAGTGTGGGTGGTTGGAGCAACTCAGTCCATTTTGGTCTGGATTTTGCTCTGCAATAGTTGAACCCGGCCTACACCTACAAGGTGGCCCAGGTACACATCCTGACTCTGCTCTATCTGGCACTTAGTAGCCTTGATAGTTAGGCTTTCCTTCTGCAGGGCCTCCAAAACATTTTCCAGGTGGATCAGGTGATCTACCCTGCAATATCATCAGGATAAGCTGCACTATAGGCTTCCAGACCTGTTAAGACTTTATTCCCCAATTTGAAATGTGGCAGGTGCATTTTTCAAACAAAAGGGCATTACCACAAACTGATAATGTCCACTAGGGGTTGAAAATGCTGTTTTTGGCTTTGCAGCATCAGCTCATCTGATCTGCCAGTAGCCAGCTGTTAGATCAAATGTGCTCAGAAATGTGGCAGAGGCCAACATTTATCTATGAGCTCATCCGCTCTAGGAATTGGATGGGCATCAGTCCTAGTGACTGCATTGAGACCTCTGTAGTCTACACAAAACCTCATCTCTCTCTCACCACCCTAGATGTGTGGTTTCGGTACTAGGACTACTGGACTAGCCCAAGGGCTATCCGAAAGTTCAATTACTCCCAGGTCCAACATTTCTAGACTTCTGTCCTAATACAGTCCCTGACATGATCAGGTTGCCTGTAAATCTTATTATTAACAGGCTGACTGTCCCCAGTGTCCACTTCATGAGTGCACCGGGTAGTCTGACTTGGAGTCAGTGAAAACATATGTCTGTACTGTTATATAACTTGTCTGCAATAAGTCAGTTGTTTCTCAGTGAGTCTGCCTGCCATGGCTACTCCATCGACTGATCCATCATCAGGGTTCTGATAGAGCAGATCTGGGCGAGGGTCAATCTCTTCCTCCTGTCCTTCATCAGTAGCCATGAGCAAGCCCATGTCTGCCCTGTAACCATATGGTTTCAATCTGTTGAACTCCCTATGGGGGCTCATGGGAGTTCCAAGATCTACCAGAGAGGTAAGCTCTCCCTTCTGTTCAACAAAAGTGTGTGGTCCACTCCACTTGTCTTGGAGAGCTGCTGGGGCCAAAGGCTCCAACACCCACACATTTTGTCCTGGCTGGTAAACAGTCAGTACAGCCTTTTGGTCATGCCAGGCGTTCTGTAAATCCTGGCTAGCCTCAAGGTTTTTGATGCCTTTTTCATGTACTTAGATATCCTGGAGCTTAGACCAAGCACATAGTCCACAATATCCTGTTTAGGGGGTTTGAGAGGTAACTCTCATCCCTCCTTCACCAGACAAAGTGGTCCTCTAACAGGGTGTCTAAACAGAAGTTCAAATGGGCTGTAGCCAACCCCCTTCTGTGGAACCTCCCTGTATGCAAACAAAAGGCTGGGTAGCAGGGTGTCCCAATTCCGCCTGAAATCTTCTGAGAGACCCTTAATCATACCCTTTAAGGTTTAGTTGAACCTTTCAACTAGACCATTGCACTGTGGATGATAGGGTGTGGTAAACTTTTAGCTCACTCCACACTCCTTCCACATTGCAGTCAAGTAGCTAGACATAAAGTTTGCACCTCTGTCAGATACTACCTCCTTAGGGGAACCCATTCTTGAGAAAACTCCCAAGAGGGCTCTTGCCACAACAGGTGCTTTAGTGGTCCTAAGGGGAATTGCCTCAGGGTACCTAGTGGCATAATCCACTACCACTAGGATAACCCTGTGCCCAGATGCAGTTTGGGGATCCATTGGTCCAAATATGTCAATCCCTACACGTTCAAAGGGAACCCCCACAACAGTTAGTGGTATAAGGGAGGGCATTTGTAGTGTCACCCGCTTTACCACTGGCTTGGTAGGTGACAAGGGAGCGACAAAACTCCTTGGTGTCCTCAGACATGTGGGGCCAGTGAATGTGAGGGACAACCTGGTCCCAAGTCTTGTTCTGCCCAAGATGTCTCGCACTGGGAATATCATGGGCTAGTGTCAAAAGGAAGCCCCTGAATGCCAAAGGTATGACCAACCACCTGGCTTGACCAGGCTTGGGGTCTCTACCCTCTGAATACAGGACCCTTCATCCCAATAGATTCTATCGGTGCCACTAGCATTCCCAGCAGCCTGAGCAGCAGCTTGCTGTCTGAGGGGTTCAAGAGAAGGGCAGTCCAACTGCGCCTGACTCAGATCTGCCCTGGAAGGGCCCCTGTCCCTAAGAACTCAACCTGATCAGGTTCAAGCTCCTCTGGGACAGTTCCTTCTTCAGGCTCACAATCAGCTTCCTCTGAAGGCTGATCCTCACTCTGAGTCAGGGGAGAAGGCACAACCTTAACCCTACTGCTCCTTTTCCTAATGGCAGCTGGTCCATTATTCCAGAATTCAGTGCCTGTTCAGTGTTAGACTTTGTGACCTGTGACCTAGTCACTGCAAGGACATGTGCTGAGATTCCTAACATTTCTGCATAGGTCCTATATCCCACTTCAGACCAGGCTGAAGTCCCTGGGTCATTTACAAGCAAACATTCTACAGGGAGGTCTGCACTTATCACAACCTTTTTAATGCCAGTTACCCCTCCCCAGGAGAAATTAACAACTGCCATCCTATGGGTGATACTGACATTGCTAGCATTGATCACTTGGTAAGTCTCTCCAAGTATGACTTGTCCAGGGTCCACAAAGTCAGGTATCACCATTGTGACACTAGCCCCTGTGCCCCTGTAGGCCTCAGCATTTTTCTAATTGATTAAAGGTGATTGTCTGTCCTTGCCCAGATTACTGGGGCTCACAGAGGAGGTCATATCCATGCCTCCATCACAGATCAAAACAGCTTGGGTTGGCACTCTGACTAGGCCAGAGTCCATCCCAGATCCCAGGGTTAGGTCCACCACACCCTTCTGTTGGGAACCACTACTGGTAGCTGTACTAGGGGGAACAGTTGCCTTAGTGGCAATGGTGGCTGGAGCTGTCTCCTTTTGGTGCAATCACTAGTCCAGTGACCATTAACCTTACAAACTTTGCACCATGGTTTTCTTGGGCCTTATTTCTTTTTAGATTGGGGACCCTCACCATTAGAAGCTTTTTGGGGACCTTGAGAAGACTTCTGGTATTTACCTTTCTCCCCACCCTTTTGGTCTGGCTTCTTTTGGTCACACCTTGGTTCTGTAATTTCTGCTTTACCCTGGTTCTGACCCATTTGTCTGCCTTCTTTCCCAATTCTTGTGGAGAGGTCAGATCAGAGTCAACCAAGTGCTGATGCACCAGCTGGTTCTGACAGTTATTAAGAATCTGTTCTCTCATGATCAGATTATACAATCCTATATAGTCACACACTTTACTGCCCAGCAACCAGCCCTCCAGAGCCTTAGTAGAGCAATCTACAAAGTCAAAACAGTCCTGAGTCTGTGCCTTTTGGGTATCTCAGAACTGCAACCTGTACTGTTTAGTGTTTAGGCCAAACCCATCTATCAGAGCACTCTTCAGGACATTGTAATTGTCAGCATCCTCTTCTCTTACAGTAAGGACCTTGTCTCTACCTTTGTCTGCAAAGGAGAGCCACAGATTGCTGCCCACTGCCCCTGGGGTACCTTCTGTACTTTGCAGGCCCTCTCCAGTGCAGTAATCCATTTGTGGATGTCATCCCCTGACTGATAGGGGGGACAATCTTGTCCAGGTTTCTATGGTCATAAGAGCCATCCCTACCACTAGGGATATTGCTGCCACCATGGGACTCTAGTCCCATCTTTTGTCTCTCTCTTTCAAGCGCTAGGGTCTCCTTTTCTAAGGCTACTTCATGTCTCCTTATCCTAAGCTTGGCTTATCTCATCCTAGCTTCATGCTCCCTCTTCTCAGGGAGGTCCTCCTCCTATGAAAGAGGCAGAAGACCCTACGGATGTGCCAGAATGGTCAGATTCCAGTGATGGTGATCTTTCCCTTCTAGGCACACCACCAGGTCTACTTGAGAGGATGGGGGGCATTATGGCCTTCCTCCTCTCCAGGTAGACTTGGATTCCCCAGGTTGAGTCTACTGATATCAACCTGGTCTGCATCATCATCATCAGGGTTCTGGTGGGACATCCCACTAAGGCTCTCCTCTTCTGATGTCTGCACCCATTGCAGACATCAATGACTCCATTGCCTATCTTATCAGGATCTGATGCTTTTTCCAAGTCATCTAACACTAATATGTCTATTAGGCGTTGGGTAGTGGGTCTTTGTCCTTGCTTTAATTCCCTTATGGCACACAGACCCCATAACGTTTGGAAGGAGAATGTGTCATATTTAGATGTCTGCCCTTGGCTGCCATCTGGCAGAGACCCACTAGGTCCTGCCTTTAAAGCCATGACTAGTGAGGTGTGGTGCGTGCTCCTACCTACACTATTTGGTTTCCTACTAAACCTCCCTAGTAGTTGTAGTCAGGGTGTGCTAAGCCCTTAACACCTACAACTGATAAGTTCAGTAGAACTTAATGTATTCTAAGCTTGATTTATATGTACCTACTGGTACCTTTAGTGATTTTTCAAATGATATTCTCAATATTATCTGGTAAAACAATGCAAGCTGAAATCCCACACGCTGCACACCAATGTGAGAAGTTGGCCTGGCATATGATGTCCACTATTCTAGTGGGCATCTTGCACCAGTCTAAACGACCCTTATTGATGGTAGGTTTAAGACAACCTTTATAGAAAGCTATCCTAGTGGTAGCTGTGGAGAGCAGCCTTCAGGCTAAGTCTTCAAGGAATGTAAAGCAGCTTGTTTTACCAGTCTATAATCTCTTGAATGATCAAATGAAAGTACACCACACAAGGTATATATCAAATATATATGTATTTATTCTAAAGACAACCCCTCTGGTCTCTTTACGAGGCTAGAGGCAAAAGTACAATACAAGAACTTCAAATAGCACACAGTAAATAGCACAGTATATGTTTTGCCCTAGGGGCCTCACAAACCATATACTAAGAAAGTGGTATAAGAACCACGTGAGGGATAGAAGTCAGGCCTAGGGCCTGTAGAACTGCTAGGGCAACCGAGAACCACCCAAAGTAGGGACGCAGGAGACCCACAGGGACGCGTGCAGTGTCTAAACACAGCCGCGAATCACTATTGACTTTCTATGGAGAACAAACAAGTTACAATTTTAAAGATTAAGGACACTTAGAGGTGAACTACGATCAAACCCTTTTAGACTTAGACACTTCAAGAGACAAGACCCATGTGAGCACCGGAGTACTCGTGTTACCTCCCCCATTGAAGCCGGGTACATAGGTGTCTTTTGGTGTCGGGTTTCGTCGTAGATTCCAATGGAGAGCTGCGAGAAGTGCTGCAGGCGACCAGAGGAAAAGTGTCCGGGTGGATCCAAGGGTGGATCGGAGATCTGAAGAACCTGAAGGCAGAGGGGATAGAGTCTGGGTCTCTAGCCAGTGACCAGGATGGCGACAGGAAGATGTTAGCCGATGTCCGATGCTTTAAGGTGAAGTAGATGAAGCTTGACTCTTCAGCCATGAGGACCAGGAGGTGTCAATGACAACCAGGAGCTGGATTCAAGCTGTCCCATGCAGGGTGTTGATTTCTGCAGTGTCAGTAACCAGATTGGACCCAACAAGCCTTGGCAACAGCAACCCATGCAAGATGACAAGATTGGCTTTGGTGCAGACCAGCAAGGACTGAGGGACTCACCCTTTGTAGGGGAGTCAGAGCACATAGGGAGCAACCAGGAAAGCTCAAGAAACAAAGGATTGTCTTTCATGGGGACCCACTAGCCAACAGACTAGGGATCGCAAAGGAGCCTCAAGCTGCGGTGAAGAAAGGGGACTCACGGGACACTCGTGGAGTGCTGGCCTCTCAACTTTGGTACAAAAGGTGCTCGGGGCAAGGGCAACAAATAGCCTAATGCACAACTTTGGGAAACTGCAGGAAGTAGGTGCAGTTGCAAAATTGCAGGATGTCCAGGAGTTCCGGTCTCATGTCTCTCGTGATGGCTGCGGGTCTCAGCTTTGCTGGGATCTTGTGTCGGTCTCAGGGAAGTCTGGAAGTTTATGTCCTGTGTCACAGATTCTTCCGGATCCAGAGGGAGCCTCAAAAATGCAGACTGGTAAGATGCTCTTAGGTGCCTGTTTGAACAGGGGGTCACTCCTTGACCCCAAGGGAGATTTCCTCCGTCTTCCAGTTAATATGGAATGTCGAAGATCCACGATTTCTTCTTTAGAGTTTCATCCAGGGTAATCTAAATTCCTAGGGACTGGGTTCCTATACTTATACCAAGTTTAGGGGATGGACTAACTCTAAGGTCCCACCTATGAGAGGACCTGTGGAGGGGGTGGTTACACCCCTTCCCCTTTGTCCAGTTTCATGCCAGAGCTGGGGCAGAGTTCCCCAGCAACCGGTTTGAACTGGGAAATGCATGGAGCACCTTGTGTGCCCCAGGCAGTGTCTGAAAAGCATTCATTGAATGCAACCCACCCTGCCCCAATACACTAAAGCCTGTCGGTGGAGATGCTGGCACCTCCCTGGACAGGAAACCTATTGTCCAGGTCTCCCCTGCCGGAGTTTCGTCCAGCAGTAGGAGGTCAGACTCGTGTCTGTGGCAGCAGCATCCATTTTGTGATAATGGGGCTCTGTTTAACTTTAACCGGGTATACCAGTGTGTATATGTCTTCTCCCTCTAGAAGGGTGGAATGCTACCCCCTCCACCAGAACTGGCGGGGGGTAGTATTCCAAAGTATTTGACACCAAACATGACATGTTTTGTTAAAGCCAAACCAAAATTAGCATTAACCGCAAGGATTATAATGCACTTAAGAGTATATAGTATGGCTATATCATAGAACAGCTATAAGGAGATATTTCAGAAAGCTGCAGAGGGGCTCATCTCATGCTAGGGCACCCTCTCACACAAAACCAAGCACTCTGCCTTCAGGAGTGTCAAGGCCTGCCATAGGAGTGACTTATAGGTTAATATGTGTCTATATGTAAAGGTAGATATAGGTATACTATATCTAAGTAAGGGGTGTTTACACCACCTTACCCAGGCTGCAAGTGCAGACCTGTGGTGCCATTTTGGAAGGCTTCCCAGCGGTGGCATAATATATGCTTCAGCCCCTGGTAGGTCTACAGGGACTCACAAGTGTAACCCTGTAATCAATCTGGTATGTACCTAAAGTACATGGTATCAATTTAGAAAGAGAACAGCTAGGCTGTGGTCCTGATTAGCAGAGCCACAGCCAGACTAAAGGCGAAAAACCAGTGAAACACAGCAAAAAGTGGGGGTAACCACGGGAAGAAGACCCTACTCTCCTACAGTTTCACAGAGGATCTTGATGCAAACATATACCTATCCAATAGTAGCTAAACATAAGAATGTGTGTGCCTGCTGGCCCATTCATGTTGTGACGCATTTTTATTCTACCTCTAACTAGAGGAATCTGCTTGGTGAGAGACTCTGTAGATGGTAGAGTTGGACTGTACATGTTGTTCCTAAGTAAGATCGCCATGAACCCACTGTGGAAAAGGTATTCACCTGTGTATATGGTGATGGTGCACGTTGGTGTTTTGTTATACCTTTTGATATGTGGTCTTATCGTATCGTTCTCTCATAGGGCCATCTGACCTACCGCACCGATTGTTACTGTGACGCATGGTTGGTCAAAAGTAGAGGCCTGAGTATTCTCCTTAATTTTATTTTCCTTTCACATGCTTTTTCTAGCAGAGTGACTAAAGATCTTGGTCCTGATGAATGCCTTGTACTTAGATGCTATTTAGGGCAGAAACATGTTGATCACATCACAGGGTACATATCCATTACCCTGTCTCACATTGCTTTTATCCTCTATCCCGTAGGATGTAATAATAACGGAGATAGTTTTATTACACACACCTCTTTTCGTTGCACCCTGCCCCTCACTTTACACTTGCGAGGCACTGAAATCCTATGTGCTTTATATAAAACACTTGTGCTCCTTCTCTGAGGGGAAGTTGTAGCCCACACTGGGTACCATGAGGTCCCAATGGGTTGGAGGAACCCAATGATGAAGCATGTCACCCTTGGGTGAGTGAAGGTTTTCGTTTAATCACTTTTTGTGCCCCTCCCTGCCATAGCCCTTGCCAAGTTCCACCTTGCTACCCTATATCTTGTGTGAGTAACATTACATGATTTATGAAACATCTATCATTGCAGCACAACCACACAGGAACCAAGGTACCTAACAGCAATAAATGACTCAAGCTTAGCATTAACCATCAGTCAAGTATGCGCTTTAAATATTCTTGCAAAATGTTATATTGTCGGCAACATTAGATTTCGACATTTTCATGTTGGATAAATTGGGCTAATTCCCACAGGAACTTGTCAGTGATGTTATGTTATGTTATGTTAGTGCTATTTGTATTGCGCACGGCTGCTCCAGCGAAGGAGCGTCCCGGCGCACCGACAAGGTGGCGAACACAACACAACAGGAAAACAGAAAATATTATTAAAAATGGGGGAGTTGAGGTTTTAACATAGCTCAGAAAATAGATGAGTTTTAGCGGCCTTGCGGAAAGAAAGCAAGTCGCCAAGGGTCCGGAGTTTCAAGGGGAGAGCGTTCCAAAGTGCGGCTGCCCGCACCCTAAAAGAGCGACCCCCCGCCCGACTGAGTTTGAACCGAGGGGCTACCGCTAATTCTTGGTCCAGCGAGCGCAAAGTGCGGCCCGGGATATAAGGGCACAAAAGTTGGCGCAGTAAGGGAGGCGATAGGCCCTTCAGAATCTTGAAAGAAATGCACAGTACTTTAAAGTGGATCCGCTGCCTAATGGGTAACCAATGCAAGGCTCGCAAAGTTGGACCGGCCGAGCAGAACCTAGGAAGACCTACGATTGCTCTGGCCGCTGCGTTCTGCACTCTTTGAAGTCGGATTAGCTCGGCCTGGTTTAACCCGATAAAAAGGGAGCTTGTACCACCAGTTGACGAGTTGCGGCATCAAAATATTTAAGGGCAGGTCGCAGATTGCGCAAGATGCCAAAGCAGCGCGCCGCCGTCCTTTTGGTGTGGCCAACAAAGTTGAGGGAAGGGTCCAGCCAAACACCAAGATTTTTGATCTCCGCAACCGGAGTGGGGGTCGGCCCCAACTCAGGGGGCCACCAAGTATCTCCCCATAGGTCCGTCCGCTTCCCAAAGACCATCACCTCCGTTTTTTTGGCGTTTAGTTGGAGACAGTTGGACGTCATCCAACCAGCCAACGCCCTAAGTCCTTCTCTGAATCTTGGGGCATCCACCCCAGAGTCCCCGCTGATCGTGACCGCTAGCTGGGTGTCATCTGCGTACGACACCATGGTCATACCACAGAGCTTCACAACCTCAGCCAGCGGCCTCACGTAGATGTTAAACAACGTGGGACTCAGCGAGGAACCCTGCGGGACCCCAAGAGACAGAGGATGACATTTGGACTGATAGGGCGGGGACGCCACACAGAAGGAACGATCCCTGAGAAACGAACGAAACCACTGGTGTGCAGTGCCGATCACCCCTATCTCCTCAAGACGCTGCAGGAGAATATCATGGGAGACCGTGTCAAAGGCGGCGCTTAGGTCTAACAAAACAAGCGCCGCCGTTTGACCTGCATCCAGAACTACCCGCAGGTGCTCGACCATAGATAGCAATGCTGTCTCCGTACTGTGGCCGGCCCGAAAACCATTCTGGGTGTCGTCCAGAATGTTGGCACGCGACAGATGATCAGTGAGGGCGGTGTTAACATGCACCTCCGCGAGTTTGGCTGGCCATGGGAGAAGCGAAATCGGGCGGTAGTTCTCCGATTTTGTAGGGTCGAGAGATGGTTTTTTCAAAATGGGCATTACTACCGCATGCTTCCATTTCAAAGGCACCTGGCCAGATGATAGCGACATGTTGATTAAGTCGCAAACCAGGCGAGCAAAAGTCTGGTCTCTGAACATTGGTGGCTTGAGCGGGTCGACCGGCGACTCAGACTTAACTCGGAGAGCCAGGGCCGTGTAAGACTCCAAAGAGAGATAGGGGAGAGAGTCTAGCACCACCTGATCCGGCAGGATGGGTGGCCCCATACTGGTTTGTGCAGTGGTGGGGAAGGCCCTATAGATGGTCTGGACCTTCTCCAGGAAGAAAGCCGCCAGCGCTTCACAATGGGTATTGGAGCTGATGGAATTACCGGCAGGCTTCCTTGCCACAAGGTCTTTAAGGGCCTTAAAGATGGTTTTAACAGGATTCCCACTGCTGCGAAACTCCAGAGCGTAATATGCAGCCCGGGTTCTACAAACCGCGCGGTGATAAAACTTGACCGCAGCCATATACAGGGTTTTTTTGCTGCTGTCATACCTCTTCCTCCAGTCTCTCTCTGCACGTCTGCAGACACTTTTCAGAGCCCTCAGATTGCCATCATACCAGGGGCTAGGGGCGCGGAGGCCACACTTACTAGAAACCATCGGGATAAGGGAGTCGAGGGCCCTGGTTACCCATCCGCAGAAATGGTCATAACCAGATTCCACGTTCTCCACTGCACCCAGTGGATCGTCAGTGAGAAGGCGATGGAGATCTTCCGCCTTTAGTTTGCTCCAGCGCCGTCTGGGCATGGCTCGCAGTGGCGCCTTAAGTGGGGCTTCTTTAAGAGGACAGTAAATAGTCACGAGCGAGTGGTCTGACCAGGTCAGGGGGAGGGGGGGGCCACTGTAGCCCCCTCTAAGTTGGAAAAAAAGGGGTCCAGAATGTGGCCACCACTATGAGTGGGGTCCGAGACCAGCTGGAACAGTTGAAGGGCCTCGAGGTCCGCCACCATCCCTCCCACTGAAGAAAGACACAGAGTGTCAAAATGGAGATTCAAGTCTCCGATGATAGAAAAATTGGCAGACCCTACTGCTAGTGAACTGACTGCCTCAGGAAGAGCCTCCCGAAATGCCACGGAACTACCAGGTGGGCGATAAATCAGCAATCCTGACAAGGTAAAATGCGATGTAACTGCAACCTTGAACAGGGCGCTTTCGCAACCCGTGATGTTCTGCACTCTCCAGGCGCAAGGATAACAAGATTTAACTGCAAGAGCGACTCCGCCCCCTCTTGAAGAGCGGTTGAGCGTGTAGATGGAATACTCAGCGGGGAGCGCCAGATTCAGTACAGTAGAATCGGTATCCTGCAGCCATGTCTCTGTCAGACAAAAGATGTCAGGGGGGTCATTGTCCATAAGATCAGCAATATCCTGATAATGCTTGACCGCCGATCTTACGTTCAAATTCCAGATGGTGAGATGTTGCGAAGAGACATTACTGCTTATGGCAGGCTGCACTATACAGGACCCCAAGCAAGATGGAGCTTCGAGTAGCCAGCCGCCACAAGCACAGCGGTGGGGGCCACACAAAGGATAAACGCGGGCTCCAGCGCAGGGAGGCAGACAGTTGTTAATCGCCAGGAGAGTTTCCCTGGTATAAGTAAGCATAGTTAGAGATGCACCTGATGTTAAAGCCACCGCGAGACCAGCGCAACCGAGCTCAGACGGGCGCAGACGGGCAGGACTCTGGCACGACTCCGGCCACGCGAGGACGCGCCCGCTGCGCGATCCCGCTGCGCTAGGGGAGGAGCATTAAATAGGTGTTCCCAGGCGGCACATGCGCACTCAAGCGCTAGCAGATGGAAACGCCTCACTCCACTCACCCCACTCCAAGATGGCCGCCAAAAACGAGCAGGGCACCCACCCCAGGACCAGACCCGCCCAAACGGCGGTGAGGGGCACAATTTATGGTGCAAGTAAGGGGGGATTTTAAAAAGGGTCAAAATGACCAAAACCAGCAGAAATGATAAAATAACGTTTTTAAAACAGCAGTTTTACTGCAAAAACGTGCGAAGCGCTCTCGCAGCAGCAGCTACCTTGTCAGGGGCTGAGAACAGGAGGGACTCGCCTTTTATGTAACACATGGAGAGTGTGAGCAATTCGGTTATTGGTTGAGAGGGGTGTTAACTCTTCATAGCAACAACCACAATCCTTGTCAAGGTGAACCACAAAGTCATTATATTAACTGGTGCTTAATCCTTTGATAGTTTGGCATTGAAGCAGTCAGGCTTAACTTTGAAGTAATGTGTAAAGCATGTATGCAGCAATCAAACAGTGCTGAAGTGAAAACACAACCCAAGAAAAATCCCACACCAATGTAGACAAAGTTGCCTTTTTAAAGTCAGGTGTGAAGAGGTCAGTTCACGATGGAGAAGGTCACAAGGAGAGCAGCAAGAGCGTAGCAGATTGTCTCTGTAGCACAAAGTGTAGGTGGGACATGGCAAGCGGTGGTTGCTGGAGCTTTTCAGTTGGCAGGTACCGTGGGCTGTTTATGCTGTAGTGTGAAGTGTTGATCTTGCTTTGCTGGTCATCTCTATAATGTGAAGAGTGAGGGTCACCAGAGCTTTGCATTGGTAGTCAGTGCAGGCAGCAAGATCTCGGTGTGAATGGGCTCATTCACAGTCACGAAGAGCTCAAAACTTCACAATATCTCAATGATGTACAGAGGAGTGCAGTTTGCTCTGTAAAGGAAACAAACGTTTTCCTATAACCAGAAGTATAATAGTCTCCTAAGATTTAATTAAAGAAACTTAACTAAAACAAATCTTCATATTTAATACAATGACTATCTATCACAAAAAGAACAATATTGTTCAGTTAGGAAGGTGTTAAAAGCACATTTGTCATGAAACACTTTTTTCTCTAATGTGGTGTCCAGGATTGCTAATGTCATGTGTTCCATCACACTTAGAAGCAGTGTAAAGGGAATGTCTGTTTTGACGAAAATGCAATGAAAAAGAATACTTTGATTGCACTGTTTTTTCCTTTGTTTGGGAGTAGTGTTGACATTCATAGCCAACAAACTTAGATGTTGTTTAATTGCTGTGTCACTTCAAAAGGCAAATCCCCTCTTAACATGAAATTTTGCAATGTTGTTATCATGCTGTTTCAAATGATTTCCTATGCTGAAAAGCACTTTGAGATAATCATCATCATTATGATTGGACATTAAATTGATTGCTGCTCATTTGCTGAATTCATGCTTCCTAGTTTGAACTGAATTGCCCATCTTCTCAAGCACTGAGTCTCCTTATAATTTTTCTGACTGTAATGTTTAGTCAATCTTGATATTTGTCTCTACTGCGATAAGTGGGAGATAAATAAGTTGTTCTTTTTTGGAATTGTTTCAATCACTTTGTGCTTGCTACAGTGGAAATACATCTGCTGCATATATGATTGGTGACAATATTTTTCCATAGGAAATCCATTCCTTTGTTTCAACTTTTGTTCTGAAGAGGGGAGGCCATCTCTTCACTCTGATTGTCACATGCAGCAACTATGTGGGCCTTAAGCAAGCTTTTATGGCAGGATCAGTATTACCACTTGATTGAGCATTAAGGAAGTTTAGCAGGATTTGATTTTGGTATTGTACTGCTGTCAATCACTAATACATCTCGAAAGCATCTATACAAAGGTAATTTGCATCAGAATGCCCTCCATTGTTGCAGACCTTAAAGCATATTGCAAAGGAATAAGGAATGGCATATACATGCAGAGTGTGCTGGTTATTTTATTCTATTATCAGGAAGTTATCTTCTAACCTAGAGGTTCACTGCATGGTTCATTTATCCTGTCATAGTATGCCTCTATAGCAGTGCTCCTAATTTTGACATATTTGGCAGAGTGTGTATGTTGTTCTACTCAGGAGCTTATATCAAGAGCCCACTAAGAGATGCTCTATAATTATTGTGGGTGCTACTTCCCAGAAGAGTACTAGCCTCTGCTACATGTGGAGATGAATATCTATTCATCAGGCAAGCATTCATTGAGGCATCACAAACACTTTTCCCTCATATAATCAATCATGGCCAAGATCACATTTGTGCAACCCGCACCAATGTAAAGGACATGATCTTGCATCTTCTAGTAGTTGGTATGAAGCTTGAATGTCCTATAACTGAGGACTGTCTGGACATATTTCTGTGTTGTTCAATCTCCTTTACTCTAAAATGTCAAGCATCAGGCTACCAGAAAAACTCTTAGGTTAGCGACTAAAGGGCATTAATTTATAAAATTCAGAATGATAAATGTCATCTCAGCTCCTGAATGTCCCAACAGAGCAAAAGACGAAGAGGCTCACAGATCAGTTCAATACAGTCATAAAAAGGGCTGCCACTAGCCCTGTCAAAATAAAAAAAAAAATAATAAGCAAAACTAAAACCGAAAGGTCGCAAAGTGGTTTTCAAAAGAACTAAATATTAAAAGTCACCTGTTGAAGACCTATGACGCCAAAGATGGTAGAAAAAGAATCTAGAAATCCTATCCAAAATGTGAAAAATGAAAAATACATACATCCTCAGACCCTCTGTGAGAATTTGGGTTGTTGGTTGACTGGAGTATGAGTCCTGGTCAAGCTATAGCCGCAATTCTTGCAGGGTGAATCACAAAACATCACTAAATTTAACCTGTGCTTAACCCTTGGTCGCTTGGTACAAAAAGCAATCAGGCTTAACTTAGAGGCAATGAGTGAAGAATTTATGCAACATACAAATAGAAATAAAGTAAAAACACAACACAAGAAAAATGCCAAACTAATTTAGAAAAATAGAGTAAGCTTTAATAAAGTATTTGTCACCACTATGACAAAAAGCTAAGCAGTAGAACTGAAGTTTTAATAGAGCATGGTTAGATACAAGAAATGGATTGAGCCAGGTCAGCACTAACTTTGGACTTGGAAGAAATGTAAGGTTCAGAGGGGCAAAGTGGCTGGACGTGTCTTAGGAGGGAGCGTCGTCATCAGATGTTCTTGGGTCGAAGCTACAGAGAAGATAGTCATTGGAATGGAAGTTGAAAATCTCCAGTGGTACAAGTCAGAGGGCTGTAGCCTAAGTCAGTTTCACTGGCTTGAAAACCCCTTTGTCCAATGACCACTGAAAAGTATTTGCTGCTGCAGAGAGGAACAAAGTGGGAGAAGTTGCAAAGCTAACCTGAACAGCGATGCACTTTAGGAGGATAGGCAATGAGGTTGGTTCTGTTTTTCTCCTGCTTCTCAGAGCAGTTTTTGTCCAAAAGTGTGCTAAGTCCTCAATTTGGGCTTTGGCCATCTGGACACCTTAAGCACCACAACCAAGGGTCCAGGAGTCAACAGCAGGGCTAGGCCTTGGAGTCACTCTGGTAGACCTGTTGGCTGGTGAAGATGTAGGGCTCAACAGCAGGGCGAGCCTTGGAGGTTTCAAGGCAGGAGCCAGGCAGCGAAACAATCCTTCCAGGAATAGCAGTAGTCTTCCAGAGTTCATAGGAGGTCACAGCAGCAGGCAATCCTCTGGGAGTTCTCCTCCAAGCACAGTAGTGAACTGAAGAGTGGGTCTGAAGGTCTTGTTTTTATACGCTAGTGCCTTTCTTATGGAAGGTAGGAGAACATTCTGGAAAGTTTCTTTGAAGTGCATGGAGTTTTCTGACTCCCCTGCCCTGGCTCCATGCTACCTCAGTGACAATGCAGGGTTATTAGGGCCTTTGTGTGAAGGCAGAGCACTGGGTTGCAAGAGGGGCTGTGCTCAGCTCGGCCCTCCTCCTGCTAACAGATGCTGCACTGAGGCACACCCAATCCCTCTACTGTGTGACTGTCTGGGAGGAAATCACAAAGCATAATTGTCAGCTACACCCAGTCATGTAACCCAAGAAAATATGTAGTCACAAAAGGACTAAAAGCAGGAAAATGACAACTTTCTAAAACTAGCATTTTCAAAATTGAATTGAAAAATCTGACTTTCCCATTAAAAAGGGGTTATCATTACAATTTCATAGATACCAAAGATGATATAGCAACCTGCTCCTAATTGGAAATTACACCTTATTAAATGTAATAAGGAATACCCAATGTTATTCTATGGCATGGCTTGGTCTCACAGTAATGAAAAACTAATGTAGGCCTTTTGCACTACCAGGACATGTAAAATTTAAAAGTACATGTACAACCTTTCAATTGCACAGCACCCTGATTTATGGGCAAACTACGGGTAACCTTTGGGGTGGCTTATATGTAATAAAAGGAAGAGTGTAAGGCTTGGCAAGGGTGTTTAAATGCAAGGTCAAGATGGCAGTGTGCAACTTCACTCAGGTTGAAATGGCAGACCTTGAACATCTTTTAGAGTGCTACTTAAGTGAATGCCATAATATGTGCTTCAGGGTCACTGGAAGCATTTAATTTATAGCCCAGGTGTATATGCATACCACTCTACAAGGGACGTTAAAGCAAATTAAATAGGCAAATAAAGTATATGCCAATAAAATCATGTTTAGGGGAGTGGGGACAAGCACTTTTGCATTGATTGGCAGTGATGAAGTGCACAGAGTTCTAAGCCAATGAAAATGAATGTCGGCAAAAACTGGATGTAAGTAGGAAAAGAGTGTGGGGGAAGACCACCCAAAGGCTGACAGGTCCAAAACCCACCGTAACCCAAGGATTCTAAGCAGCCAGTCTCGTGAAAAAACATGAGCTTTCCCCCACTTCTGTCTTCACAAATATAATCAAAATATCTCTCTTTCAAGGTGCTGTCCATGATTGTCTGTAGCTAAGGCAGATTGTGCTATTACTTTCTTTTCCTGATGCAGACCTAGAAGACCTAAATATTTGCACTCTAGTACCCAACCCAAACTGCTCAGCAAACACCCTGGGAAGTTGTGCTGCAATGCAGCTGAAACAAAGAGAAGGAGAAAACAACGTATTTGACTTTGCTCAGGTGAGTATTAGGTACCAATGCACTATGGATACAGCTCTGTTAAAACATTAGGGGCCAGATGTAGGTAAATCGTTTTTACAGATTCTAAAATACCGAATTTTACCGGTTCTGTATTTTAGAATCGGAAAATGGGATGTAGGTTAATAAATCTGTAATAAATACTGAATCGGTAAAATTCGGTATTTGACAATCGGAACTTACCGAATCGGTATTTACCGAATCGGTAAATACCAAATCGGTATTCCCCATTCATTCCTATGGGCCAAAAGGCACATAGGAATGAATAGGGAATACCGATTCGGTAAATACCGATTCGGTAAATACCGATTCTGAAACCTAACAAAAGTGAAACTCAAGTAGGCAGCCAGTCATGTGCCACCACCCTCCCCCTCCTTACCAAGAAGTGGCTACACAAGCAGCTGCAACTAATCAGAAGCTTCTGTAAAGGCAGTTGGAGCTGAGCAGAGTGCAGGAGCATTAGAAAGGGTTTGGAGCACTTTTAAAAGTGAAAAATGACAAGCAGCCAAGAGAAAGAGCAGCCTGAGAGGAGGAGGAAACTGAAATTCAGCAGCATGGAGCTGCAGGTCCTCGTGGAGCAGGTGGTCAAGGTGCACCACAAATTGTTTGGCAGGCAGTCCCTCACAGTGGCTGAATCAGGCAAAAGAAAAATCTGGCTGGACATCATGGAGAATGTGAATGCCGTGGGGGTGACCACCAGGGACATAGAGGACCTTAAAAAACGTTTTTATGACCTGAGGAGCCAAACAAAAAAGAAAATGGCAGAACAACAGCAGGCATCGAAAACAGGCGGAGGCAAGAACCCAGCACCCCCCCTGACTGACCTGGAGGAGATGGTGGCCTCAACCCTAGAACCAGACAGCGTCTGTGGACTGGGAGACATAGACAGCTCGGCCAGAGCTGCAAGCAAAAAAGGTAAGACAAATGCACAGCATTCCCCCCCATACCATCATCCTTACCTGTACCCTTAGTGGGCAAGTGAACCCAATTCCAGTACTGCTAGCAATACGCAGGGCCAATGCATGATACGATATGTAGACAGGGAATGTAAGGACATGTCATACAGCACACCAACTAACTAGTTCATGTAATGACTGCATACAGAACATGTCCAATGTGATAATTATTTAATTTTAGTGACTGTGAGACAGTAGCGCTTAGCTAATGTACGCTCATATGTCCACAGGTGAAACGTCTCGCAGGCGCTCGCAGGAGGCAGAAGGAACACCACCTAAGAGGGAGGAGAGTCAGGATGCTGGACAAAGTACCCCCAACGTACAACAGGAGAAAGCTGCATCAAGTAGCCATCCACCTGCCCAAGACACAGAAATGGCCCAAGAATTGCTGGCATCCCCTAGCAGATCTCAGTCCCCACTCCTGCTGTCATCACCAGATATGCCAGCATCACAGCATGATGAGATACCCCCAACACAACCAGGTAGGAGGCATGTTGTGGGTCCACTCCCCGATTTGGAGTCCGTAGCAGCTGACATGGAAGGCGATGGACAACAGAACTTGCCTGTAGCAGTGAGCCCTGGTACAACACACTCCAGTGCAGGGATGGGCCATAGTAGTGCAAGACGCCGCAGAGTGCAAGAAAGGCCAGCAGATGCACCAGTTGAGGGTCGAAGTGTGTTTCTTGGTCTGGAGGGGAGCATGGTGTGGATACAAAGGATGCAGGCAAGAGCCATCCAGGCATGCCAATGACAGCGGAGGTCCCTGAATAGTAACATTGGAGAGATAGAAAAGGGCATCAGTGAGATGGTACAGGTCAACAAGGAGATGGTACAGGTAAACTAGGAGATGGCAGCAGGGATGCGAGGAATCAACAACTCGGTGCAGCTACTATGGACAAAACTAGACAATGATTTTGCTGCAAGGGACAGGGATAGGCGTTGTGCACATGTCCGAAGTACAGCCATCAACATCCTGGCCACTGCCACATCCCTGTTATGCAGGAAGAGCTCCAACATGGAGGAGGCCATGACACAAAACACAAATGAGGTCACTAGGGGCATGGGCAGGATGACCAGTGCTCTTGAGGCGCTGTTGAATGCAAAAACTGCACACACAGCTGCTCTGGATGTGCCTATCAGTGAGGAGAGCACGAGCAGGAGCAGCATTGGAAGCACCCCTGTAACTGAAACTAGGAGGAGCAGGCGCCATGCTGAGGCCACATCCCAGCAAGACAGTGAGCAGGTTGAACAACCTACTATTGTTACTGGGAAGCAAGCAAGGAAATCACTTTCACAGTTCAAGGTGAACTTCAACAGAACTGAGAGCATTGCAGTTAAATGCTTTTTGTTGCACTTTTGTGCTTTAAAAACCAACGTCATTTGAAAATTAAACCAGTGTTGTAGCATACTACGCCTGTCTTTGTCTCCTGACTTACGTAAAATTAGTTGCGTGTGACCTCTTCCCGTCTGTGTCTGCCATCAGTTGATGTTGCCCCTCCAGATGTGTGTGGTTCAGAGACGGCATCCTCGTCATCATGGTCCTCATAATCTGAGATTTCCACTTCTGTGCCCTTCTTGACCGCCAGGTTGTGCAGCATTGCACAGGCTGCAATCATTTTGCAGCAGGTGATTGGTGTGTACTGGTGGGCCCCTCCACTTTTATGGAGGCAGCAAAACCTGCTTTTCCACATGCCAAAGGAGCGCTCCACAATGTGTCTAGTTGTTTTGTGTGCCCGGTTGTATCTCCTCTGACTTGGTGTTGTTGGGTTGAGGTAGGGTGTGAGGATGAAGGACCGGAGGGCATATGCACTGTCCCCTATTAGTAATGAGAAATTGACATTAATCACATGCTCACACACATCCACCTGTAATGCGATTCAAGTGATTTCCACAGTGTCTCACCTAGCAAGTATCCTTCACCAAATTCCCCCACAGTCAGGCGTGCATAGATCACACTGTTTTGGAAGATGTACGAGTCGTGGGTACTCCCTGGGAATTTGGCTACTATGTCAGTGATCACGTATTTTGCATCACAGATCACCTGTACGTTAATGGTGTGGGTGGACTTGTAGTTCCAATAGATGTACTCTGTGGCAGCTGGTGGGCATATTGGTGCGTGGGTACCATCAATACAGCCAATGATGTGTGGGAAATGTGCCATCTGATAAAAGTCTGTCTTTGTCCTTAGCAGTTCTGCATGCGTTGCAGGAAAGCGGATGTATAAATGCATTCTCTGCAACATGGCATCAAAGAACTTATTAAAAAAACGTGACAGACAGCTCTGGGACACCCCACCTACCACAGCAACCACACTCTGGTAACTTCCAGATGCGAGCAGGTGTCGGCTGCACAGCAACTGCACATTGGGTGGGATGGCGTGGGCCCTTGTGGTTGGATGTTCCAATAGTGGGTGGAGGTCCCTGATTAGGTCCAGGATGGTTTGGGGATCCAGCCTGTACCTCTGCAGGATCTCTGGGTCAGTTAGCTGGAATAGAGTGATCCTCTGTCTGTATACCTGCTCCTCCCTCCTCCAGACCCTCTCACCTTCAGCCTGTAGGCGTAGCGGCCTCGCAATGACATAGAATGCCGCCATTGTTGAGGAAATGTTGCATTTTGGGGCCTTTTTTATACCTTGCACCTGTTTACCACCTGATTTGAATCCATAGTAATTACAGACTCTTAAATACCGAATTTCAGTCAAATTCAGTATTTCTGAGGTACCCTACATCTCAAATACTCATTTTTACCACTTCTTATTTTCCGATTCGGTAACTTTACCGATTCGGTAACTTTACCGATTCGGTAAAATGCCAGATTCGGTATATTTTTCGAATCGGTAAGTTTACCGAATCGGTAACTTTACCGATTCGGTAAAATTACCGATTTGGTATATTATCCGTTTCGGTTTGATTTACGAATCAGTAACTTTACAGATTCGGTAAAATTACCGATTCAGATGTTTTTCTGTCCCCTACATCCCAAATGGCCAATATCGGTCGGTAACAGCCGAAATTCGGTAAATTCGGCCGTTACTGACCGGTATTGCCCTACCTACATCTTGCCCTAGGTGATGTTCTATGCATCCCAGACAAAGTGAATTTTGTCTGCTCATTTTTCAATTGCCCCACCAGCATTTTTTGTCACTGTAAATCATTCCTCCCTTAAAAACTCCTAGGAAAATTACGGTTTTGAAAAAAAAAAAAAACTCCTAGGAAGATGAATGGGGATCAATGGTCAATTTTTTACATGGTTTTCATCTTTTCAATTGTTCCCAGCAAGTAAAATTGACAAACTCTTACTCCAAAAAAACTTCTTCACATTCAAGTGTTCAACAAGGTTCCATCCACTGTCCAACACCATCTTCACCATTTGAACTACCGCTAGTTGGTTAAACAAGGAGAACATGGGTCTACAATAATAGAATGGTGATTTTAAGGTCATCCTAATGTTCTTCCTCTGAATAATACTGAGTAACTTCATGATGAGTGGAATAGGGGAGAAGGTATAATGCATGCTTGGTGGCCACAATATCAGCAAGACATCTATTGCCCAGGCCTATGCTCTGTGTTCTCAAGTAGAAGGCTGGGAGAAGAGAATTCTTTCTTGATGCAAAAAGGTATAATCATATCATTCACAGACAATATGTTTGAATATTAAAGCATCAAGAGTGTAGCTGTTGATCTATTGGGAAAACTGATGACTCAAATGATCTTCCATCAGGTTTTCTTTGCTAGGCAAGCATGTTGTCCATATTGTTTTCACAATGTCCTTTGTATGATCCATTCCGGGCATGGGTACTAGGCCTAGCCATAGAAATAGGGCACTGTTTCAATTGAGAGAAGTATGAAATGCTGGGTGGTAACAATTTTGTGGATCCCGGGAGATTACGGATGTTCTCCTCACAGTAAAGTGATACAAATGTGAGATTTTAGTGAGGGGTTTCAGGGAATTGTAGTAAGAAAACTTAGTAATATCTATGCAAGTCACAACACTCTGATCAACCCAAGGTGTCTAGATGTCAGAGATTTCCTGGGTTAGTAGGTTTTCGCAGATAGCTTTCAAGCACGGGCCCAAATACAGCTGCTACTCACATCTTCAAAGTGAGCTGATTTTGATGGTCAAAATGTGATGTCTTTATATTACGTTTGGAGCTTTTCCTGTCATGGGAGCTAGGCTCAGCTGCACAAGTGAGATACTGCTTATATCAAGAGAAGTGTGGAAACATTAGGTGGGAGAAATTTTATGTATCTGCACAAATTCTGGAAGTTTCCCTCACAGAAATGTGAGAAAATGTATGATTTGCTTCAAAGTTTATTTTTTGCATGGTATTCTGTGGGTGTAAATGGAGAGGCAACTTGTTTTTAAAAGAAAAAAAAGGTTGAAAGGTTTGGCCAACAGCTTTCAAAACCAATGGCAGCTGGCCATAAACGTTTTGTACCTTGAAGGGAACTGCTGTGATGGAGGCACTTTCAAGAAGTAGAGGAGAGAGATAGGCTCGTCGTTATCTGTAAATGTGGGAGATGGCAGTCCATAAGATGGTCTGAGTAGATAGCACAGTCTTTTGAAATGTTGTCCTTTCAGAAGTAGAGTTTATCTATATAAAGAAGAAGAACATTCTGTGCTTGCAGATTCTAGTGGTGTGCAAAGCTTAAAAACTTGAGGCATCATATCCGGAAAGCACACGACTCAAGCATGTACTGACACTCAGCCATGTATGAATAGATTTTGAGAGGAGAACCAGGAGGTGTAAGGCTATCATAACTAAACACCCACAAAGTATGCCAAGTCATTCCCAGGCCTGTAGTAACTTCACTGTCATTGTTGTAGGCTGCAAGGAGTATACCATACAGCCATAGATAATGACACCTTAACTTAATCTACAAATGCAGTAGAAATCAGTGAGAACAGAAATAGACATCATCTGTTGAAATGCTGCAAACCAGAATATTAAAAGACAGCATATCAAAAAGCAGTAGGGCATTGGTGAACACTGACTGACATGATGCAAAATCACTGGCACATGTGCAGTTATCCATTATGAAAACTAGAGGTGGGAGGTAAACTCCATTTTGCCGGCAGAGCTCACCGTATTTTTCCCATTTCAAGCTCCACTTAGAGCACAGACTTTAGCAAAAACTCTGCCAACCCCCAGATGGCGGAGTTTTTTCAGTGAGCTGCTCTCCATCGTCCAGTTGGTCAGTGAGAAAAAATGAGCACTAGACTACTTCCTAGCTACATTGACAGGGCCGAACTGGGAACGAAAACCGGCCCTTGCAAAGTGATCGGCCGCCCAGCCCCGGGGGGGCTGTTGGGTGCGACAAGCTCTTTGCCAGGGCCGGTTTTCAGCCGATTTTGTTTACAGGGCCGATTTTGCTGTCCTGTAACAAAAACGGCCCCCAGGAGCCCAAAACCGGCCCCCACCCTTGCGGCGCACTGGGGGATTGCCCGGTGCCCGCTATGTCCAGTCCGGGCCTGTACATTGGTCAATGTGGACAGACACTGCAGGTCCTTCCAGCTCGCATTGAGAAAGTTGCCGCTTGCATTGTGACAGCTAGCACCTGATTTGAAAAACTACTCGAGCTGCAAAAAGAAGCAGCGCTCTGTGGCGTGCCACGTGACGCTATTTGCACTGATTTTTTAGTGTGAGAGAAGCTCCAGGTGATACAAGTCAATGCGACAGATAAAAATTCAGCTGCTTGCAGAACTCTGCAGTATCTTGCGGAGGTAAACAGACATAATATCGATTCCAAAATATCGATTGGACAAAATATCGAGTAAAAAATATAGACTGGACAAAATATAGACTAGACAAAATATAGACAACAAAAATATCGAGTAATATCGACTAGAATAGCCAAAATATCGAATCAAAAATATAGACTAGACATAATATAGACTAGATAAAATATAGACAACAAAAATATCGAAAATAATGTAAGTTATTAATATTTAATAATATTTGTGTAATATAAATCTGTAGCGGGTTGTGGGTTTATAGGCGAATAGGGTGGGAAGTAATTTAATTATAAATAATTAATTATGTAAATTTAATCTAATTGTTAATTAAATAATAATTGGTAATTAATTAAAATATCATTGTTAATTAATTAAAAATGAATAATTGATAAATAATTATTTTTTAGTAATTTATTTTCTGTAGCGGGTTGTGTGTTTATAGGGGAATAGGGTGGGAAGTAATTTAATTATATTTGATTAATTATGTAAATTTAATCTAATTGTTAATAAAATAATAATTGGTAATTAATTAAAATATAATTGGTAATTAATTAAAAATAAATAATTGATAAATAATTAATTTTTAGTAATTTATTTTCTGTAGTAGGTTGTGTGTTTATAGAGGAATAGGGTGGGAAGTAATTTAATTTAATTAAATAATTATGTAAATTAATTATATTTTAAAATTAATTATTAATTGGTAAATAATTAAAATATAATTGGTAATTAATTTAAAATAATTAATTGGGAATAGTAATTTTCACCCCTACGCTATCCAACGCTTTCCCTACTGTTGCACCCACTGGAGTTGGAATAGTAATTTTTACCCCTACGCTATCCAACGCTTTCCCTACTGTTGCACCCACTGGAGTGGGAATAGTAATTTTTACCCCTACGCTATCCAACGCTTTCCCTACTGTAGCACCCACTGGAGTGGGAATAGTAATTTTTACCCCTACGCTATCCAACGCTTTCCCTTCTGTAGCACCCACTGGAGTGGGAATAGTAATTTTTACCCCTACGCTATCCAACGCTTTCCCTACTGTTGCACCCACTGGAAAGGGAATAGTAATTTTTACCCCTACGCTATCCAACGCTTTCCCTACTGTAGCACCCACTGGAGTTGGAATAGTAATTTTTACCCCTACGCTATCCAACGCTTTCCCTACTGTTGCACCCACTGGAGTGGGAATAGTAATTATTAACCATACGCTATCCAACGCTTTCCCTACTGTTGCACCCACTGGAGTGGGAATAGTAATGTTTACCCCTACGCTATCCAACGCTTTCCATACTGTAGCACCCACTGGAGTGGAAATAGTAATTTTTACCCCTACGCTATCCAACGCTTTCCCTACTGTTGCACCCACTGGAGTGGGAATAGTCATTTTAACCCCTACGCTATCCAGCGCTTTCCCTACTGTTGCACTCTTTGGAGTGGGAATAGTAATTTTTACCCCTACGCTATCCAACGCTTTCCCTACTGTTGCACCCACTGGAGTGGGAATAGTAATTATTACCCCTACGCTATCCAACGCTTTCCCTACTCTGGCACCCACTGGAGTGGGAATAGTAATGTTTACCCCTACGCTATCCAACGCTTTCCATACTGTAGCACCCACTGGAGTGGAAATAGTAATTTTTACCCCAACGCTATCCAACGCTTTCCCTACTGTTGCACCCACTGGAGTGGGAATAGTAATTTTAACCCCTACGCTATCCAGCGCTTTCCCTACTGTTGCACTCTTTGGAGTGGGAATAGTAATTTTTACCCCTACGCTATCCAACGCTTTCCCTACTGTTGCACCCACTGGAGTGGGAATAGTAATTTTTACCTCTACGCTATCCAACGCTTTCCCTACTGTTGCACTCACTGGAGTCGGAATAGTAAATTTTACCCCTACGCTATCCAACACTTTCCCTACTCTTGTACCCACTGAAGTGGGAATAGTAATTTTTACCCCTACGCTATCCAACGATCTCTTTAATGTAGCACCCACTGGAGTGGTTACATTAAATTTAAACCTTTTGCTATGCTACGGTAAATATATTCTATATGTTTTATTAATAACATGTATTTATATATATATATATATGTATTAATATTATTAATTTTTAAAGTTACATTAATTATGTAATAATGTTACATTCATTTAATAATTTTAACAATGTTTATATTAAATATATTTAATATTATAATAGTTTTAACTTATTTTAAAGACATTAAAAAATCGATATTTTGACTGTCTATATTTTTAACACTCGATATTTAAAACTCGATATTTTTGTACTTACCTTAGTGAAGATAGAAAGTCGATATTATGTCCCTCGATATTTTTTCATCGATATTATGGGAACTAGATATTTTGGTAGTAGATATTATTTCAGTGATCCTCTTGCGGAATATTTAGCTAACTCAGTGGAACTACCCTGCTAAAACTCTGCAAGTTCCTTCCATCCCGAATGAAAACCCTTCAGTTTTAATTCAGTTATTAGGGAAATGTCCCTCACTGAGTCAATTAGCAAGAGTCAGCTCACTCTACAGATGAGAAACCATTGGACTATTTTACGATTCCCCATTAGCCCTTTTCTTTGGGAAGGGGAAGAATTTGTTTTTATTTCCAAAGCTTTCCCTGTAGATGGAGCTAACTCCCTTACCAAAATGCTGATTGAAATGTCACTTACGGTTATAAACTGTGATGATATGTTATGTTATATTTAAAAAAACACACTATCAACCTCAATGGTATTCTGGCACTGAGCAGATGGATGTGTGTAACCCTACCTAAGGTATCTTGGCAAATTGAAAACTGAGGTCTTTGGCTTCTTATAAATTCCAAGGAGAGAGGAGGAGGCTCTGATGTAGAGTAGGAGGTTGTGTCATGGTTTATGACTGATGTAAGAAAATGACTGTCGTGGGCCTATGTGTGACCGCCTAAATGCCCTATAGCTCAATCTTTGAGAGACATTTTTAAGTAGTTAAGTGTAATGAATGATGGTGTGGTTCTGAAAGTGTACACATGATTACTGAGGCAAACCTAAACATGTATAATGGTGTTGATTCCTGGAATACTGGGGGGGGGGGTAGGCAAGATGCGCTCAGCATTGGAACATTTCTACTGTCGTAATTTAAATCTTCCAATTTTCACATTATCACTAATGCTTGATGCACAGCGTGCAAGACTGATGAAGCCTATTAACATTAATCCACTAACAGATCCCTTCATGTCTCTAATATGCAGCAATTGCATTTTAGAGAGTGTGTAAGCTTTTTATTTGCAGAAAATTTCTAAAAAACTTAAGTGGAACCAAGTAAAACCTATTGCCTGGTTTTCTCTCATATTTTCCTTTGGACATCTTTTTTAATACCCAGCTACACTTGCTTGGCTTCTAAGAACATTTATGTTCTAGATTTGCCATAACCATCAATTTAGTATATTCATTGTATGTGTCCACAGTGTATGCACAGGTGTACCGAGTGTAGATATGAGGTGCAGGTATGAAAGACATGGTTTTCCTACTTCTACCTTAAACTGTGAAAACTGGTTTTAAAATGTTGTATTTTCTGCAGACAAACTGGAGTGCCTAAACTTATGGTTCAAATATTAAGTTGGTAACTGTTGGAGATAGTCTGACTAAACACTATGAAATGCTGAATAATCGGAATCCAACATCAGTGCAAGTTTGATCCTTGCTTAGTCATCCTTGGCAGCCAGTAGCTGACAGAATTCTTAAGACCTAGGCAATTGCCTGAATATGGAGGACAGGTTAACCTCTGGGCCTTATCAATCACGCTTGCCTAAGAGGAGCTCTGGTAATAGCTTTGCTCAAAGGGATTGGGAAAAAGACTCATCCATACAACAAGACCTGGGCCTCACTCCATTGCATAATATGAAAGGGTAAAGCTTCAACATTTTAGATCACTTTGATGAAGAATTGTGAATAAAACCTGGCTAGTTTTACCATTCAAATTGCTCATCTTGATCTCATGAAAGTGAATTGTCTGAAGCAGGTGAACTAAATATACTTCACCAGTAGCTGCACTGAATGAAGTACTCCCATCTACCTGAGAATTGGTTATGTAGAGAATTTTCCTCAGCTCTGCCTTGAATTTCTGTTCCCAGAAGGTCCCTCTGAGACCTATGGTCTGTGGTATTTTACAGAACTGTAACAGGAACAGGAAACTAAAGGTTTCCTAATCATGTGGAAGACTTTTCCTGTGGCTGTAGAGTTCAGAAGTGTCTTTGAAAGAGGGACCTATTCCCTACCTAGAAGAAAATAAACTTCTTACTCATATCCACAATGAACTTCACCCTTGTCGTTGGAAGCAGCAGAACATCCCCTGCACTGTAGAAGCTGTTTCCGGTGCTGTTAAATCTTCAGCATCAGTGGTAATGACATTTTTCTTTGAACTTGCACGTAAGATGTAGAGAAGCTCATCCAAAAGGAAAGCCTAGGCTGGTGGGCATTGCTGGGTTTATTGGTTCATGAATTTGCAAAATATAATAGCGTTATTAGTATTCCTTATTGTTCAAAGCTGGTTTTAACGACAAACATCACAATTAGTTTCTTTATTTAACTTTGTAACCCCTTCCATGCTGGTGAGAGAACCGCTCCGTCACCAGCCTCAGTTGCACTGTGCTGGTGACGGAGCGGTTCCGTCACGGCCCGCTCGGCACACCTGCGCGGAGCTGATTTCGCGCCTGCGCGGAACGTTCTATTGAGCGGGCGGGGCTGTGACGGAACCGCTCTGTCACAAGCACAGCGTGCCCGAGGCTCGTGACGGAGCGGTTCCATCACGAGCATGGGAGCGCCGTGCGGCACCCCCTTCCCCCAGCGCAGCGGCTGAATTGCCGCCGCAGCAAAGAGGTTAACATTTACATCAGGTGGCATTTTACCCATTAAGTTCATATCTTTAAAAATAATTGGTGTGGACCTTTAACATTCTTATTGTCTTAATTGTACAGTTATTTTCGTTAATGGTAGGCCAAGTAGCATGTGTATTTCTCTGAGCATGGCCTTGCTGCTAGAGCCAGCCTGCTAAGGGCGAGCATGGGATTCTTCACAGAAACAAGAGTATTGTTTAGGGATCTTCAGTGAACACATTACTCAAATCTAATATATGCAGACCTATGTGTCCTTTCGGTTTAGCAGGATAGCTCACAACAAAATGTGTCTTTAAATAGAAGAGTGTTTAAATAGTCAAGAAGCAAAGATATGAATAAGTAAAAGAAAGAAAGCATTTCAACTTTCTTTAATCGAGCAAAATGTATTTGCTACATTGCTGTCATCCTTCTGCTTGGGTCATAGGACTATGCCTCCCTGCCTCGCCTGTTACCTTTACTTCCCCACCATACCCTGAAAAGTTTCTTTTGTCTCTCCCTATTTGCCTCATGAATTCTGCACGGTAAACAACCTTTACAACAAAACCTTTACAACGCACCACCATTACGACGCAACCATTACAACGCAAACCATTACAACGCATTGTGCTGGGGGGCGCTCTAGGATAGGGAATAGGTTTAATTTACTATCCAACACCTTCCTTACTATCCACGGGGACTGGAGTTGGAATAGTAAATTACACTATTCACTATCCAGCACCCCAAAGCGCTATGCGTTGTAATGGTATGCGTTGTAAAAACTGCGTTGTAACGGCATGTGTGGTAAAAGCATGCGTTGTAACGTCATACATCCATTCTGCACCCCTCTATGCAAGGGTAAAATCTGCAAATCTGTGTTGTCTCCGTTTGTAGCAGTGATGAGGACCTGGACCTGCCCTATCTGCTTCATGTGTGTGATGTGATGTAATTTGATATGATGTCATTCACAATCGAACAGCTCATGTGCATTACCTTATCAACCCTGTATCAGCCTTTACTACTTTGAAGGGATTACCTCCAGGCACACTGTGACCCAGCATGAATTACATTTAGCTACATTTAAACACCCTCCCCACTATCTACCAAAGCATTGGTCCTCCTCTTGCCCATGAGGATGAATGGGAGGAAAAACGACATCACTTCCTGTCATCCAAAAGGTTTTTGGGAAATCTAGGTTGCCAGTGCAAGAGAATGGAAGATTAATCCAGGAAATAGCGGTACCATCCTAGTTCGATTGTGCTCTGGCGGAATCATAAAAGAGACCATTCAAAAAGCTAACATTAATTAAACCTATACATGTAAAGTTACTTTTACACCATTGGGTAACTTTACTACTTTTGGCTATTCACCATTAGTTTTTTGTCTTTTAAAAACAAACTCCCACTTTGGGGAAACAAAAATGTTTGTTGAGTGATTGCCTGGTTCACGGCAGTTTCTCACCAATTTCCAGTGTCTTCAGGGGAGCTGCAATGTTGTTGGCTCCTCTGAAGATACAGAGATCTTAACAGGGTTGGTAAAGAACTCTAACTATAGTGGACAGTAGTCCGGCCTGTATGCTAGAGGCAAAAACTTCTATCAACCTGATGGATGTTAGACCGCTCACCATACTCCAGTCACATGGCCCATGGGGACATTGTCGTCTTCCCTAAGTTAACATGATCACGCTGCAGACTGACCGCTGCTTTGAACACGTTACTATATGACTTTATTTAGCAAATGCCTATTCTTATATTGTCACATGATAACCTACTGTTGTGTTCATGCTTTGCAGGTTCCTGGAATTTAGCCTGAACATTGTGTACAAGGTCGAACAACAATGCCCTTTGTAATTCTGTTCTGGTCAGGCGCTAGCACCTAGACAAAACATACAGATGCAGCTGTTGTTTGAGAATACATATGTTGGTCTTCTTGGAATACATGGATAGGTAGGACACCCTTGGAGAGGGAACTTTCCAGGAAAAATAGCAAGAGAGCACCTTTGATGTAGAATTACCATCGATAGACTGAGGTACAGGGTCTGCAGAAAACACCCCGAGATCTTCTATTATATAATCATCTTGCTTCTATACAAGGGGAGGGAGGTTAGGCTACTCTGTTGTATATCATGACAGCACCTGTAATGATTTAAAGACTACTTGCTATGCTGACCGTAATTGTGTTATGCATTTTTCTGCTGTTAGATGGGTCGTGTGCTCTCCATGCCACTGGAGTCAAGCTATCCTGGCTGATGAGGGCTGACAGCCCCAAACCGGTCCTAGGATGTTTGTTTCCAGTCCAGGGATGACCTTGCTGGCATACCAGCTGGACTGTTCCCATTGGGTGCAGGGTCAAGGCTGTTTTGCATATGTCTGGGTCCAAACTGGAATGGCGAGCAAAAGAAGGATGGATTTAGTCCCAGATTTCTGTACTGGGGTGAATGTATGACCTTTTTCTGCATTCCGTCCATCAATTGTTCTTTTTGCATTTGTCACTCCGATTCGGACGGGTATGCCTAGACGTGGGTACCCTACTCTCCATGCCTCTGGAGTCAAGCTATCCTGGCAGGTGAGGGCTGAAAGCCCAAAACTGGTACTAGGATGCTTGTTTCTAGTCCAGGGAGGACCTGGCCTGGCATTCTGGGCTGGACTGTTCCCATTGGGTGCAGTGTCAAGACTGATCTACATATAGCTGTGTCCAAACTGGAATGTCATGGTGAGCAAAAAAAACATGGATTTAGGGCCAGATCTCAGTACTGGCGTGAATGTATGACATTGTTCTGCATTCTGTCCATTAAATGTTCTTTTTGCATTTGTGACCCAGAGTGGGCGGGTGTGACCAGGCGTGGGTCCCGTGCTCTCCATGCCACTGGAGTCAAGCTAATCTGGCTGATAAGGGCTGAAAGCCGAAAACCGTTCCTTGGATGCTTGTTTCCAGTCCAGGGAGGACCTGGACTGGCAGTTCGGGCTGGACTGTTCCCATTGGGTGCAGGGTCAAGACTGATTTGTATATGGCTGGCTCCAAATTGGAATGGCATGGTGAGCAAAAAAACTATGGATTTGGGCCCAGATCTCTGTACTCGGGTGAATGTGTGACATTGTTCTGCATTCTGTCCATCAATTGTTCTTACTGCATTAGAGCATGTTAGTTAAAATTAATATTTTAAACATGTTCATGTCTCTGTCAGTACTTATTGTGAATGAGAACAATAGTGTGAGCGAAAAGGAGTGTCTTGTAACCACGATTCTTTAGAGAGTCAGGAGTGTTATGTCTGGGGTGTTTAATCACTTGCTCCTCTACGAGTGAGTGGGAGGGCAAATGAGACACTATAGCTAGTCAGTCCTGGGCTCATGAGTACTAAGGTGGTAGGATGACTCAGTCCCCATATACTAACGTCCCAAATCCTACGCATAGTTCTGTGATTGCGCAGAATCCCGGCAACACTCTAAATGAGGCCGTGTATAGGCAAATCAAAACACTACAAAATCAGGCACCAACTACCGTTATTTAGTTTCACCTTTGTTTTAGGTGCAACTGTGGAGAATATACAGGAATGGGGTAAGGAAATTTATTTTTTTCTCTCTCTGTAAAGGGTAAGTGACTGTGGGAAATAGAACTAAGAGTCTTCTTTCTCATGTGCTTCTACTTCAAGCATTTGGTTCAGGCCGATAACTATAAAGCAGCCATTTAATTTAATAGGAGTTAACACTTCGAGAAGAGGGCAATATTGTCCAGACAATTGTACATGCGCAGAAAGTGGGCAAGGAGGAGAAATGTTTGTTCAGAATGGCCAGTTAGCCAGAAGATGCTGTGACATTTACAGAACTGTCAAAGACGACCTGTTATTGGGGGTGAGAGCTAGGACATGATGCAAATCCAAGTTCTCTGCTATGACATCAGCAGCCTCCTGACCCTTTAACCACATTACACATGGAAGCATTACCAGTAATGTACAGGCCTTACATAGTGCATACATGTCAACGTGCTTGACATGTCGTGAGCATTGTCCATTCCACTGGCCCAGCATTGTGCCAAGGCAATCCTTGCGTAGGCAGGGCATGTGCAGCAGTTGCAAGTTTTATTAGGAATTCTTAATCAATCAGGAAAATAAGACAAATTTTGCCTGCCACGCACCCACGTGCGCACTTTTTTTTTTTTGGTCCTCATTGTGCTATAGTATTAATATGGAGTTGTCGGGCCCCTTCTTTCTTTGTTCTATTCCTTCACTGCCTCCAATTCGCATCTAGGCAGTTCCACTGCGAGGTTTGAGAGGTTGGGATCCCTTTATTTCCAATACTTTTACGATAGATTTTTCCAAGGGGGTTGAGCTAGCCATCCTGGCTACTCTGGCAGGCTTTCGCCTGATCTAGAATTGCCATTGCATAATCATAGGACATTAAATATTGAGATAATCATGACCATTGGAGTTACAAATATCTTAAGTGCATTTGCTAGCTTGGTAGTCTTCCCATATCTCCCAAAATTTGTACTTTACCACGTGCGCACTTTGCACGTCAGGAAGTTCTATATAATAGAATCATTGCAAGGGTAAAATTACTGGGGCATATTATCAAGGGGGTTTATCTCCGCTTTTTTGGCTTTAAAAGCCAAGAAAGCTGAGATAAAATTATCTCCCTATTACCTAGCTGTCGCTAACACCAGTTATCGACAGCTAGTAGGAGAAAGCGACCATCTTGGGCCCCACTTTGCATGTCAGTGATATTTATCACTAATGACATGCAAAGTGGGCGTGCCAAGATGTTAGCGACTGGAAACAGTCGCTAACATCGCTATCTCCTATTACCAACTTTTGGAGATATTCGCGCTAAGCGCGAATATCTCCAAAAGCTAACACCTGCCCTGAGCAGTTCTTAGCCATGTTATCCAATGGGAGGTGGATAACATGGCTAAGAGCATTAGCTCGCTAATGCATGAGTATCGCTGACTTTTCAGCGATATTCATGCATTGCGGCCGATTTTTATCGCATTAGCGATCAACCTTGGTAATACCAACGTTTATCTGCGATAAAAATCTCCGCAGCTCGGCGATAATTTTTTCACGCTAACCAAGCTCTAGCGATGGTAATATGCCCCACTATTTTCCCCATCTGCAAATGCAATAGATTATTTGTGGCTGTTTATGTCTTCTTTTCTTTCTTTCTGCAGTGTTGAGAGTCCCCAATCCCACTGCCTGTGCATTATTTCGTTTCTGAAAATGAGTTGGAAGGGGCTTCACATTTTAATCGTTACCCGGCATCAGCAAATTTCACTCTGCAATCTGTTTTTTATTCATGATGATCTGTTTGGAATGCATTTCTAAATAGTCTCCTATAGAATTGTGTCCAATCCAGCACATTTATTTTTAATTACATACGTTCAGGAGTAACAATAAAAAAGAGATTCCCTCAGAGCAAATTGCTATGAGATTCACAATCTGAGAATGCCTTCAAGCGAGGGGAATACTTTGACTTATGGCTATTATTACAATGCAAACAATTATATTTTTCATGTCACAGGCTCTGACTCATTAAAAAGGGAATTAGCATAATGGAGGCTATATTAGGAATCCATGCCACCGCTTCAGAGGATGATTGAAATGCGAAACTGAAAGTTTAATAAACGGATAATAATATTTAAGTTCATAGCACTCTTTGAGGGCTATTAAGAGTTTCAAAGCAGGGTATTTCAGGCAGGTTGAAGCATGTATAATACTATAACATTCCCTATTAATGTATTTAATATGATGTGTACATTATATCTGTTTAGTTTTTATAATACCTTTGGAATATGTAATTTAATATATGGTGCTTGCTTAGATCACATGCAATTAAATGTGTTATAGAGTTGATGTGATTGTGTTCCATGCTCTTTGAGTACACAAATGCAGTATAAGGATTGTGCATTTACATTTTAAGTGTTAATAACCACTTTGTCAAAGAGTTTGCTATGTCCTTGTTTTGGGAGAATGATTACAAGTATTGTAGCTTTTAAGTCAACTATGGCGGAAATACAGGGGTCAAGCTCGTGCCAACAGAAGCAAACATGCAAAGGAAGCATTTGGAAAGACCACTTGTTCTTCCTTGATTGGTGTGTTTTTTGTGTGTGTGGTTATGTGGAATGGTTAACAAACACATTGTGCTTACTGTTTGGTGGATGAGTGAGTGCATAAATGAGTGACTGACTCACAGAGTGCATTGATCATTAATCAATGATTGTGTGCATGGATGAATGGTTGAATAAGTGATTGCAAGGATGGGTGTCTGGGTATGAGGATGAGGACTTACTACTGGAATATCATGATTTAAATAGCCATTTGCTAAAATATTGAGCAATATAACAGCCTGATGCTATGTTAATGATTGTAAGGTTTACTATACCCCTCCCAAAACCACACTCATCATTATGGCTATACATTAAAATAGCAATAGAACAGAAATTAGCAATTTACGGTTCGGACTACAATCCGTAACACACACAACAGCCATATAAACCGTAAATTGCACACCAATTGAAATGCCCTGCACAGCTGCACCCAACTGTCCACAGGACTTAGGCCATGCATAGCAAAAGTTGGTTCACAATGCTTGTTCTTTGTCAGACCCGGCACACAGCCGTCCGCGGTAGGTCCATCCCTTCTGCACATGGACTTTCTCCCGGTGCTGTAGGGTTGACGGCAGGTGCCCAGGGCCTGCATCCAACTTGCAGTGAGTGGCCATCCCTCACTGCACAAGGCCTTCAGCTGTATGCAGCAGGAGTGGAATGCATGGCCCCTTTATACCATGTATGACCTACCCTCACTGCACACTATTCAGCTGAGTGCAGTAGGTGTTGGCATCAGGGACTGACTGTGGTCACACCCTGCTCCCAATCTACCAAATATGGCCAATGACCACTAGTGGCTATGGGCCAGGTGCAACATGTCTAAATTCCTTGCACAGTGGTGTGGCTTTATTTTTTTATTGGATGTGCAAATCCTCTCTGGATTCATGTATTCTCAAAGGATCTGCAGATCCCTAAATTTTAACCTGAGCACTTTTTAAATGCAAATTTATCAAATCTTCCGAATGGATTTATACCAAACCAAGCAAAGGCACATCCTTGAGTGAAGTGTTATTTATATGTAAAGTTTGATGTGACTCCGATTAGTCATTTATTGCACTTTGAGAAGCTAAGAATCCTATGGGAGTTAAAATGGGATCTCCCCGACTATGGTGGGTTGGGTGCGTCGCCTGGCCGGAGACTGCTGTAGGAGGGTGGAGGGCAGGGCCTTGTCATGGTGGTAGGGGCTGTGCACTGCTGAAAGCCTAGAAAAGAGGGGTTTAGCCACCCTTTGTGGGATATGGGTGTGATGCATGACTAGAGACAAAGCTGCACAGCTAACTGCTGCTTTGCACAGCCAAAGGCCAGGCGCAGCTGGACTTGACTGCCTTAAGGCAATGTACAATGGAGATTGGCTACCTCAGATATTTGTGCCTAGAGAACTCTGGGGTGTTGCATATGATTAAAATAAACAAACCACTCAAAAAAGGCTTAAATTTAGTTATCTGTAGCTTTGTTATAACACCTTAGCGTGTGTTTAACCAACTTCTGAAATTCACTTACAAACCCACAGGTTAAGTGCAGTGATGTCTCCAAATTCAAACTGAATAAACAGTGAACTTCACAAGTTATGGTTGGGAACATAATCCACAAGTGCAATTATTATGACCTCACTATATGTCTACCAATAAATATCCACACATCAAACCAAAATGTAATTAGATAATAAGCTAATCAAACCAAAAGAAAATTAAACTATGGGCACAGTCATCTCTGCCAAAGTGGTGAGGGTAATGTCACATGCCATTTTATTTAAAAGCTGATTTACATCATTCATGATTGCGGCGTTTCTTTAAGGGTGTGGCCATAAGCATTTTATTTAGTGAGAGTTATGGCATTGCATGGCAATTGTGTGAGTTATGAATTGTAGTCCTATGCACAACTTTAGAATTTCAAAATATCTTGGTCACTTGGATCTCAATACATCTCCTCCCAATACCTGACCCATGCAGTGAGCAGCCTCTTGGATATGTTCACAGCCGGTATCTAGGTCCTTCAATCGCTGTGTCCAATAGCCACTGTGCCACATTGTCTTTCAAAGAGACAACTAGTCTAATCAAGGGTTGATTGGACCACTTGGCCACTTAGCCTCACTGTGCATACCTTAAGATGACTACTATTCTCTTTGTCCTACATTAGGTACCGTTGGCATTAACACATCTATAGTTATTTGATTCAGTATCGTTTGACCTTCAGCATGCAAGAAACTATAATCACCTCCCCTGAAAAAGAAGTGCACTATTGCATGGTGAGTGAGTTGCACCTCTTCCCGAAGGCGGGGGGGGCTCATTTCTTACAATAGGATGTCGAATGTCTCATCAATGTGGTTTGATATCTTTTCCTTCTCTCTCTGCAAGTTCTGCACTGGACTGAAAGTTTGTTCTAGGCAAGACTTGGGGCCTGATTTATCTCAAATGACTCACATCCTTCAAAAATTAGGCTATTGGTAATTAATGATTCCCCCCTAAATGCCAAAGACTCAGCATTGTGTTTCTTGAGCCCCAAAAAATATGCATAACAATATGTCTGTACCATCTTTTTCAATCAGGGCCACAACATCAAAATATTGGCAAATATACTGGTAAACTCATTTGGTAGGTACTCTGCACTTTAATCACCTAATTAAATTGTTCAACTGCAACTAACTCAAAGTAAAAATACTCTATGTTGTTCAGAATTTTATGAAGGACAATTTACACCACAAGGCAATAGCAGCACTGGATGCCAAGAAGGTATCTTACTCATTCAGCTATTTTAGTGGCCAGTCGCATGAAGAGTTTGTACCACCTGCCCTTTCACCAGAGTATGTTTTTTTTCTGCCAATCCAATCTGAAGAAAAATTAACCCGTATGTTTTTATTCCATTGGCATAGAAGAGTAAAGAGTCAGTGAGCAATTGACTATTTATTGGGATCCTCAGTGGGTTTTGTTATGTGGATGTCACCAATCTGTAGATTTCCCCAGAGCACAATTTTTGGAAAGATCTTTTAAAAAACTGCTTCTCATTCTCCGTGGGCAATGGGAAACTCATAACAATGGTTGGTCTATAAGATTGCTAGTATGTGCTTCAGAATATCTTCATATTAAGTCCCACTTCTTAATTCATTTAATTAAGCAGTATCCTTATAGATTTACTCTGGGAACATATGAGCCAAATTATGAAACTAAACAAGCCAACCATCTAAAGGAGAACTAGTGACAGATGCCTTTGGATTATAATATTGGTTATCTCAACTACAACCAAAGTGAGCCCAGTTCAGCACATCACCGCTATCCATGTTCTAATGCCAGAATGAACTCTGTACCACCATCCACTGAAATTTCTATATCATCAGCCTCCACATTAATGCACTGATTATAAGGAATCAGCTGTCACAGAACACTGTCACTGTTGCTCTATATTCCTCTCTTAGACATCCCCACTAGCAACACTATTGCTGAAATGGCTCTAACTTGGAAATGCACAGGATTTTGAATCGTCTCAACCGGTAATCTAGCTTCTGCTTTAAATTATTAGATACCTTCAGCATAGAGTTGAATGCAATGGCCTTTACTATGTCAAAAGACCATGTTGGTGAATAAACACTTGCCATTCCATAATCACACTTCTTCTACATACATGCTAATAGTGTCATGGGCACTGTCGTTCCTCAGGACATGTACGATGAACTTCAGAGGTCCACTCCAGGCACCACCAAGTCTGCATGCTATGACAGCATGGACTATTGGAGTGGGCAGGCTTGAGAAAGGGTGTTAGGGAAGGGACAGCATGGAGGCGGATCTGAAAAGAGAGCATTAACAATGTTATATTTTGGTGCTGGATAGTCTTATTTAAACATACACACTAGGATCTGATTTATTTATTACCTGTGAATGTAACCTGTTTTTGTGTTCCTTTAGTGTGAATGGCTTGGTAGTGTACACGTCCTTAAGAAATGAGGCACAACCGGTTTAATTCCTGGGTCATGCAGTCTCTTTAGACAACTGTTGTAACAAGCTTTACATACTGGACAGCTGAAATACACAGAGCATAGAAAGTCATCTACCATCTACTATTCTGTAAAAGGCTTTGGGGTTGATTACGATGTCGGTTGGAAAGCCCCGACTGCTAGTAGGAAGCTTTCTGACCGCGGTCAGAGGCTTTCAGACCAACACAGTCGGTTTGCAGTCCGACAGGCTCTTGGAGTCTTCCGGACAGTCGAAACTGCACCGTAATCTCCTATGGAAGGCGTTTCCACTTTTGGGATTACGATGTTGGTTTCCCCCATGGAAAAAATGTTGAAAAGTGACTTTGGGGACCTCTAGCAGGTACCCCTTGCCTTCATGGCCTAGGGTTGGTGACTAGGGAGTACCTAGGGTGCTCCCCTGTAAATACATGTACTGAGTGGCAGGCCCCATGGGGTACCGACCACAGGGTGCAGGGTTTTACACACACACCCATTTCTTTATGGGAGCCCGTATTACAGCAGGTTTATGGCCGTAAGACAAGCTCCCATAGAGCAGTGTGAGTATCTGACCGAACACTGTTCTGTCGCATTGTAATCAGGCTGTCGGAACTCCCAACCAGAGGTCGGTTGGTTCTGAAACTGAGACCCTGTCAGTGGAGGCAACTCCGACCAACATTGTGTAATAAGCCCCTTAGGGCCAGATGTACGACCCGCCAATTAGCGAGTCGCAAATTGCGTCGTATTTACGACTTGCAATTTGTGAGTCGCTAATTGGGATGCACAACAGTGTCTCAGACACTGTTTGCGATATCCAATGGGGTCACAAATTGCATGCCTTATTAATATTAAAGAGGCAGGCGCAATTTACAACCCAATTAGGAATGGCTAGCACTCACAGGGATGGTGGCCTGCTGGGGTTAGCAGACTACCATGTCTGTGACTGCTTTTTTAATAAAGCAGTATTTTTTTTAATGCAGCCCATTTTTTTAAGGGTAGGCAGTGGTCTCTGGGACCTCTGCCTGCTCCTAACAAATATTTTCAACATACTCACAAAGGGGAAAAGGTCGCCTGGGGACCCCTTCCAGTTTGTGAGTGATTTATTACCTACTTGAAATAGGTGGTAAACTGCAAGTGTTTTGTGGCCGCAAATACGCTATTAGGAAGGGACGCCCCTACCTAATAGGGAGAGTTGCGAATGCTATTTTGCAAGTCAGTGACTCGCAAAATAGCATTTGTACATGCCATTACCCTTTTTGGCAGCCGCAAATGGGAGGATATCCTATTTGCGGCTGTGAAAAAAGGGTCGCAAATCTGGCCCATAGTCTTCATCTCAGTTTAATCTGCAAGCAGATGTCAACAGAATTCGAATTATAAGGAGTAATGATGGCTCTCAAAACAATTCTGTCAATGTTCCCCATTTGTTCTAATGATCCTGATTGCCTTAATGTTGCTTGCTCTGTTCTATCCAAACATAGTCATGTCCTAAGGGTTTCTGCAAGATTCTCGACTTGCAGGATTGGCCTCAAAAGAGAGACTTGGAATGCCAGTTTCTCAATACAAGCGCAGCGCACTTAATGTTGAGACCTGCCTGGTCTCTATTTACGAGTTTTCTCAGGAGTGGGCAACTCGGAACACGGCGAGTCTTCCTGCAAAGTCCACAGAATCACCTCCGAAGCCTCGGGTTGATGAAAACTGGTCACGGATGTCCCAGGTGATTACCGGTGTCACATCAGCTGTTCTCCTGCTGACCACTGCGGACCACTGCGGGGAAATCTACTTCTGCTCCTGTTATCTTATGTTATGTTAAAAGGGTTTTATAAAGCGCTCGTACACTGGTTGGCTTCATGGCGCTGATACTAGGAAATGCTGAACCTGGAGCAGTATATTGGTAGATATTCTGAATCAAAATAGATCAGTGCTTAACCTGATTTCCAGGGGGATGGAATTTCCACAGTCTGGGAGCCAGAGTTGCAAACCTACAACCCCCTTGGCGCTTCAGCTTGAAGGTTGGAACTGACAAAAGTTGGAGATGAGCCGATAAGGTTGCGTGAGGGGTTGTAATGTGAGACGAGGCTGTCCATGAATTTAGGGCTCCGGCCATTCAGGGATTTAAACACAAGACAGACAATTTTTAATGCACGGCGTTGGGAGATAGGAAGCCAGTTCAGCTTCCTTAAGAGGGGGAGGCATTTTGACACCTGGGTTGTTTGTATATTAGTCTCGCCGCTTGGTTCTGTACCATCTGTAACTGTGTTGTAAGGCAAAGTGGTATACCAAGATAGATTGCATTGGCGAAGTCTAGACGTGATAGGACCATGGCTTTCAAGACCTGTATCAAAGCTGCTTGGGTAAGTAGCCTGCTTATCTTCCAAATTTTACGCAGCTGAAAAAATCAGGTGGAGATCACAGAGCCTACATGGGATAGGTCATTGTTTACAGTGACCCCAAGACTTTTTACTGAGATGGAGGGAGTTGGGGGGGGTCCTAATGTGTTTGGGCAATAATGTGGGCCCCACAATTTGCGACCGTCACCCGTCAGGACTAGTTCAGTCTTGCCTGGATTTAGTTTTAGGTTTTTGTGATCCATCCAGTGACGTATGAATTTCATTGTAGACAGAAAGTCAGACATTGACTGGGGAGAGTTGTCGATTGTGAACAATAGTTGTAGGTCATCGGCATAATTGAAGTTTACCACTTTCCTTTCCTCCATGAGGTAATAGAAATTTTCAGGTAGCCAAAGTGTCCCCCAACTCGCACCCTATCCATGCACCCATGTTCCATGTATGTCGTGTAACCTCCATTCTGTTCATGCTAGAGAGACGCAACTACATTTGCGTCCATCCTTA
This sequence comes from Lissotriton vulgaris, assembly GCF_964263255.1. Lineage (NCBI taxonomy): Eukaryota > Metazoa > Chordata > Amphibia > Caudata > Salamandridae > Lissotriton > Lissotriton vulgaris. The sequence continues at coordinate 103,626 of NW_028249386.1, forward strand.
ACATGTTAGCTATCCAACCATACCAAGAACTCACGTTAATTATGTCCCTAAGCATACGGTGCCATTGTCTTTATGTGATGCACTTTTGAAATTCGCACACGTTTTCTCCATGTTTCCTGGCTCAGTCGAGCTAGGCCCTTAACGGGGCCTCTCTGCCTCGTCTCTCCTGTCTCCAAAAGCTGCATGCATCCCTGACCCCTGCCTTACTTCCTGCCAGCGCAGCGGTGCCCGGCTCGGCCTGGACTGCCTGCCAAATTCATGTTTTGCCTACAGGTATCTGCTCAGCCTCCTCGAAAAAACATTCCAGTCTAGTGAAATGGGTAAACATATTCCCGGCTGCAGAGCAAAGGGCCCGGCCTTCCTGTCCTCCTTGCAAGTGATTTACTGAACCCGTTACCATGGTAGGCCCATGGCTCCGCGCATTGCACCAAGACACGTATGCATGCACTAGCTTTTAGTATTGAACGGCCCCTGCCCGAGAGACCTTTTACTTCAGACACTACATCCTCCAAACAACAGATACTAGATATGCTATAGGTACAGGTTGCCCTGACACTCCAGACATCAGTCTCCTCCACTAGTGCTAAAGTCAAAGCCCCCAGCTTCACGTCATACTAGTTGCGCGCGCATATAGGCGAAGGGTTTCTGCTGATTCTGCAACTTCTCACTTTACATCCACCCACATGTGACGTATCTTGTGACGTTTCTCTGACATGTACAGTGCACGCCCATGTGTACGCCTCTTTTCACGCCTCCTCTTACGCACATGTGTTCTTATCTCTCTCTTTTCACCTGTTACGCCTACTGTATTGGATTCAAGTGTAACAATTTACTATATATAATGTGTAATGTTAATAAAACGTTGAATGTCCCTTCCTGAACCTGCGTGGTGATGGAACCCGATATCCTTTGCTTCGAAGCATAATATTAAAGCCCGTATGACTCAGATACCACGGACTCTGCCTCTCATTTAAATGAGCTGTCTTGTATCGATAATTATATGGAAAAATTGCTTAGGTAAAAACTTATTTACCACATAATTTGGCGCCCGAACAGGAACCCCCCCTTCCCCACTCGCCGGTGAAGTCACGCGGCCTTTTTCCCCTTCTACAACCCCGACGGAAACCGTGCACGTTTGCGGGTTTTCCCGCTATCTTCCCTTGGGTCCACGAGGGAGACGGAGACTGCGGTCCGGCGTCCAGACGAGGCGGTGAGGAATGCGGAGGATCCCGACCAGAGCCCTAGTCGAGAGAGCAAGGTCCGAGGTGTCCGGAGGCCCACCTGATCCGAAGCGCATGCGTAGGAGAATCGTCACGTGACGCAGTCCAGTCCAGTCCAGTTTCCGTTCCGAGGCCTTCAGTTTTCTTGCTTCCCGGTGAGTACCGTTGTTGGGAACGCATCTAGACGGGTTCATTAATTTGTACTCGGTAAAGACAGATTTGGGTACACAATCTGGTCCTGACGTGTTCACTTAGGTGGATACGGTCCGACGTGTCTCTAAATGGGACCGGTCTGTACTGTTTTAGCAGTGCATCTAGTCTAGCAAATTCAGTGATTCAGTATTCTAGTGTTGCAACTTGAGTTTTCGGTCTGGCTCTTATATGTTTTTGTGTATCAGGTAACATGTTTTAATGTGTTTTAATGTTGTGGTATGAGTGACTGTTTTGCTATTCATTACTGTGTTTTACTGTGTCCACGTTTAAGGTAATTCGAACATGCCGCTGTTTTCTAAATTACGTCAGATAGGTACTAGGAAAGGGATACTCGAAGAAGCAGTTCCTGTCCCCCCTAGGGACACTCCAGGATATTTTATGTACCACAAACACGGCTTAGATGCTGTGCTGTATTTAGACTTATGGGTGGAGTACACCAAGAATCTGGAAGAGAAGTTTAGATGGCCTGCCTCAGGGACATGGGATGCCGAATGTATCATGAGAGTAGAAGAAGCATTATGGAAAAAGAAGGCCAGACAATCCCAGAAAGATGCCATAGAATTGTGGCGTAAAGAATCACACAGACGAACAGAAAAAGAATTCAGAAAAGCCGAGAGAAGTAGAGAAGAATCCGAAAAAGCCAGAGAAAAAGAGTTAATAGAGGAAGGAGAACAGGTCAGATCAGAACAATTAGACCGCCAAAGAAATGCACTCATTACAGGCATGTATCCAGTTCTGGCCGAGGGCCTGCCCAAGGCGACCCCGGAAGTACCCCGTAACTTGCCACCACCATTGGTCCCGACCCAACTCTGTCACAAAAAGACCGCAGCAGACATCTTCCTTTCTTCCTATTTAGATGATGTAGCTCCAGCATATACCAATGTACCCGTACAACCAGCTAATAATGTACCGCAGCATTTTCCGGCTGCTCTGGCCACGACCCCTCCACGCCAAGATTCACTTCCTGCACCTACTGTCACTTCCCCTGCTATTGGTCCCCCTACTATTGGTCCTCACAATCCTTTTTCGACAGATGCGACCCAGAGTCAGTCCCCGATACATGTACCTCTCCCACACACCATGACGTCAAGTCATGCTCATGGTTCTGCTTCAGGAGGTGCCATGGGAGGCCAACTTCACACCCCGCCACAATTACATCGAGTGACAATGAGAGAATTAGCATCTCAGCGTACCCCGAAAGCGATGCCTCAAGAAAAACTTAAACAGTATCCTACGGATTGTAGATACGATCCAGTACCTGGCAAGACAAAAGACATGATGTTAGCTTTGTTACGTCTACGACGTGTTACAGATTATCTGATGTTATTACCAGAAATGCCAGAACATCTAGACAACATATATCATTTTATTAGGACAGGTGAAAGACCAGAATGTATTCGTGAAGCCATGGCATATCAGAAAGTCGAGACACAAGGTTTTATATTACGATTCTTGATTAATTGTTTGATAAGGGAACAAGATCAGACAGGTGTTGCTCAGGAAGAGATGGATGTACTGACAAAATGGAGTCAAAATATTGCAGACTGTAAACATGATAAACAAACGTGTATAGATGCCATGACCAGAAAGATTCGTAAAGAAATAGTAGCAATACATACAAGACAGAAGGCTGAAGCCGGGTCAGACAAGAATGAATCCTCGGAGGAGGAGGAAGAAGTAGATAATCCAGTAGGGAATCAGGGTCAGTGTACAATAGCTTATGTAGGTAGAGTGAAACTCCCTAAACAGTATTCTTCTGATAGAACTTTTGACAGATCCATTCGTTCAGAAAACAAAAAACGTTTCCTTTCCCCGATACCAGAGCAATGTTCTCTTGAACATGTTTTTCAAGTTACTGATAAAATACTGAAAGAAAGGATAGGTTATCAGGAACTTAATACCTTACGTGATCAGGAACTAGCCCGGTCAGCAGTCCAATGGGCCGGGGATGACAGTATATATAATGATGATTTAGTAGTGCAAACATTTTTAAGCCTTACTCCAGAGGAACAGCGACTAGCTGGTATATACATGACCCAACATCTCATTACTCTATATGAAAATCAGCAATCCGATCCAGGTCCATTGTATAATTTATTGCAAGACTTACTCCTGAGAAGATGGAGAGGCCTAGGTACTGATTTAATTGATATTATTCTAGAACAACGTCATAAATACAGAACTTTCCTGACTCCACATCTTGTTTCCGTTCCACCCCCAGTAAGACAGCCATATCACCTAGATAGACAGAACCCCTTACGAGAAGTACATCCAATTCGGAAGCCAGATAATACTTTTGAACGTGTATTCGTATACACTTCTTTGACTAAAATGGAATTATTGGAAATGAAGAAAATAGTACCTTGTCACGATAAAGATCCTGCCGGCTTCCACCGTGAATTAAAAGACATGTTACTTATGGGAGATTACACGTATCCCGACATTCTTAAAATGCTAAAAGTATTGTTGCCAGCAGGGATTTACGAAAAACTGAAAGAAAAAGAATGGGAGGTGGGAGATAAAAAGATTATTTGGACTGAATTAGAAAACGAGGAAAATGGACGAACCCCAGGTGTAGGCCTTGGGGTGAAAGCTAAAGCGTTACCAGGATTATTAGTACAGGTTTTGCCTAGATTATTGACAGTTAAAAAGGAAGACTGGGATGCGATCTCTGCCTGCAAACAAAAGCAAGACGAAGACACTAGTGATTTTTATTCTAGATTCGAGAAATGTTTCATTATCAATAGTGGCCTGAAAACAAGTAGCGAGTCATTCCCACATCTTTTTGTGACCAAATTAGTCGAGAATTCCTTGCCCCAGGTTAAAAACAGAGTATTGAAAGTCGAAAGTACATGGCAAGCTAATACGCCTTCCCAAATGTTACAGATGTTACAGTACCACCAGAACAGAATTAGAGAGGAACACGATCATGAACAGAGACGCATGAAAGACACGAAAATGAAAGTACTAGTTGCCCAGTCTGTTCCAGCAAATGGTCAGAAGGGTGGTAACACGCAGAACACACAAACTAGTCATTCTACAGGTCCTGTTAAAGGAAATTGCAATTATTGTAAGCAGCCAGGTCACTTTATAAGTGATTGTGCCGTTCTCCGACACAATATTGCTACAGGCAAAACTAAAGAAAGACCACGTCCGCCTAGACCAGAACACGTTCTTTAGAATATTCCACAGAATCCGCAACCTCCACAGCATGTACAGCAACAGACAGTAGCTGTACCCCAACCCCAGCCTATTGCTGCAACTCAACATGTTACGTCACAAATGTAAAAGTATGCACAGTCAGATTACCCCGATTATCAGCAGTACACATGAAACAGCCTAGAGAGGGAGATTGGCTTGCCCGTTATCAAGGTTCCTGTAGATCAAGATGGTCCCTATGTACATAGTCAGGTATTAGGGAAAGACAGAACATTTTTGATTGACACGGGGGCGAGCAGAACTACCATTAGTCATGACGAGGTTCCAGGAGCACCCCTCTCAGGCTCACAAAATGTTTCCCTTGGATTTTCAGGAAAACCTATTGTTAACGAAGTATCACAGCCAGTTCCCCTTGCAGTTGGTCCGTTGTCCCGTACTACAGATTTATTGCTTACAAAATCATGTCCTGAAAACTTGCTTGGTATTAAAACACTGAAAGCTCTAGGAGCTGTTATATGTTGTTCTCCGGAAGGAGTGAGATTGTTCCTACGTGACTTTAGGGTCACTATGTTTTGAGAGATTTTGATGTCAGATTGCAAAATGTTCCACAGCATTTATGGGCGCAAGGTCCAACTGATGTAGGTTGTATGCACATTACTCCCTATCGTGTCACACTCAAGCAAGGTGTTGTACTGCCCCGTATCCGACAATACAAATTGCCCCCCGAGGCTGTAGTAGCCTTACTGAAAATTATTGACGAACTCATTGCCCAAGGAGTAGTCGTAGAGACTGACTCCAACATATGTAATTCTCCAATCATTCCGATTCTTAAACGAACTGACCCAAATGCACCTCCAGTCTATAGGCTGGTGATCGATCTCCGAGAACTCAACAAATGCATAGTACCACAGTACCCAGTGGTTCCAGATATTTCGTCACTACTGACTGCCATTGATTCCGTAGCAGCGTTCTTTACTGTAATCGACCTTAAGAACGCTTTCTTTAGTGTTCCCATTCACCCGGAAAGCCAATATTTGTTCGGATTCTCATTAAATGGCCGAAGTTTTAAATTTGCACGTGCACCTCAAGGGTTCACGGAAAGTCCCAGTATTTACAGCCAAGCCCTGAAACGACAACTAGACAGTATTCACATGCCTACTAACACTGCTCTACTACAGTATGTTGATGATCTACTGATCACAGCTCGGACCGAACGTGACTGCGAGAGCGCGTCACTGACAGTATTGTTTTTTCTTGCCGAAAAGGGGCACAAGGTGTCCCCTTCGAAGCTCCAATTCTGTGCCCAGCAATTGGTATACCTTGGGCACTTGCTGTCCAAGAGGGGTAGACAGTTGACACCAGATCGTATCCAGTTAATAGCACATCTGCCACAACCCAAGACTCAAAAGGAAGTACGGGCCTTTATTGGCCTCACTTCGTACTGCAGACAATGGATTCCCCATTATGCATTTCTAGCCAAGCCACTTATTCAGTTGACAACACAGGAGGCAGCGACTTCGACTGTCCTCCCTTGGACTCAGGAACATACACAAGCTTTTAATGACTTGAAGAAAGCTTTATGTCAAGCACCAGTTCTAGCGACACCATGTTACAGCAAACCTTTTACACTTTTTGTCACAGAACGCGATGGCACAGCGTTGTCCGTTCTCACACAAGATCAAGCAGGACACCATAAGCCTTGTGCTTATTTTTCCAGTACATTGGATCCAGTAGCCCAGGCCCTGCCTGCGTGCTTAAAATCAGTTGCAGCGACAGCTCTAGCTATCAGACAAAGCGATTCAATAGTGTTAGGACATCCCTTGACAGTACAGGTTCCACATTCCGTGGAGGTACTTCTGAACCGAACCCAGACTCAGCACTTGACCATAGCACGACTGACAGGTTATGAACTGACACTGTTCCAGCCACACATAGAAATCAGACGATGCAACATACTTAATCCTGCCACATTGTTACCCTCGAGTACAATAGATCCAGCACCACATGACTGTGTAGAAGTCATTAATACAGTAACAAAGCCCCGACAGGACTTGACAGACATTGCATTGCCCGATCCAGACTTGACACTTTATGTGGATGGTTCATGTATGAGAACAAACACAGGAGAGTTAGTGGCCGCCTATGCAGTGACCACTGAAACTGAAATTCTAGAAACACATCGCATTGACACACTATCTGCTCAAGTTGCAGAGCTTATAGCTCTGACCCAAGCCTGTATATTAGCCAAGAACAAAAAAGTAAACATATACACTGATTCACAATATGCATTCGGAGTCGTTCACGACTTCGGAGTGCTTTGGGAAGAGAGAGGTTTCTTAACTTCTCACGGTACCAGGATTCAGCATGGTCCCCTCATCCAAGCCCTGTTAGAAGCAATACACTTGCCTACAACCATAGCCATTATGAAATGCAAAGCACATACCAAAGTTACTGACAGATTTAGCCAGGGCAACGACCTGGCAGATCGTACAGCCAAACTCACAGCTCAGACAGGTATCCCGACTGACATGACAAAGACTGATCCGACTACACTGACACATTGCCTGACAGTCAAGGATCCCATTCTAGATGTACTCGTTATACAGACACATGCAACACCAGACGAAATCAAGAAATGGCCTGAACAAGGAGGGATCCATACAGATCAGGGATGGATGACGAAGGGAAGAGCCACATGGTTCCTCCCCGACTCTATGGTTCAAATCATCATTAACACAGCACATAGTCCAGCACACTTAGGAGAGAAAGCCATGTTAGACAGCCTACAGAATCTCTGGTATAACAAACATTTAAGAGCAGCAGCAAAACAGAAAGTGCGTACTTGCATGATCTGTTGTCAGTTCAATCCAGGAAAAGGTGTCCCCGTGGAACAGGGTGGATTTCATCCTCCTGACCATCCTTTTGAAGTCCTCCAGATGGATTATATCCAGATGGACCGATGTCGAGGATTCAAGTATGGACAGAAGCATATCCAGTCCCAGATTACACTGCCCCGACCACTGCTAAGCAGCTGGTTCGTGAATTTTTCCCACGATACGGCTTGCCCCGTGTCGTGTACTCTGATAATGGACAGCCATTCTCGTCCAAGCTCATGAAACAGGTTTCACTTCTGTTAGGTTACCAATGGAAGTTCCATTGTGTCCGACATCCTGAAGCCGCAGGTCTCGTAGAGAGACATAATCAGACCCTGAAAACCCGTCTTGCAAAGATCTGTGCCGAGAAAGGAGTAGATTGGATAGTTGCCTTGCCAGTTGCACTCTTTTACATGCGATTGGTAGCTCATTCCAGGACAGGGCTATCCCCGTATGAGGTGGTCTTTGGTAGGCCTCCGAATATGTGGGGGACGTCTATGCCCCGTAGAATTACTGATGTTGACAGTTGTATGCTGACAGATTACCTAGCTTCCTTGATGTCTGCACTACAATCTTGTCGTTCACAGGTCGCAGCTGCCTTTCCGGACAACACCCAAGTAAAACCGCATGAAGTCCGCCCGGGAGATCTAGTGCTGATTCGGAATTTTGATCGGAAGAGCCCGCTGGAACCCAGATGGAAGCAGCCAAAATTGGTTTTATTATCTACAAGAACTGCAGTTAAAATTGAGGGGAGAAAAGGATGGCTCCATTCGAGCCATGTGAAAAAAGTTCACGGACTGTGTCCAGACTTGCCAAATAAGGACTGCCCCTTTTCAGAGACTGATACTAAACTCCCCCTGCTAGAGAAAACTCCCCAAGAGGAATATCGAGCGAAGCTGAGGTCTAGTAAGTCAGACAGCGTTTAATTGTTTAAGTCCCCCTCGGGTGAAGCGGTTAGACAGGTTTTCTGACATGTATAGAATAGACCCCAGTAGTCAGAGAGATAGGCGAAACGAGAAATGTAAAAAGCACTGTAAAGTTTTGCACAGCGGATGCATAATCGCCTTGATCTCAATGTTTCTTCTGAGTCTTACGATAATCTGTATAAGTTTAATGTTACACATTTTTTTCCCTCTTGATTCACATGTACATGTTTCCTCTAATGACACTATGGAGCACACTTTCAGCGATCTGCCTCCCCACGAGTTATCCTATCGATTAGCGATGCGCAATAATACATTCATTCGTATGTTACATCACACTCACCAGACCAGCAATGCCACCAAATGCTGGGTATGTGGCCGACTCCCTCCCTATCAGAAGTACAAGGGAGCTCTGCCCCTCTTTCCATACCCGTTCACAAATAATGGTTCGTGTGGTGCATGGTTTACTTTAATGTCCTCCCTAGATAGTAAGTCCCAAGTTTCCCAAGGCAATTGGATATGGGGGAACCTGAATACAGTCATGAATAAAGCATGTTTCCCAGATGCAGACGGTCTCCCACAAAGGACTGGGACCGATCTAGAAAATGAAGTGTATGCATTAGGTAACTTCTCCCTCAACCTCATGATCCTGAACGTCCAGTCCGAGACTAATTCAAACTTGCCGTTCATTACAGTTTTGCCAGTGAGGGGTGAATTATGTGTCAGAAAGAATTGCTCAGTACATTTAGGACCCAGTGAATGTAATACTGTGGTCGAATTCAGTGACAAAGGAAAGTCTACTTTCAAAGCCTTTCGCCATTCTTATTTCATTTGTGGACATACAGCTTATGTTCATCTGCCCCCTGATTGGGATGGGACGTGCTATATTGCGTTCCTATTGCCACCTGTTTTCCTAGCCCCGCATGATTATCACAGAAATTCACGTCTCGTTCATGTAAGACATAGAACGGAGATCAAGACCCCGATTGCCGACCAGACCGAAACAACATGGGAGCAATATACAGATTTCAACAAAGGATTCTTTTTCTTTGTAGGTCCTGTCCAGAATAGTAAGGAAATACGCAAATTAACAAGAATACTTGAGGCAGTAGTGAATGAGACTGCCTCTGCTTTAGGTAACCTGACCGAGGAACAGTCTGCTATGAGACTTGTTGTTCTTCAAAATCGCCTTGTCCTTGACGTCATCTTGGCAGATAGGGGCGGAGCGTGTAGAGTCATCGGATCCAGTTGTTGTGTTTTTATTCCAAATAACGCACCATCCGTGTATAAGGCTATAACTCGGCTTCATGAAATAGCCCATCAGATGCATCAGAATCCACGCTCCTGGACTTGGTCCGGTTGGTTCTGGAGTGTGGTCTCCGCCTGGGGATGGAAATTGTTGTCGTTCCTAGGAATAATATTGGCTATAGTATTCAGTTGTTGTCTCTGTCTGCAATGTGGGCCAGCGATTTGCGGCTTGTGCGCCACAGTCTGTATTCCCCGTCCAAGTACACGTTCCCGTGCTCGAATAAAGAAAGATGAACAAATGATGCTCTATGAACAGATAGATGGTCTCATGAATATAGATATATCCTGAAGGGTGTAGTAGGGTCCAAGGAGGGAATGAGGTAATAGAAATTTTCAGGTAGCCAAAGTGTCCCCCAACTCGCACCCTATCCATGCACCCATGTTCCATGTATGTCGTGTAACCTCCGTTCTGTTCATGCTATAGAGACGCAACTACATTTGCGTCCATCCTTAACATGTTAGCTATCCAACCATACCAAGAACTCCCGTTAATTATGTTCCTAAGCATACGGTGCCACCGTCTTTATGTGATGCACTTTTGAAATTCGCACACGTTTTCTCCATGTTTCCTGGCTCAGTCGAGCTAGGCCCTTAACGAGGCCTCTCTGCCTCGTCTCTCCTGTCTCCGAAAGCTGCATGCATCCCTGACCACTGCCTTACTTCCTGCCAGCGCAGCGGTGCCCGGCTCGGCCTGGACTGCCTGCCAAATTCATGTTTTGCCTACAGGTATCTGCTCAGCCTCCTCGAAAAAACATTCCAGTCTAGTGAAATGGGTAAACATATTCCCGGCTGCAGAGCAAAGGGCCCGGCCTTCCTGTCCTCCTTGCAAGTGATTTACTGAACCCGTTACCATGGTAGGCCCATGGCTCCGCGCATTGCACCAAGACACGTATGCATGCACTAGCTTTTAGTATTGAACGGCCCCTGCCCGAGAGACCTTTTACTTCAGACACTACATCCTCCAAACAACAGATACTAGATATGCTATAGGTACAGGTTGCCCTGACACTCCAGACATCAGTCTCCTCCACTAGTGCTAAAGTCAAAGCCCCAGCTTCACGTCATACTAGTTGCGCGCGCATATAGGCGAAGGGTTTCTGCTGATTCTGCAACTTCTCACTTTACATCCACCCACATGTGACGTATCTTGTGACGTTTCTCTGACATGTACAGTGCACGCCCATGTGTACGCCTCTTTTCACGCTTCCTCTTACGCACATGTGTTCTTATCTCTCTCTTTTCACCTGTTACGCCTACTGTATTGGATTCAAGTGTAACGATTTACTATATATAATGTGTAATGTTAATAAAACGTTGAATGTCCCTTCCTGAACCTGCGTGGTGATGGAACCCGATATCCTTTGCTTCGAAGCATAATATTAAAGCCCGTATGACTCAGATACCACGGACTCTGCCTCTCATTTAATTGAGCTGTCTTGTATCGATAATTATATGGAAAAAATGCTTAGGTAAAAACTTATTTACCACATCCAGACACCTGATTAGTGGGAGAAGGTAAAGGTTGAACAGGTTCTCCTGCATTCAGAATAATGGCGGGGCACTCCTAACATGACTGGTCCTCAACTGAAATGAAATGAAATGAAATGAAATTTGGGTCTTATATAGCGCATGGCTGCCCGTGAGCGTCCCAGCGCTGCAATTGCAGAACTTCTGAGGGTGAAAGTCGGGGAGAGGGAGGAAGTTATTGCGGAAAGAGGTGAGTTTTTAGAAGCTTGCGAAATTTCAGAAGATTGGTCTCAGAACGAAGATGAAATGGCAAAGCATTCCAAGATGTGGCCGCTGTAACCGAGAAACGGCGTCCTCCAGTTCGGGCTTTTCTGATTTTGTGGACTGTGGCCAGCTGACCTTGAGCTGAACGTAGGGGCCTATTGGGTCTGTATGGAAAGATCATGTCTTTTAGCATTGGGGGCCCTTGATTTTGCAAGGCTTTATGGGCCGTGCAAAGGGCCTTGAATTTGACCCTTTCGCGGATCGGCAGCCAATGAAGTGCCTTAAGGGCGGGTTTGGCTGAGACTCTGCGAGAGGTCCCAGTGAGAATCCTAGCTGCGGCATTCTGTGTTCTTTGAAGAATGTTGATCGTGGATTCTGGGGCAGCAAGAAAGAGAGCATTGCAGTAATCTAGTCTTGATAAGACTAGACCTTGAACAAGCAATTTCTGTGAAGGTCCTGGAAGTAAAGGGAGGATCTTTCTGGTGGAGCGCAGTAGCCCCACACATGTGCCAGCTGTTTTTTTCGCTTGCGTTTTGAGGGATAGGTCCTGTTCAAGCCAGAAACCCAGACTTTTTAATTCAGTTTTGGGTTGAGGAAGGGGGCCTAAGCATGCTGGCCACATGGCGGATGGAAGAGAAGATATTTTGTTTCCCAATAGCATGAGCTCAGTTTTCGAGCCATTGAGCTTAAGCCTTGAAGCGGACATCCAGTCATGAATTCCCTCTAGACAGTCGTGAAGGTTTTTTACTTTGTCCTCTTCAAGGGAAAATGATACGATCATTTGGGTGTCGTCAGCATATGTGATGGCTTTTATCCCAAAAGGGTAGACCACGTCATCCAGGGGGGCCATGTATGTATTAAAAAGTGTAGGGCTCAGTGAGGAGCCCTGGGGGACCCCACACTGGAGAGGGAGAGTGTCGGATCGCACATTCCCTTCACAGACCTGAAATGTTCTGTCTTTTAGAAACGAAGAGAGCCAGCAAAGGGCAGTGCCCCTTACTCCCAAACTGAAGAGGCGCTTAATGAGGGTTTTGTGGTCCACCGTGTCAAATGCAGCGCTTAGATCCAGGAGGATCAGTAACACTGATCCTCCCGAATCCAAGATACATCTTGCCTCCTCAACTACCTTCAAAAGGGCTGTTTCCGTCCCTTGACGTGGACGGAAGCCTGTCTGTGTGGGACGAAGGAGATTGTTGGTTTCAAGGAAGGCAGACAATTGCTTGTTGACCTCCTTCTCTGCAATCTTACTTAGTCCAGGAAGGAGTGAAATTGGGCGGAGGTTGGTCAAATCTGCAGGGTCCATACCAGGTTTTTTCTGCAGAGCCTTAACAATGGCATGTTTCCAGTTAGGAGGGACCACTCCTTGGTTAAGCGAGGCATTAATAAGGTTGGTGGCCAGATGCGAGATGGTGGGTCCAACTTGTTTGAGAATGTGGATAGGTGCTGGATCGTTAGGGGAGCCACTTTTCAAGTCTAAAAGAGTTTTTAAAAAAACGTCCTCAGAAAGTTGGCTGAAACTATCTAACGTTGGGCCACTGACAGAGGCTGATGTAGCGGTCAGGGGGTTATCATCGTTTAAAGGAGGAAGTGATTGTAGGATCTTGATGATTTTATTTTGAAAGAAGCAAGCTACTTGGTTGCATCTGTCCGCTGTGGGTTGCTGGTTTGGGGGAATGTTGGGTATAGTGAGGAGCTCTTTAACTATTTTATAGGTCTCCCGAGAAGAATTGGTGGCAGCTTTGATTTTTTTATCAAAGAAGGAGGCTTGGGCTGATTTTCGCGCCGCTTTATAAGTCCTCATCGCTGCTTTGTATTCTTCCTTGATGGTGGGGTCCCATGTTTTCCTCCATTTGCGCTCATGGATTTTGCAGACTTTCTTGAGGTTCCTGAGTTCCTTTGAGAACCATGGTGATTTAAAAGAGGTACTTCTTTTCTTTAAGTCTATCTTCGGGGCGACTATATCCAAGGTAGAGGTGATCCAATTAGTGAAGTTATCGTTGGCTAGCACCGGGTCAGGATCTGCAGAAGGGGTAGATCGTGTCAACTCCTGTGTCCAGTCTTCAAAAGGTATTCTGGACCATAGTCTGTCCCGTTCTCTAGGAGTTTGCAAGTGGCCAATGATTTTGCTAGTTTGCCACGTAAAAGGGAGGAGAAAGTGATCAGACCAAGGGAGAGGGAGTGAAGGGCGAGCTACAATTTTTGTGAGATTGGCAAATAGAGGATCCAGGAGGTGACCCTTAGTGTGGGTTGCCTCTGAGTTGATCAGATGAAGGTCCAGTACTTTTAATTCTGAGATGAGGTCCCCAGCAATTTTATTTGTGCTGTCCTCAAAATGTAAATTTAAATCGCCAAGCAGGATAAAATTGGGGGTCATGGTACAGGATGAAGTGGTGGTATCCAGTAATGATCTGACAAAGTTACCTGTGGCCCCCGGGGGACGGTAAATCAAAAGACCTGACAGGGATTTATTGGGAGTTAGTTGAAGTGCAAAGTGAGCACTTTCACAGTCCTCAATCCCTCCTTCCTGTAGCCTACAAGTGATGGAATTCCTGTAAATAATCGCTAGTCCGCCTCCTATGCCTTTTATTCTGTTTTGATGGTGTATGAGGTAATCCTTGGGTAACATACTCACAATATCAGCATCTGAATGAGGCGTTAGCCAGGTTTCCGTGAGGAATAGTGTATCTAATTGTAGGTCCTGAATAAGCGTTTTTATCTCTAACGCATGCTTGACAGCCGATCTGCAGTTTAGTAATGCCAGACTGAAGCTGTTGGTTGTCTGGTTGATGGGTATCTCGGGAGCATCGTTGAGGAAAGTGATTAAAGGGATCGGGGTTGGGAGTGAATTTGCCGCGCAAAATTGTAGGAGATAGTCCCTCGTATGTCTAATACGATGCTCGTGCAAAACGGGCATAGTGGGTGGCCCTGTGCCCGGCCTGGCCCGGACGGGCCCAGACGGGCGTGCCTTTGGCGCGCCTTCGGCGCGCCGCCGGCGCGCCCGCTGCGCCCGCCCGCTGCGCGGACGTGCAAGTCCGTTATTTTTATACATGGTAGGGGGGGAGGGAGGAGGGTGGGAGGGGCGGTCAACTGGACCGTCGACCTTCCCTACCCAAGATGGCGGGTCCGTTCGGTGAGGCGATTAACAGCGCCTGTCCCGAAAATGCTGCCTGGCGAAGCAATCTCGCTGCAGGTAAGGCAAGTCCGAGTTTAAAACAACAGTTTAAAATATATACAGCTTTTAAAAGAGTCTCGGCACCAACTAGCATGTGCTCGAGCGCGACTACACAGTAGAGCCTGTGCTCCTAATAGTGTTCCGATCCGATCAGGTAATATTCAAATTAAGTCACAGAGTGCGCAAGAGAGCGCTAAGGGCCCCGGCTTCCGCCTCAGGGTAAAGATGTTTTTAAGTTCAGCAAATATGCTGATGCTGGTGCATGAAGTCCAAGCAGAATAGGATAAGCTCTGACTCCTCTCTATCAAAAAATAAGCATTGGAAAAATATATCTGCTTCTGCTAGGTATACTATATTACAACATAATGCAATAGGTTTGCAGTGCTTTAAAAAAGCAGCGCTAGACCTTCAGCATAGTGGCATACATGCAGTCCTTAGAAAGCAGCACTAGATGCACACAGTGTTCAATGTGCTCCTCAAAGGCAGTGCAACCAGTATTGTACTCCTGTGCCATTGACATGTCTACTCCCACACAATCTCCACTCTATGGAACAGCATCTATTTTGCATGGTCTTAAGGCTTGGGGTTGCATGGCCCTAGAGACACCAGCAAGAATGACAACACATATAAATACACAGCCATGGTAGAGTAAGTACATTGCTAAAGTTACTACATCCCTAAAGTTGTCAGAACAGTCGACAATGTACTCCCACTCAGCCTTGGAGCAAATTAAGCACCACACATGGCTAATCACTGGCACTGCAATGTTTTACATTAAAAACAGTAGAGGCACCCAAGTGGAAATCTACACCTTGAAAAAGTGAAATGCAAAGAACTGCAGAGTTGCACCTAAGCACAATATTAAACATATATGTGAGCAAATACATGCATATGTACCTTTGAGATAAGGCCCCTACATTGGCACATAAGTTCCTTTGACTGTGATGCACCAATACCACACAATTAGAAGACTCTTGTGTTGTAATTTGGAGCGATTGGGTTAGCATTAGCAGAAGCCATCCTGTATTTAGAGGCTATCTTGTCTGTTTTGTGGAATCCATTTTGTATTTCTGGCAGTCATTTTGTTTGCCATGTGCTACCACATGTATGCCATGTGCTCTGTCCTACCTTGCTGTTGTCTGCTCTTGAAATCTGCCTAGAGACAAGTTATATTTAGCCTCTTTCACTTTGCACATGCTCGGTTGAGCTTGCAGCTGTCCATGCAGCAGCTGTTAGTCTGTAAATGTCAGGATGTGTTCACCAGAATTAGCAACTGTTAGCTCCTCCCACTTGTTGACTGTGCATTTTCTGTATGACCTTATATGTGCCTAAAACCTACTTCTTGTACTTGTACCGCCTTCTTTTGAGCCCCTGTGTGGGTATAAAATGACCAAGCTCCTTCCATTCAGTGTACTACTTCATACATTGCCGAAGGGTGTTGTGTGAATGTAGTTCCACCTCATGAGGTTAATGAACTTTGTATTTTCTATTCCAGTTTCTGTGCCAACTTCTATCCTATTGGTCTGAGGACTTGTGCAGAGAAGGGCTAACCCCTTGGACTGGAAGGCCTTGCTGAGGCTCACCACCACACTTGTACTATAAAATAATTCTCCAAAAGTGGTTGCAAATTACACATCAACGTTTTGGAATCAAGTCTTACTTTGCCAACTGACCAACATCCATTTTTAGCAAAATACCAAATGTCAGGGGGCTACAGAACGGCCTGCCTAATGAGTATTCATTTGGTAGATCACAATGTGTGACCTTCTGCAACTGGCCACAATATAGGGATGGTGGCCTGGAAGGTACAAGCAAACCAGCATCTCTGTGACTGTGTTTAATTAAAAGTTTTGATAAGAGTACAGCCTGTTTTTTTTAGAGACTGCATTTAAAACAAGCATTTACAATGCAATAGGTCTCGCCTTTGAGACCTTATATGTATTCAGCTATGGAGCACATTAGCCTAGGTGCTGAAACATCTACTTTTCTTTAACATGGAGGGAATGTAAGCACCATACTGCGTGACATGCCATGTATGAGAACACATGGAGAGAAATAGTGCCTTTCAGCAGGAAATGGTATAGTCCAAAGCTATTTTTAATATAAAATCATGGCCTTTGGTGGTCATATCACTGAAAATACAAGATTTGAAAAAAATATTATTGTCTACGGGTGCTTGCGGAAGACAATTTCTATCAACTGGAATCTAGAGAATGCTGAAGTGATTCTCGTATTTTACTGACCTCTGCTGGTCTTATTCTATCAAGAAAGTTAAATAGAGGCATTTTCCAGAAAAAATAAAAAAGAAAGTCCCTCAGCAGAAAGCAATTCTGATATTTTCCTGACCTCTACTGGTCCTTTTCTATCAAGACAGTTAAAGAGAGGCAGTTGAACAGAGAAAAGTCCCTAAGCGGAAGCAGACAAGACCTATGGCTGATCTCCAGAGCCCACAAAGTATATACATATATAAATAAATACTAAAGTATATACAAGAGGTCTCGAATGCTCGACCTAAAAATGTTAGTTGAAAAAAAAAAGTTTCACTGACAGTTGGTAGTGAGCCATAGGATCTCTTCCAGCTCTCTCTTGATTATGGCAACATCATCTACAATGCTCTCTCTTGATTATGGCAACATCATCTACAATGGCGCGCCGGCCTATGCCATCCACCGTCTGCAGCTGGTGCAGAATCAGGCTGCCCGCCTGATCTATGGCCTGCCCAAATTCCATCGTGCATCTCCCCTATTGCAGGCACTACACTGGCTGCCGGTGAAGGAGCGAGTCCTGTTCAAGCTTGGCTGCCTTACTTTCCAGGCCAAAATGGGCACCGCTCCGGAGTTCATTTGTTCTGCCATTAAGCCTTATACCCCGGGCAGAGAACTCCGTTCTGCCCACACGGCCCTCTTGACCATTCCTCGATTCAAAAAGAGAAAGGCGGGTGGAACAAAATTTTCGGTCCTCGCTCCCATGTTTTGGAACTCCCTCCCCATTGAACTCTGCATGACACCTTCGTACACAGTGTTTCGAAAGAACCTCAAAACCCTACTCTTCTCTCGAGCTTTCGCAGTTTAACTTTCCCCGCTCCTGCTGCCTCCTCGCAATCTGTAAAGCGCCATGAAACCGCGTGGTAAAAGCGCGCTATATAAATGTTTTTAAATTCAAATTCAAATTCTTTCTGAAATATTTGTCAAGAATTATTCATGGGAAGGGGAACAAAGGGGCCCGTTTCTCATTTACAAATAAGTTAACGCACCTTTTGAGGTTTTGGTATCTGATTAATGGTTTACAACCGCAATCTCAGTCACCAATCACTCATACCTTTCAGCGTCTCTCATTAATGTGAGGGGGGAACGCTCATTTCACTCCCTCTCTTGTTTGCAATTCTGACACTGTTGCAAAAATACTTTTACAGCAATTTTCCAACTCGAGAAAGAGCTTTTGTCCATAAAGAAAAGATCTTCTAATGTTTCAAATCGTGGGTTATATATATGAGGACATAATTACTTCTTTGCACGTTCATATGTGCCTCCTTGTAGAGGGGTCAACATAACCAGTGCTTAATTTGTAAAAGATTGAGTGCCAGGATCCTTCCTGCAAAGCCACTACAGCCTGCCACACTTATACCGTGCCAGCACCGCTAATTGCAGTACTAGCTTAACATCTAACGGTTGCACTCCTACAAGTGTGACAATTCAGGCTATTTCAGGCCACAGAAAGCTATATAATAATGGCTGGAGAAGCCAGTATTATTCATTTTTCAATGTATCTCCACTTAATAAATACGGTTGTTCTGCTCATTTCAATATTAAAAAGACAGCAGCACCTCCATGCAGAGGACTATCTCTAGAGCTGGTGCTGACAATTATGTGCTGATGCTGAGCACCGGAAACCACCAGCACAAATAAAGCCCTGAACATAACATAGGGTTAATATTTTCTTTCCTTGACCTTTTTATTTAAGACTTTTTGTGCACTGTACATTTCTTCAAAGAAGCCCTTCTAATGATTATGGCCTTCTTTCCCAAAAATATATTGTGCATTTTTCAAAGGCAAAAGCAGACAATTCTTGTGTTGTTCGTTTAGGGATTTCTGTCATTTATTTTTGGATTTGGAAAGGCCATTTCTATATTTCTACTTTAGATGCACAATCTGTCTTCAATGGAACCACGTGCTGAGGTAATGAAATGAATCAGCAAGGACGTCAGGCCCACCAGTAATATATTGCTATGAGACTTGGCTAAAGCAACCATATACCCCGAAGGGGTGCACATTACTCACTCTGGATGTAGATCTGATGTTGAGAGAATAGGAAAGGCTATTTGTTTACTATCTGCTCATTCCAATCCAACATTTTAGGACAAGACATGCACCATATTCAGTATGATGATTGATTGATGCTCAGGGGAAGAGAGTAAAATAAACAGTGCAGAACATTCATTTTTCACTGCACAGAGTTTGAATATCAAATCTACTAGGTTCATGTTGTATTTTAACACTGAGTAATTTAACATTCTCGAAGTGAATCATTGGTACGAAGACCTTCTAACAATAATACTTCACTGTGGTTGAGCAATCACACACATTATTTCTGAGTCACTTAAACGTTATAGATGTTTAACAGTAAGTTGTTGCTTTTAATTTGATATCAGGGTGTTAACAGATACCACTTTAATTCTATATTTTCCATTAGATTGCAGTGAGCACAATATTTTAAAATGACTTGCATGGTAGTTTAATAATAAGACACACTCCTGACAATGCATTGAGCAGCCAACCATAGCTTCTTTCAGATAGGGGGCTCTGCAGCACAGATGTTTCTGAAAACATTGAATATAGATCTCCTCATTGTGAGGACCTCGTGATACGGCTGGTAAAGGAGACCATAGGAGCCCTGTTCAAAAGTGGAAGACTACAGCAAATGACATCATTATTAGTATCACAATTTCATGAATTATTTTTAACTCATGAAATGTTTTTAATGAATTTTTATAACAAGGAGAAAATGTGATTTGCATAACTATAAGGATGAGATATTGATACACATTTTTGTTGCTTTTTTACTTATTTTAACTTAAATAAGAGACAAAGTATCATCCTGTCTTGAAAAAGGTGGTGCGCATCAGGCCACAACACCGAAACGCGTCGACACATACAATTTTGAATTAAATCCGAGGAACTATTAGGGTGCCATCTGCTGATATTAGTCAGATATGATATATAGATTCTAATCGGATTAATAATTTATTATGTTTTTCTAATGATTCACTTCCTTTTTGTCCCTTATGTATTTTTTAATAATTTGATTCTCTTATTTGATATATCCTATATGTATAGGAACATCCTTTTAATGTTGTGTTTTTATTTATTTTCATTGATTGATCAATAAATTGTATTCATAAACTGTATTAGATTTTGCAAATATTAGTTCTTTTTCTCCTGTAATGTTTTTGGGTATGTACAGTCTTGGGGCACTCTGATCTTTGACACTAGTGTGAATGAAGTGTCTATTGAATTAGAGATATCATTAGCAATATCTCTCCAAAGGTCCTTTTCTTTTGCTGATCGTGGGGGTACTATCAACCGCCTCTGATGTGGGCCTTGTTTCTTCTTATGTAGGCCGTATGGTGACATAATATCTCTCCATACTGTGCCAGTCTCAAGGTATACAATTACACACTGTTGACTTTGTGGTATGCCATGGGGGGCCAACAGCTCTCAGCACTAAATAAGTGCCAGGAACTGGTCGGTGAAAGCTGCAGCAGTCATGATGCCCTCCTCAACAAAAATAGCACCCTGGGAGAGGCTGATTGGACATGAGCCGGCCCATGGAGGGGACAATCGTGAGACACATGTGGATGCAAATAAATTAGAAATGATTGAAGCAATTGTCGCTTCTTGCGAGGCCCTTGAAACAAAAATTTACACCAGGGTGATCGACCTATACCTTTTTTGCACGATGATCACAAAAAACTGGCTGAAAAAGTGTGCACACAGGAGTTGAGGCTGGGAGACATTACTCCGATGTCAACAAACCAGATAAAAGAGTCTAAGGATTAACTGATATGTTGCAGTCACTGGAAAACAGAGCCAACAACACAGAAGGTTGTAATCGGAGGAATCAATCAATCAACCAGGGGTCTGTAAAGCACGGCTACTCACCTGTAAGGGTCAGAAGGCGATGACGGGGAAGGGGGCTGCTGATCCTTCTGGGTAAAGAGGCTCAGTCGAAGAGAAGTATTGAAGGACCTTCCAGAACTGTGTCAACAACGCGGATTGTCTGAGGTGGAGGGGAAACAGGGTGTTCCAGATCTTGGCAGCAAGGTAGGAGAAGGATCTTCCTCCAGTTCTGGTTTTGTGGATCAGTGGGACTGAGGCCAGGGCGAGTTGGGACTGAGGAGCGGAGTTGTGTGGCAGGTGAGTGTAAAGGGAGGAGGTGGTTCAGATATTCTGGTCCTGCGTTGTGGAGAGCTTTGTAGGCATGTGTGAGGAATAACGTTTGTATTGTTGGCTTACATTAAAGAGGTGGAGGGCACGGATATGGTCGTGTTTCTGGAACACTGGAGGCTATGGTAGTAGAGCCTGAAGCATTGATGACATTTTTTACTTTAGATAGGGTACACTGTGTGCCTCCCTCTCGTGCCCCCCCCCCATATTGCTAGTGGGGACACGTCTGCACTACAAAGATCGCAACATCCTGCTATAGGTACGAGTTAGCTGGCAGCTACATGAATGAGAGGATCACTGAAATAATATCGAGGGACAAAATATCGACTTGCCAAAATATCGTGGACAAAATATCGACAGTCAAAATATCGAGTTTGTATCTACAAACAGGTAAGTACAAAAATATCGAGTACAAAATATCGTTAACAATAATATAGATGTAAAAAATATCGACTTTATTAAAAACAGTGTTAAATTACATTAATATTAAATTTTAATTACTAAAATATACTTAAAAATACTTAAATTAAATTATAATAATTAAATAATAAATGAAAATAATAAAAATACTTTTTTACAATCTTATTTGTTGACCCTGAACCCTAAAAATACCCCTTTACCCAAAAACCCAAAACTAACCCTGAACCCTAAAAATACCCCTTTACCCAAAAACTGAAAACTGACCCTGAACCCTAAAAATGCCCCTTTACCCAAAAACTGAAAACTGACCCTGAACCCTAAAAATACCCCTTTACCCAAGAACTGAAAACTGACCCTGAACCCTAAAAATAGCCCTTTACCCATGAACTGAAAACTGACCCTGAACCCTAAAAATACCCCTTTACCCATGAACTGAAAACTGACCCTGAACCCTAAAAATACCCCTTTACCCTAAAACTGAAAACTGACCCTAAACCCTAAAATGCCCCTTTACCCAAAAACTGAAAACTGACCCTGAACCCCAAAAATACCCCTTTACCCTAAAACTGAAAACTGACCCTGACCCCTAAAAATGCTCCTTTACCCAAAATGTATCAATATTATTTAATTACCAATTAATTATTAATTAACAATAACAATAAAGTAAATATATTAGAACATTAGCTGTAATTATTTTAATAAATAATATTATTTTTTCCCAATTAATTACTTAAAAATAACACAAAATTATATATATTAAAAATTTACTCTAATTAATGTAATTAACTAATTACAATTAATTAATTACCAATTAATTACTAATACAAAATATGTTCAAAATTATATTAATTAATTAACTAATTAATATTAATTAATTATCAATTATTTATTAATTAAAAATATTAACAAACATATATTAATTAATTATTATTAAATTACTTCCCACCCTATTCCCCTATAAACCCACAACCCGCTACAGAATTACATTACGCAATTATTATAAAAACAAAATTCATTTAATAAAATATTTTATAACATTAAGACACACTTTTCACACATATTATTACATAAAAATACACTATAAAATATTATATATTATTAAAAATTCGATATTTTTGCTATCTATATTTTATACAGTCGATATTACTTCACTTACCTGAAAAACGATATTTTTGTAGTCGATATTATGTCCAGTCGATATTTTGTCCAGTCTATATTTAAAACTCGATATTATGTCCAGTCGATATTTTGGAGTCAATATTTTGTCTGTACACCGAATGAGAACCATTAAAGAGGTGGAGGGCACGGATATGGTCGTGTTTCTGGAACACTGGAGGCTATGGTAGTAGAGCCTGAAGCATTGATGACATTTTTTACTTTAGATAGGGTACACTGTGTGCCTCCCTCTCGTGCCCCCCCCCATATTGCTAGTGGGGACACGTCTGCACTACAAAGATCGCAACATCCTGCTATAGGTACGAGTTAGCTGGCAGCTGCATGAATGAGAACCAGAAAGTGTCTATATTCTCAGGCTATTCACTAACATTACAGAGACAAAGGACATCCAGCATTGAGGTGAAAAGGGCCCTTTGAGAGGAGGGCATTCAATACATAGTGCTGTACACACCCAGGCTGAAAGGGATGCTGGGCTGGGGGACCACCTTCTTCACAATCCGATGGAGCCCTGGCATTGGGTAGAAGCATACAAATCAGAACAAATAGAAGGCCCGGCCAGCCCTGGTGCTGCACCTAAATGGAAGCGGGCCCCCTGGACCTCAGACAAACACACCAAGAAACCAACAAGAGCACACACCAGGAAGAGTAGAACAGTGGTGCTGGAACCATACACTTGATTAATTATAATGTAGGGTGCAAGAGGTGCAAACTTTACATCAAGGGGGTGCTTGTATGGTTGTGTGGTTGGACACATGGCACATGGCCAAGGAATATAGGGGCTCTAGGGCCCTGACAATCATGGCGCCTGGCAGTGGGAAATCACAGACGGTTTTACAATATTCCACTGCTTGATTAATGGGGAATGTTAAAATATGCTGGCTGGGTGGGCTACGGGTACAACCAGAAGGTTCTGGCCCTAACCCCAACTCTTTCCGAAGTAATAATAAGGAGTAGCAACATGCACCTGGTTACTCAATATTGTGTTACTGGACGAAAGGTCATTTGTCATCGGCCTTTGGGTTAGGGCGTAAGGGAAAGTTGTTTTTATCACATTTTAAAATCAATGCCTACTGACCACATGCATGCACTGCCCCACTGGCACCCAGGTGAGGGGGGGACAGGCAACCCCCTGTAGGTGAGGTGTGTGAATGCAGGACTTCTTTGCACCTGACATGGCACCATTAAACCACTACACTCTATTGATGTGGAATATCAAAAGGTAAGGGTTACGAGCTGCGGCTTGAGCAGGTAGGTGGGATGGTTGGCAGTGTGTGGGGGATTTCAACAGACAAGGACGAGTGAAAATTCATTATTTATTTATATTTTCCTCATTGTCATCTGTCAAAACCCCCTCACCCAGCCCCACCAACAAACCGCTCTTACCTGCAGGGGCCGCAGCTGTCGGTTACTATGTCAAACGCTAAAAAATACATGCATACCTTCGCTGAAGGGGGTCGTCATGGCATTCTACAGCATCGGTGAATAGGTCCGATTTTTGCCACTGGAAAATCTCTATGCAAGAGGAGCATTACTCTGTGTTTGGCAAGGGTGCCATTAGTGTCTATTCATGTAATTGTCTCTGGCAGATTGATGGCAAGGAGATCACCCTGGGAGGAGTGTACACTCCCAATGTAGACCAAGCTGGGTTCTTCCATGCATTATTGTAGAAATTGGGGACCAAAATGAGCATGATGCTCAGCTGGGGGAGACACTAATTTGTACTAGAAACCACACTCAATTGCTCTTCTCCAGCCTTGCCAAGCACACCTTCTACTAAAATAGTGCAAGCATTCACAAACTGGGTGCAGGACTGAAACCCTCATAGATGTGTTGCTCTGTGGCCACCCAAGGCAAAGAGATTATTCATTACACTCACCTCTGTGCAATTTATATGACCACCTTGATAGGTTCATGGTCTCCCGCATTGTCTCCATATGCACATGCAGGGCCGGACTGGCCGTAGCGGGAATCAGGCATTTCCCCACTGGGCCGGCAGGGTGGGGTCGGTTGTGGGCCCCTGGAGTCTGTAATATCGGCCCACTGTCTCAAAAGTGGCAGTGGTGAGATGGCAGTGGTGCTTTCCGCTGGCACCTCCCCCATTTGCCAGCGAGCTGTTTGACAGGGCCGGTTTCAGTTCCCAGTGCAGCGGTGTGTGCATGGGACCCACCATCTAGGGCCATAATCCATTCCAGATTCAGACTAAATTGGGAACATCACTCTCGCCAGTCACCCCTTGGAGATTCCAGGGCTCAATGTTAGAAGATGTGATATTCAGGGATTGCCTGAGAGAGATCAGTAGTAAATACTTCAGTGAGAATCAAGGCACTGCATTGTCACCTTTGACTGAATGGGAGACATTAAAGAATTGGTTAGGGTCGCTGTACTGGAGACACAATAGGGAGTCGGAACTCTTGAGTGGGACTTGGTTTGTCTCAATAACTCAATGAGGGAATGAGAAAGAGTAGTAGAAACAACTTGAGGTAAGACCAGCAATTTTCCACTCGATATTGGTACAGTGACTGGGCCCAAGGCACTGACGGAATACAGCATTAAGTGGAACCTCCACCGATTTTGATAACCAGGGGTGAGGGTATATAATGTAAGTATGGGCGAATTTTGCGAATTTGCGATCCGCGAATTTGTGGATTTGTGAATTCGCAATCCGCAAAATTCGCGAGTTCGTGCGAATTTGCGGATTTTTTATTTTTGCGTGTTCGCGGGGAGCTTTGCGTGTTCGCGGGGCGCTTTGCGTGTTCGCGTTTTTTTTTTTTGCCTAGTTCATCACTGTCACCCTCTCGTTTTTTATGCCCTTCTGCCCTCTGTACCACTTGTTTTTGTGCCTTTCTGCCCTCTGCCCCACTCTTGTTTGTGCCCTTTTGCCCTCTGCCCCACTGGTTTCTGTGCCCTTCTGCCCTCTGTCTAACTCATGCCCTCTGTCCCACTTTGTGCCCTTCTGCCCTCAGCCATAAGTCAGCTTCAACAGGAAGCACTAATAGATAAAGTAAAGCAGGTGTTCGAGTTGAAGGTCAAATTAAGTTACACAGTCATTAATCACCCCAAGTTTGGGGTGATTAATGATTGTGTAACTGAATTTGAGCTTCAACTCTAGCACCTGCTTTACTTTATCTATTAGTGCTTTCTGTTGAAGCTGACTTTCGTAACTATTTTAGAGGCTCTGGCAGCTTGCGGGCACCATTCTAAAATAGTTACAAAAAGTCAGCTTGAACTTTTGACCCAATCCGTTCTGCTTGCGGATTTTGCGGGAAATTCGGGAATCTCGCGGATTGCGAATTTACCGAAAATCCACAAAATCCGCGAGCGGAACGTATTTTCCGCCCATGCTTAATATAATAGCAATACAGATGTACTGGATGCCAACCTGGGGGTAGCATGGTGCTCCTTTAGGGGCAGCATTGATTTCTGATTCATGCTCCCTATCTCTCTGATGGTGTGGATAGCACTTTCAAAGATGATTTTTTTACCCAGTTAAGTTTAATTTGTTAATTTTTCTATTTGGATAAAACTCCAATAGTTTGAGAAACTAGTGTCTTGCGTGGGCTTATTTGGGGAACTGGGTGATATAGGGTTAAATAGTAGAAGGTGGAATAGGGACACCTGACTACAAGGCCTACTACTTGGAATCTCAAGTGCAGCAATCATCTGGAACTACTAGTGGAGTTGAGAAGTTATAAGGTCCTTGGTCACATTATGCCTCTTCTACTGACATGCACAACAAAATTCCAGCACTGTCCCAGACTGGCACAAAGGGCAGAAATGTCTTACTAAAACAAAAACAAAATCTTTGTACACCCCCATTATTTCACTGGACAGCCTGATTCAAACATGGACGGACAAGCAAATGGACTATCTCTGGAAAAGGGAGAACCGGCTGATGATTGGTGACTGTTTTAAAGAACAACATACTATGGTGAGAAGGTAGAGGATGTGGGGTTCCCTCCCAGGCAATTCCTACTTTGTGGCAAAATCAGAAGCATAGTGAAGGAGGCCTGGGGTTGTGGAGATACAGAGCCCCCAACATAGGAAGTATTACTTTTTGTATTCACTATGGGAAATGGTAGCAATTTTGTTTCCTACCTCTAAAAATCATCACTGTTAAACATAATGTTTAACAGTGCTGATTTTAAGAGGAAAAAAGACATGTCGGCAACTAAAATGAGATGGGAAACATGTATTGATAGGGCCTTCATGGCTAAGGAGTGATACACTTGCTGGAATACAGTCATAATGTCTCTAGAAATGCACGGCTCAAAGACATTCAATTTGATGTTCTCCATGCCACATATTTAACAACCAGGAGGCTGCACCAAGTGCTAGGAACTGACAACCAGAAGTTCCTGAGATGGGGTGTCATTGATGCAGATGTTCCACAAATGGCGTGGCATTGCGGACTCTACTTCACTACTGAGAAAAAAAAGTGCAAGTGCTAAACAAAGTACGGCAAAGGGGCTAAACCTGTACACCCAAGGGGTGCCTTCTGGGGATTTTCCCTAAACCGGAAGCTAGCAGAACCAGTAATAGGTTTATCGACCAGGCCCTCATTTTAACTATGAGGTTTATTGCAATGCACTGGAAAGCTGAGGGCCCACTGCACTTAACTTGCTGGAAGCACTTAACTCACTGGTAAGTGGGCCAAAAGTGAACACATTATGCTATTACAAGAGGATCAGGAAGGTCTTAGAAAACACCACATTGTAAAGCTTGGGCCGAACTATTGTCTGCCTTTCAGCAACGAGTTCAAGACCCCAATACCACACCAATACAATGAGAGATTAGCCAAATGCCTCAAGTAGTTGCTCTTAATATCAGCCTTCCGACTGGTGCAGCCATGGATAAAGCCAACAGGGTTCCCTGGTTTGTGTATGTAAGATCAATGTTCACAAGATTAGGGCGCCCTGAGATTTATTTATCACCAGAATGCATTAAAAGGGAGGATGTAAGATGGACAAGGACTAGTTTTTTAAATATGTTATCATTGGAACGTGAGGGGCAGGAGTTAAAGAAACCGCGTGTAAAAGCCAATTATGTGCTACTAACTACTCTCTCACTTGAGCCATACTTAATAATAGTAACACGACCTTTTCACCGCCAGCTTTTGATTAGATTCCGATTTAATCTAATTCACTTAACCCTAGGCGATTTTCCTACGTGAGATAAACCTGAAAATTGTAAACCATGTCAGTGTGACAATTTTTCTACACAGGAGGCCTTGCATTTCACTATGTTTTGTGAGTTCTACTCTGACAGTCGGAGAACGTTTTTAGAGAATGGGGGCGGGTCAAAGCGGTGGTAGGACAGAAGGATGGGCTGAACGTGATTGTAAAATGTTTTGTTGGTAAGCTGTTCACTGATTAAAGATAAACATACTTGCAATGTTTTAAAAAATAAATCTGCACTGGTTAGCCGCCTACCCTTGATATAGTTTGACACATTGATAATACATGATGCCAAGGGTGGCCCTATACCATTTTGGAACTGTTATTTACAGTTGACTCCGGTATATATGTAGCAGTCTCATATATATCTATGGCAGTGCCCACCACATACAAAATTCAGGATGTATGATATTTTATTGAAAAATAATAAACGGATTAAAAAAAATAGTATCACAATTTTATTCTAAAACATAAAACTCCACTAGGAAAGCATCTGTGCCAACAGCTTTACTACTGCACCACAATAGCTCACCCTTAAAATTAGTAATTGTATGAAAATGCTTTTTTTGCATGGTCACCCCCCTTTTTCGTGGACTGATGCTGCTGTTTTTTTTTATTCTTTGCACTAGGACTAGGCCAAACAGGTTGCCGTGTCTGTACACTGTCCTCTAAAACATGTCAAAATTTGCTATACTCTTAATTGGCATATTTACCTTACACATATGGCCCTAGCACAGGTCCTAATACAAAGGGTACCAGGACCTGTAAGTTAAATGTCACTAGTGGACAGCATCACATATTTTTCCACCATTAAAGGTACCATGTACAATGGCTTTATGATTGAAGAGAACTGTCCCGACCACCAATTCCACACATTACGATTGAGTTCAGCCTAGTACACTTGAATGGAAATCTACACTTTACACCAATAACACTGGTCCAGTGTATTATGCTTGTCAGTGGAGTCTGTGTCCCAGATTTCGATTTTAGAATACAGGCTTCTCCCTCGCAAATACAACAGACTAACCTAACCACCACACCATAAGTCCACCTACCTCCTTTAGAGATGGGTGGACTTTATGTAGCCTCCAACAATAGAATACTTCCTCCTAATTTTTCCTATTTCCTGATGGAGTAGTGCAGTCAGAGGAAGGGCCTTACAATGCCAGTCCTGTTTAGCATGAATGGTGTAATGCCTTTTTTCTTTGTCCATCGAGGGTCAACGAAGGCGTGATCGTCAATAGAATTTTTTTGTACTTTTCAGGAACTAACTTCCATTTCAAGAGTCTCTTTTTGAAAAACAAAAACAAAATCAAAAGTTTGGTTCATGGCCATAAATAATCAGCTGTGGATTTCCATCAAAATTTTAGCACCGGGAATGTAACAACTGTGATTGTGGTTCCATTTAATGTCCAAACAAATCAGGAGAGGGGCAGGTAGGAGCGGTAAGATGGTGGGGCAGGGTGGGGGTTCGACAAATGGCACAGAGGGAAAATTAAATAAATAATTAATTTTCCCTTGTTGTCATCTTACGAATCCCACCCCCACCCCACTCCACCGCTCTTACCGGCACAGGCAGCACCTGCCAAAAAATATACAAACTACCACAATTGAGAGGAATTTAAGCTTGGTTCTACTCTAATTCCTGTATCTCTCCAGAAAAGATGCTTGATTCTTTAAAATGACTTTCAGCCTCTACATTAATAAAGCATGCCATGAAATTATAGTGGGTGAGGGTCCTTATAAAACACCAAATGTCTTTTATGAAGAGATACACGGAGTAGAGTAGAACCACGAGTAGGCTTTCTCTTAGTTGTGATGGTCCCTTTTAATATACCGATATGACTACAGGGTCTATATTCATCAGTGCGTTTGGTGGGTGGAGACCCCTCAGGAAGACAAAGTCAATGTCCTATGCCATCCTGATGCAGAGAAAGTAATCCGCCAAACGTTAAGTTAGACACCTTTTGTCCACAAGGAACTTTCTTTTTAAATAAATCAAGAGTAATCAGGTCAAATTCACAGACATGATTGCCTTCCATTCTATAACTATTGAATCCATTGCTTTAATCCTTGAAGAAGCACATGTGCTACAGCCAGAGATGTGAAAAGGTATGAAAAGGTCTCTTTTAAGACCAGCCATCACATAAGGCCACTATATTTGATTTAGGCATTCATTTAATCTATATTTAAAAATCTATGAAACACACATAGGCGAAATCTAATTAGAAATGTAAATGGTTCAGGCCAGATCTATGATTCGATTGAGTCACTGATTCCATTAACTGCTCACAAGAACTAATGTATTAGAAAAGGAGCCTTTCACATAACTGAGAAAGGGAATTATATAATAAAGTGGTCAGATATTCCATGCAGAATATAATTTTAGTGAAGAAGAGACCCTGTGTGGATCATTTAACTTGCACTTTTTCATTTTCATGCCTGCCTTTTAAATAGCACTACGGACTATTAAGCAAAAATAGTCTATATTCCTGGAGGAGTTACTTAATGTTATTTCAACAGGTCCAAATGTCAACCTAGTTCCATAAGTCTAAAGAGGAAATGCCTACAGTAGAAGAGGCTAGACAAAGAGGGCAACAGTGGAACAGTCTGCAGAGGCAATGTGGCTGTAGATTAGCTGATAGCAGAGGCCAAATAAAACAGTGCAGCAAAAAAAAGTAAACAGGGAGAAATATGCAAAGTAGAATGATTCCCGTTACTCTTCAGGGCTGTTCTCGTGTGAGAGAAAGACGATATCTTGGGACCGGTGATAATTCCAACCCGGTCCTAGTCGGGTTAGGTAAGTAACGGACATAAATGTGTATGATCGATTTGTGGTTGCCGGATCGTTCCCGTATCCCGTAACCACAAATCGATCATACACAGCCTCGGCACGCAGCTACCGCTGATCAACGGACAGCATTACCCGCCTGTCTCGTCTTTTCCGTGAATATACGAAGTCTTCCACTCGTACTGGCCGATTTAGGTCCGTTACTTACTTAACCCGACTAGGACCAGGTTGGAATTATCACCTGTCCCCCGATATCGTCTTTTTCTCACACGAGAACAGCCCTGAAGAGTCACGGGAATCTCCCGTTGACGAAACACGTGTCGGCTGGCCTTTTTCTGTGTGGTATCTCCTTTTTGATAAGGGTACCAATTATGAACCAAAATAAAAACATTTAAGAGAACATTCTGGTGACGATCTTATCCTTTGTGTCTCATGTATATGTGATAACCCTTCTCAGAAAACAACACTTGTTTGTGTGTTCTGGACCTTGTCTGAATAACCCAATACTTATTTATAGCATTCTCTTCCACCTACGAAGAAAATGCTTTTGCTGTCTACATGGGCCTTTTGTCTAGCTGGAGAACTGAGTAATTATCTTGGCCCAGCAGAGTAGTTCAAAACCTGACTCCAACTGGGGATAGATCAGAAAAAGATTACAAATGAAAAGTAGGTGAAGGAGTAAAATCATAGTAAAATGTATATTTTATTTTTGCTTGTGACCTTTTTAAACATCTAAAAAGTCTTAATAGTGATTTCTCTGTGCTGAGCCAGTTCAAAATCAGCATTTTCTGCAGTTCGCACTCGGAGGGGAAATACAGTAAAGTGTTACATATGAAGACTTTAGTTAAAAAAAGTAGAGCTTTCTATTTTAGATGTCCTACAGAACTATAATTCCTACACAGACCATAATCACCTTATCCAGGAACCCATCTGAGACATGATATTTCACAGATATCAGGCTGGAATAGATAGTAGTCATTCTCACTCAGCCAACACACATGGTTATGCTCTATGTTCCTGTTTAACCAGAGCATGGGCTCTTACATCAGTTGTACAACAATTGGTCTTATTTTAAAAGGCTGGTACTAGTGACTATCACTCACACCCATTTGACCAGATTCTAAAAGTGAGTGAGTTTGACAATGATGGCTCACTCAGACCAGTGATCCTAAAACCAGATAGTCCATAATGAGACAATCTGGCACAGCCCAAACTGAGATAACTTCACAGTATCCAAACTGTCATGCAGAAGACTGACTTGGAGCCCTACATATCCTTCTGTGAAAATTGACAGGCCAACCTGTAGGAATACCCTGTTGTTTCCACCTCACTCACTTCTCCTTCTCATAGGGCTGTGTTCCTTGTGTTTATGACATGACCCATTTTGACCTAGTTGAGAAGTAACAGGGCTGGGACCAGATACAAATACCACCTCAGGACCTGGCAACACAGTCTTAATGATGACATAATTCACTGACGTATGACAGTCACAGATTCTACCCTTTAGAAAATCCTAAAAAGGCAAGTTGCCACTATCCTGTTTACAACCATACATTCTGTGGCTGTGGAGAAGATGTATTAACCGCATCGCTGCGGTGATTATTTTTCCGCTGTGCTGAAAAGTGTAAATATTGATGTTACACGACGAGCTGAGCTCGTCATCAGCATCGAAGGGGTTAAGGAATGTAGACCTGCCTATTGAAATTGGCCTTGTAAGAGATTGTCAACCTTCTCTTAAGCAGGTACGCGGAACCTATTAAACCACCACAATATTTCAGTGAATTTGGTGGGATTTCAGACCTTGCTGCTGTACGCTGATCGCTTGTGGTGCTAATCGTACACCTCTAATAAAAATATGCTATAAGGAAAACTGGTGCGGGCATGGGGAAATTGTAGTGAACAGCAGGTATTTGGGTAAACTGTGACTTCATTTTCAAGGACGAGTTTATAATGAGCATTCTAAAATAAGTGGAGGCAACAGATAGCCGCCAGACTATAAACAACAATGTAACCGAGCAACTGCAACAATGTGAATCACCCTTAGGCTTTATAACAAAGTACAACTGCACACCCGCTAGTAGCATTTCATTACAGGCCCTGGGCAAAGGTAGAGCAACTTTATTCGAGACTTAGGCACTGGACACAGGTTGTGCGACATTACTAGAGACTTAGAAAGAAATTAAATATGCCAATTCAGTATAAGCCGATTCTACTATGTTTTAATAAGAGAGCACAGGCTCTTTACCATTGGTTAGCAGTGGTAAATTGTGCAGACTCCTGAAGCCAACAAAAACGAATTAAGCAAAAAGTGGAGGGCAGAGGCAACAAGTCAGGGGAGGGCCCTGCAGGAAGAGCCACGTCCAACATTCTTAATAGTAATTTTTATGTAGAAATTTCAGATTGTTCAAACACCTATATGGATCATTAAGAGAGAAAAGTAAACACATTTCTTTTCTCTGATTTGTTTCTTAAAAGGTTGTACTATTTGCAAGCACTGTGGACTCTAAAGGTACAAGGTGGTTTTGAATAGATGATTCATCTGTAAATACATTTTGAAGGAAAACACTGAACCAGGGTCATGGTGCTAGTTATTAGCATGCTATTTCTGAGAAAATGGTATGCAGTTTAAGAATGGTTAGATGTGGTTAGACATGTATACAAATAGGAATGGCTTCTAAACGTGATCCATTTTGCAGACTTTTAAGAATTTGATCTGCATGCTTCTATTGATTATTTCTTTCCTTAACTCTCGGCAACAGGTTGATTGATTTCATAATACTGTATATGACATACTGCTGATGATTATGTAGGGTGACCCTTAGGATTCTGTGTTAGCTTGATTGATTAAATTCACAGAAATTGATTAAGTCTACTCCTGATGATTCTTTAGCTTGGGCATTGCATTTCGGTGTTAGACTGATTCATTTCATGGGAATTCACTTGTCCTGTTTTGGGGGGGTTTTGTTAATTGGATTTTTTCGTATAAACTTTTTTAAAAACATAGCCAGGGCCATAAGTGGGTCACATTCTAAGCAGTAACATGAAATGAAAATGCCTCAAAAAGGATCAAAAGGCAAGTATCGTCACATGAATAGTAAGAAATGCTTTTTAGTTGATTCATTAAAATTACATGCAATTGGATTCAGGCATCACTCTCTGACATGTCTGTTATTCAAGTAATTTGTCAATCTAATTAATTAATGCAATTACACCAAAGTTACTGTCTTTTGCACACAGGTGCAGATGAAAAGGGTCAGTTTGAAGGCGAATCATTTATTCAGCAGCAAAATGTGGCAAGTTCGGGTTGCAAAATATTAATTGTTAAGTGATTCACAATAATTCTAATTTTCACCTACACCAAATGCTTCTTGAAGCCAAATCCAACCAACTTGTGGCAATAAACTACAGCAGCATTATACTGTTTATGACAGATTTCCAATTATGGTTTTAAGATTGTGTAATGTGTGTCATTAGAATACATGTGCTGTGTCTATAAGGTACTATGAATTTAGGGCATTTATCATGAACCATGCAAACAGGGAGGCAGTGATTGTTAATTTTAATGTCTTATGGTCATCTGTTGTCGAATGTGGCTGCCCGCGCAAGTAAACACAGTGGGCAGTGGGGTGGGGCGGGAGCTGGGCGGGACTGGGGGGGGGGGGGTGGGGGCTTTAAGTGCCAAACGACGGAATGGGGAATTACCCTGCACTCGCAGCATCACCGACTCAGCGATGCCACAAGCACAAGGGAAGTGGTTTTATTTATTTATTTTCCTTATTACGTCGTTGACCACTTCAAAACGCCTGCGCTGCGCCCCACGATGCTTACCTGCACGGGCCACGAAAGGTTGTTGATGGTGTTATCATTTTTGTGATGATTGATTGTAACTTGAAAAAATCCTTATCCAGAGTCAGGTACCGGATTCATAATTGCATTGGAGCAGGTCATTTCCTATGTATCACGCATCACATATACTTAAGCATGCATTTTTTGCCACCGGAAGCCCCGGAGGTGTAGCATAAAATGAGAAGTGCCACAGTGTTATGTAGTAGCTGTAGGTATGCAATTCTGTTTTTGAGAAGACGTCTTGGCTATACTCAAGAAGAGACTACACTATAGACCAATGGTCATATATAGGAGGTGAAGAGCAAGTTGTCCACCACCCAGGCAGAGGGGTATCTGTTGTATTTAGAGACCTGCGACTTCCTGGCTGGCATCGTGCTGTTGTGTAGGAAGCCAACTCCAAGGCATCTCCCTTTGGTGCAATGAAGTATGTGAGTGGGCACCACTGTTGAATCTCCTACAAGACAACCTTTCTCTGTACAGAGAAATCAAAATGGTGATGATATTTTCTTAGCAAAAAACACATGTTTTTTATGTATGAGAGTGGAAAGATGAACCACTAGAATGTCTATTCAAAATATGTAAATGGACAAAGTTCCTTAGTATTTGAATTCCTTTATTTAGACAATGTCATAAGAGAGCCTATCTTATGACATTGTCTAAATAAAGGAGATTCAAATACTAAGGAGCTTTGTCCACTTACATCTTCGAAAAGACATTGTAGTGGTGCACCTCTCCACTCTCATCCATTCCTTGATCTGCCTTGCAGTTTGCACCCCACAATGGCAGGTGCAGGAGTTGCATGTGCACATGTCTAAAGACTCCTTAACAAACTTTTATAATAATGAACACAGCAGTACAGGGGGGCTCTGCAAGTCAGCCGTTGGTTTGTCCTGTATAGAATTTTTATGTAAAGGGAGCATCTCCCCTGCATTTAAGAGTCATATACCATTGTCTTTGCCCATTTCCACTAAACCTGACATTGCTGACACAAGCATGGAAAATACTTTCTTGCTCTCCTGCCATCATTAGGTTGGAACAACCATCTATGCTGCCCAGTGGTGCTGTGATGGCCTTCCACTGGACAACGTGTAACCACCATCAGCAGAGCCAGATGATAACAAAGTGATTTCTATGATTCTATCTAAATAGAGTGTTGATACCGTGGTTTGGCGGGTGGAGGGAAAGCTGGTTTATGCCACTTCATTTAATACACTCAAACCTGAATAAGGTCCAAAATAATTAATTAATGTTAAATAGTGGGAGAAGGGACTAATTTTTTCTTAACCTATGTAAGCATGAGAAGGAAGTTGAGAACAATAATTCTGAAATAAATATTTTGATATTTGATAACCTATTTGAGGAAATGGACCATGACGGTAGGCCACGAATTGTTAGACTAGACTGAAGTAGAATGAGCAAGGATGAGATCCTGGCTTATCCGTCTTAGTGGAGAAGCGTGGCTCAGTGGTTAGAGGTGGCAGACCCGGAAGCTGAGATCGACCGTGGACCAGGGTTCGTTTCCCCGCCTCGGCGGGTCTCGGGCTCAAAATTCCACGGACTCGACAATTCTCGCTCTGGTGCCTACTCAACTTACGGGGTCACACTCTGCGACTCTGGGCAATAGCTTGCTTAATCTCCACTACGGCCCCTCGCGGCGGGATGCCTGGCTTTCACCTTGTGGACACCCTGCCGTGGTTTCTCACAGGGGAATACCAGAACGGGTTCCCTAAGCAAGCGCCGGGACGCTTACGGGCAGCTGTGCGCTTTACAAGTCCAGCACATTAACATTTAGTTCATACAGTTTGCAACTGATATCAGACATTTTGGAAAATGAGCTTGGTGTTTATGACATCTTCATCCAAGCAGGTAACTAGTTTAGTATTATCCACATAGAAGTAAAGCAGATGCCAAATGAATTAATTGGAGGCAGCAACAGGGGCCACATAATGCTAAAAAAAAGTGTAGTGTTCAATGGTTTTGTGACACTAGCACAGTGCTTCCTAAACGTTTTAGTACCATTACACACACTTTTAAGGACAACATACTTTTGTGACCCATCTAGCTTTAACACCTTGGGTGCTAGGCGTTTTCCCCCTCCGGGGCTGAAATATTGAGATCCCGCTCTTCATGACAAAGCCAGCTCGTCATCCGTGTAGCGCAGGTAATGCCCATGACGAGCTGGCTTTGTCATTAGCGTCGAAGTGGTTAATGGACATGAGGCTGGTGGTAAGTAAATCATTATGCTGTAATGAGTGAGGTAACATTTATAAAGTGCGTGGTTACTGGAGGCATCCCATCGCTGATGGGCATCACGTTGAAGCTGTAGCAGGTTTAGTTGCGGAAGGTCCACGTTTTCTGCCCCTTCCTTAAGATAGCATGACCGAGTTCCTTACAAAGCTGCAGTGGGAGAACGTTCCAGAGTTTAGCAGCTTTATGTGAAAAAAGTCGGCCACCACTTCTGGCCCTTCTGATTCTGGGAACTGAGACTAAAAGGAAGTCATCCGAGAGAAGCCATCTGTTTGCTCGGTAAGGTTGGACCAGAGAGGAGATAATGGCTGGTCACTTCCCTCTCTGCACCCTGTGGGAGATGCACAGGTCCTTGAAGTTGACCATTTCCCTGATCGGAAGCCAATGGAGGGCCTTTAGAGCACGTCTGTCCGAATGGCGGCCTGAGATCCCTGGAAGGATCCTAGCAGCTCAGTTCTGAACGACTTGGAGTTTCGCCAGCACCGAGCTAGGAGCGCCCAGGTATAAGGCGTTTCCATAGTCTAGTCTAGACAATATAAGTGCCTGGTGTAAGAAACTGGCTCTATATATACAGGACCAAAATATGGTACAGTGTGTGTGCAGAGTCCACAGTCCCCAGAGGTTTGGCAGCGGCGAAAGTTAGATATAACCCTACTCTCTAAAGTGGTAGCTTGGTCGAGCAGTAAGGCAGTATCAGAGGACAGTGTAAAGCATTTGTTGTGCACACTCATTCAGCAAATGGTCTCACACACTCAAGAACTGAACTCTAAGCCAATTGTTTTGTATCAAAATATATAGTTGTTTTATTTTAGAACCAACAAGGTATCAAAATATACTTTCTCAGAATGAGTTACTTTAGTTAAATACTTTTCAAATAGTTAATTGACTTTTGGATTACAATAGTTACAGTTGTTGCAATAGGCAACACAATTTCAAACACAATGCAACATTGAGCTCAATGGGAATTTCTAGATAAATGCAATTAGTTACTTTATGGATTACTTTCAAACCACATGACTGGATCCTAGATTCAGTCCTGGGACATCTCCTGTAAACAGTTAAGTAATAGCGTTTTGGTTACAGTGGTGATTTTTAAGGAAAATTATTGTATTTTAAAAGTTGACACATAGACTCACCAATGTTATCCTATAGGAGGAAATTCCCTTAGCAGGTAAGTAGTGTTCTCGTTACTTTTTCTTACTCAGGTATGGATCCTGGATCCAGCCCTGGTGCATTTCCTGTAAAGAATTGAAAGAATGCTTTTAAGACATACAGGTGATTTTTAAGGAATATTTGTAGTTTTTGAAATAATTCTGGTGAAAACCAGACACTGGATTCCTATGGAAGAAAATTCAGGTTACTGGTAAGTACAGTTAAAATGACTTTTCAGGGTCAGTGCTGGGCAAAAAGATGCAGCACTGGGTTCTCTCCTGATAACAGGTGAGTAAATCGGAGTTCGTTGTTCGGCTGATTTTAGATGAATATTTTAAAGTTTCAAAACTTCACACTTAGAAGAATTTTTAGGTGAAACCAGTCAATGTTACCCCATAGAAGAAAAGTGAGTTATCAGCTTTTGGATAAGAACTCAACTGGCAGAGTTAAGGTTCTGGGCAAAGACTCAGGGGTCTCCCAGGGTCAGGTAGGTACAGTTGGTACACCCTCAGCGGCACAGGGGAAGTCAGGTGCAGAGAAAGTTAGGCCCTATGATAGCCTATAGGCAGCAGGGTGCCTTTGGTTGGTGGCGGCTGGCAAGCAGTCCACGCGGCTGTGGGAGCTGGGTTCCTGGTCACTTGCTCAGGGCAAGTGGGGATGTAGTTTAGGACCAAGGTTGCACTGCCTGGGGCACTCCGGTGGCAGGGTGTTTTTGAGCCGTCGGCGCTCAATGTTATTCAATGGAGAACTTGGAAGGTGAACAAAGGCTGCAGGCTCGGGGACGGAGATTCTTCTTGAGCGACCAACACTTCAAGAGGTAAGTTGGGATCTTGGAGGGCACAGGGGGCCGTGGGGTGCCAGGTGGAGGGGTGTCTTTTGATGTCAGGAAATCTTGCCCTCAGCTGGTTGTGGTTGGAGGGGTACCTGGTTGTGAGGCTGCAGGCGTCATCGGGGTCGTCGAGGAGGGTCCTTGGGCACTGGATTTCAGATCACAATCGCCGGCGGACATCCTCAGGGTCTTTTCCCACTGAGGCACAGGCTGGGCTCGGCGGGTGCAGAGTGTGCTGGGTTCCGGTTCCTGGCTGGCACCAGGGGTATTGTTATTTGAGCAGAACCACTGCTCATTCGAGTTCCAGTCTTTAAGAGGTTCAAGGTAGGCAGGTCCTCCAGGGTTTTTAAGGTTGCTGTCCGCAGGAGACATGGATTTAGCAGGAGCAGGTTCAAGGACCAACATGCCTTTAGGGCTGGGGCCAAGTCAGTTGGTGTCCTCCTCTGGTTATCAGCTGCACAGAAGGTCTTCTTTCTTGTTTTGAAATCAGGATCTGAGAAAGGAAGGTTCAGCGTGCCCCTAAATATAAATTTAGGGTGTTGTAGGCAGGGCAAGGGCAGGGACCAATGGGTCCCTGTCCTAGGGTGAGTACATTCCTTATCCTGTTCCTTTCTTGTGGGAGGGGAGCAGGGGCATAGCCCTGATTGGGTAGGACTCCTCATGTTAAAGATGGCGGTAGCCCGGAGTCATGCTTCACCTCGCCTTTCCCACCTGAGGGGTGGAGTTGGCACAGGCTGGAACACCCCCTTTCCTCAGTTAGGGTTTCCCGCCTGTCTTCCCGCCAGAGTGGGGGTCAGAACTGGTGGGGGCCAGTTGCTGAGTCCAGCAAGTGGCCTGGAGAAGCTCTCAAAGGCGGCATGCCTTTGATGCTTCCCCTGCCCATCCTGGGGGAGGAGACCTAGCACCTTACCCAGGACGTGCATTTTTGCAGGTCTAGGAGAGCGGATGGATCTCTACCCAGGGGTCCAGCAACATGTCTGCTGTGTGGCAGCCTAGGCAGCCTCTCAGACAAGAAGTGGATTGTAGGTTAGGTTCAGGGGGCAACTCTAAGTTGCCCTCTGTCATGCATTTGGCATTAAATCCCACACTGGCATCTGAGGGTGGGCTTAATGTGCTGAGAAGGTTGATACCAAACCTCTCAGTATTCAGTGTAGCCATCATGGTGCTGAGGAGTTTGTAATGACAACCTCCCAGCACCATATACTCTTAATGGCATCACTGCACTTACACTGCCCTGGACTGGCCCTGGGTACTGTAGGGGCACATTGCTCATGCACCTGTGCCCACACCACTGGCATAGTGCACCCAGCTAGAGGAGTGACTGATGTATGCCAGGGCAGTGTGTTTGTGGGCATGGCACACAGGGATGTGTGTCATGTGTGCCTTTTATGGTATCAGAATTTTTCGCTGTGGGAGTTGAGGCAGTAAGAATATTGAGATGGTAATTGTAGGAAATTAGGTTACTGGTTGGGGGTGAAACCCCCCTCAAACAAGAACCACAATCTTTGTCAGGGTGAGGTCACAAGCAAACCCCAAATTAACCTGTGCTCAAGCCTCTGGTAGCCGTCTGGCTTAACTCAGGTGCAAAGTGCATAGTATTTGTGCAACACTTCAAACAGTAATAAAGTGAAAACTCAATGGTAATATCAGATTTAAGTCACAATCCTGAATATACCATTTTTAGAAAGTTGCATTTTCTTATTCATTTGGAGTCTGCAGCCTGTTTCCTGGGTCACATGCCTAGGTATAGCTGGCAGTTGGTCTTAGTGGGGCTGATTCACAGAGCTAATCTGAGATAAAATCTGAAACGTACTACTCTTGGTATTCACAGAAAGCAATTAGTAGTAGTAAGGTTAGGACTCCTAACTTGACTGCTACTAAATGCCTTCTGTGAACACCAACAGTAGTAAATTTAGGATTGTATCCCAGTTTAGTAGTAGTAAAGTTAGAAGTCCTAACTTAACTACTACGAAATGCCTTCTGTGAGTACCAAAAGTAGTAAGTTTAGGATTTTAGCTCAGATTAGTTTATTGAATCTGCCCCAGTATGTTGCTCCCAGACACTGTTATGCCACATGATTTCCAGCTAAGTTAATCATACTCACCTGGGCACATAGACATTAAGACATTGAACCGATAATCCTGCTTCCACTTTCTGCCTATCAGAATTTTATTTACTTTAGGACTTATACCTGTACACCATGACTTACCAAACCCTTGTCACCTTTGCTCTAAGTTCTAATGATCTAGGGAGTTAGGATAATAGATAGCAATTTGACAATTTTACC
This sequence comes from Lissotriton vulgaris, assembly GCF_964263255.1. NCBI lineage: Eukaryota > Metazoa > Chordata > Amphibia > Caudata > Salamandridae > Lissotriton > Lissotriton vulgaris. The sequence continues at coordinate 144,590 of NW_028249386.1, forward strand.
TTACTGAAAAATAACCACAGACTCAGGAAAAGTTTCAAACACTTTATCAATGCAAATTTCGTTGAGTCAGAGGCCACAATAGTGTGACCAGAATTTTTACAAGTAAGAAACTAAATAATAAAACATAAAGTTTGCGAGAATTTAAAGTAACACCTTTAGACATTCCTAACTGGGAAGGGTGTGAAAGGGAAATAGCACCAGGACATACCACATGGATTATATTTACCTAGAATTGTGTGAGGACCAACCCTGGTTACGTTCTGGGGCAAAGAAAGAGCTCCTGACTAATCAGGTGGCAACAGGACAGGACAGGTGTAGATCAGGACAGGTAACCTCCACTAGTGCAACGCCTTTTACTTTGGCTACTTTCAAACCCGACTCTTCTTCAGCATGCCCCCGATTCTTCTGTCAGAGTGCTCGGCCAGCACTCAGCACTCGATTCTCCTTCAGCATACGATGGGTCAGTGACAGGTCTGGGACAAGTCGGACAATCTAACTAACCAAGCCTACCTTAGTTATACCACTTCAGAGTGTGTACCACCCCCTACATGTTGCAGATTCTATGTGTTCCCTTCATTTGATTGGTCAGAAAGACAAGGAGATGTCATCACACTATACTAAGGTGAGGTCATTTTCATTCAATGTAATGGATCAATGTTTCCTCCCATAATTTACTTTCTCATGCATTTTTATTCCACCCACAATATGATTTCAATTTAATATACAAACTTTCCCAGGTTATGGGTTGTGGTTCTCAGGCGCGTTGCAGAAAAGACAGTCACTGGCAGCAGTTCAATGCCACTGCTCAAGGTCTCTCAAAGTTCTTTGTACATGCGGATTCAATATGGCGGTTAATGTCACCCTTCGGGCCCAAATATGAGCTATTAATAAAGTCAAAGAAGGCACAGTAGAATACAAGAATACATGAATGCACTGTATAACAATTATTTGTACTCTAATCCCATTACTTTATTTTAACTATAGCATTAATAGTTAAGCAAAACATACAAGATTTAGTTCAAGAGGGAGCATGTGCATGAATATGTAAAATATGAAGCGGCCATCTTGGCACTAGTGCGCAGCTGCGAGAGATTCCCACCAAAAGCAAAAGATGCGTCACACCACGTCGATGTGGCAGATGCATGGGCAGAAAGGTTCCCGCGTATTTCGGCGGCCATTTTAAGACACTCAAGTTACTGTTAAAGAAAGCACATAGGCAAGCTTTTCCTTCTTACTAAAAATGTTGTGAAATGCAAGTATTAGTAAAACAAAACATGTTTATTAATTAGTTACAGGTTATTTCGAGAGGGCTGAGTACAAACAAGTTTCTGTACGTATGAAACCTTGCTCCATCAAGTGACACAAAGGATCATAGGTGTAGGCAGGATGGGCCATCTGTGACTTGATGAGGGGGTGGTGCCGTCACCTTCCAAACCTGCACATCACAAAGGTTTTGAGAAAACTCACAAGGGGTTTGATAAAAGTCTATTTTGACCCCAGACAATCTGTGGCCAGGGCAGAGAGGCAGGACATTCCAAGCACTACTAGGGGTAAAAACCTTCAGGACCTATGCCCTATTTCAAAACGGGCACACTTTTAAATATTGAGCCATCAGATCCAACTCATCAGGACACTTCTGGACCTGTGGAAGATTCAAATAGATTCATGTGATGCTCTGCAAGTAGGGCTGCTACTCATCTGCCCTGCACCCTGCTGCCCTGCTGACTGAGTGAAAGATTTGGCCTGCATCTTGAACCCGGGAACACCAGAGTGACTAAAAGGACTAGTTAGCCAGTCTCAACCAGGCTCCAACCACCCACCTTAAGCCCAGCAACTGGACTCTGCTGTGAGTCCTGCCTGCCAAGTGGTGCTACCACAGGCCTTCACCCTTGGAATTGGGCCTTAAGGTGCTCTTCCAGCCCAGTTAGATGTATGCAAGCCTAACTCTGGACTCTCTGTCCCACCATGTTCTCATTCCACCTGAATCTGTGTCATCTTCACAAGTCAGTGTTCTCTCTTAGAATGAGTGCATTCTCCAACTGAATTCTTCTCTAAAGGATTCCACACATATTAGGATAAGATTTTTGTGCATAATTTTAAATGTTTCCTCTTGTAACCAACCTGGATTTATGTGTACCATGTCTGACAGTGGGAAATTAAGGAATGAAGCTAATGTAATTGACAAATCATCTTTGCAATATCTATGACCTTTGGAGAGCACTGGGTACTGCATGTGCCAGTGCAATACAACTTCTTGCACTCTTTATAATCTTTCCAAATTTGTGCAGGCGTTTGATTTCTTTCTCAGTTTACATCGTGGGAGGTGAGGAACAAGCAGTCCTAGTCCTCAACTCATATTTTAAGCAATTGTGCTAAGAATATTGTATCCCGAATAGTGACGTGACAGGATACCATTTCAGCAATCTCAGGAGATAAAATATTCAAAGGTAACAGCACAGACAGAGATAAGGATTTACTAATCTTAACTTCACATTTTCGTATATTGAAGATAGATATATCACCAAGGTGCAGATATTTGAAGTTAGGTATAGAACATTTATAGAAATTTGCCTTTTGATATGTTGTCCCTTTATTTTTTTGTAAATTTATTGTCTTCCATTCATATTCAGGATTCAATATTCCCAGCCTACACCATGCAGTGCTTAATTGGTGCCAGTGGTTTCCGGTCAATTGTCAACACCACCTCTTGTGACAGTCATATGGTGGTGTTGTCTGCTTAAGTTAGAGTTGAGCAACACAACAGTTGTTTATTAATTCAATATGCATCACAAATTACCATTACCTGTCACCCAAGCCCTTCTTATAGATTTAGGGGATTTGAATAGAATGAATTTTCGCATTCGTAGGGCTGTGATGGTTAGTAGTTGTGGTGGTGCTATCATTGCCAGCACTGCCACTTATTTTCTTTTTTACAAAATACGCACTAACACCAGTTGAAGCTAATTATCTTTAGTTCAGTAAAACTCCAGAAAACACTGAATCTGTCACTTAACTGATTTTGATTTCAATTTCAACATGAAATTAATTGAATAATGCCTAGTAGGCACACCCTTTATTCTGGCTGGACTTTAGCACACCAGCTTTCAGAATTTCTCTAGGTTTCGGTACAGTTGCAAATTACATTTTTGATCATTGCTTATTGATGTTCAACATAAGATAGAAACAATATCATTAATCTAAAGCAGTTTGTAGCGGTAACACATATTTCTGCATAATTTTCTAGATTTGCTAGGGGGTCCATTGGAGAAAATTTTCCCTTTGGTATAGGCAAAATAAGGTATCATCATACCATAATTCTGTGGTTCTCAAATCAAAGTTTAAGGGCATGATGTACTTTTATTCAATGTATTAAAAATTGGTCACAAATTGTACAGTCTTTTTACGAACGGAATAGCATTTTGTGAACCATTCTATGTATTAATAGTTCACAAAATACTGAATTGCAGGTGGTTTCAGAATGACCTGCTAAATGAATATACATTCCTGTGCAACCCCATGTGACTGGCTGCAATCACCGGGATTGTGGCCTGCAATGAACAGAAAACTATTTCATCCCAAAATGGAAACCTTTAATAAAAAAAAAAACAGTCTGTGTTTCTTAAAGGGGCCAGTACTATTTTTAAAAAAAAATATTTACATTTTGGAAAACTTCCAGACAGAGGTCCTTTGTAACATTGCTCCCCTCCCCCCACGCTCCTCCCCACGAAGCTGCCAATATGAATCACACTTTCCGAATCGCAAAATCGGATGTAGGTAAAAAATTGCTAATCTTTAGCGATTCTCAAAAATTCACACATTTTCTGTGCGATTACTCAAATCGTGATTCCTTAATAGCGAATTCGCTAATAAGGAACCGCAAAAATGGGAAGAAGCAATTCAGGTGCAGAATGATGACATCAAAACCAGGAAGTGTGAGTCTCCATGCTGCACCTAATTGCCTGCACCTGTCCCAGAGTCAGTTGCTGGCTGAGAGACAGAGTGGAGGGATTGTGGAATTGGTTCTGACTTGAAACACTGCAAAATGGAATCACAGGGTGCAGAAAAACAAGTTGGAGAGAAGCAGGCAGAAGAACAATGCAGAAAAAAGAAGCAGACATTTTCTGAGAGGGAGTTGGAGGTTTTAACAGAGGAGGTGGTGAGGCAACATGACCTTCTTTTTGGAAAAGCCTCACTTTGTGTGCCTGAAGCCAGGAAGAGGAAAATTTGGGCAGACATGCAGGAGAAGGTGAATGCCATTGGCGTTACCCATCGTACCACCGATGACCTCAGGAAGTGATGGTACGATATGAGGCAAAGGTCCAAGGAGAGGGTGGCCACGAGATTGGCAGAAGCCAAAACAACTGGAGGTGGGAGCTCCACTACACCTGAACCGACGCCCCTGGAGGAGTTGGTGGAGACAACCCTAATGTCTGAGGCAGTGACGGGCGTGGCTGACCAGGACAGCTCTGAAACCAGAGACAACACAGAAGGTAAGATGCATGCCAAAATCTCCAAATGCATTCCCATCCCACCCAAACTCCAAAATCCACATGCATGAATAGGAATTCGGTCCATGTTTTCAGTAATACACAGTGAAGCATCTTGGGAAATGTAGTCCTATGTTATGTAAATACGGTCAGATACACATACAAAGGTCATATATGGACCAGCTGCAATAGGTATATGCAAAGTACACAATTGTGTGATTTATTTTTTGGGGCAGATCGACCAACAACACAGGACACTGTTGCAGCAGTGGGAGAGTCAGCTGCAGAAAAGGCCAGGCAGGGCAGGAGAGAAAGGGTGCCACAAATGACACACCTTCTGTACAAATAAAAAAGGCGAAAAATAGTTCCTGCATTAATACAAATGCAATCTGGGTCCACAGATGTTGAAGACGAAACACATGCTGATGCATCACCTAGCACAGCTCAGGGCAGATCCCAGACACCCACATCCAACACGACTGGCAGTGGAGCCAGACAGAGGGCATGGAACAACACCTGCAGTGCCACAACAGGTACTGAGTCTGTTTTTGCTGGGCTGGAGGGCCAAATGTTACATGTGCAGCGCCTACAAAGCAAAGGCATATCATCAATCCAGCATCAGCTGGAGCAACACAATCGACACATGTCAGAGGTGAGAGTTGGCATCAGACAAATAGCAACAGCAACAGAGGCACGTTTAAATGAAGCTTGGATTGCTATGCAGGCCCAGTGAGGGACCAACGACGGCTAACAACACGTCCGGACCAATTTGCAAGGACTGTGAGCCGCCAATCTACAGCCATTTCCATGCTTTGTAGAAGAACAGTGAGCATGCAACACGAAATGGCACACTGCTGTCAGGATGTTGCCAAGAGCCTGGTGCAGGTGACACATGCACTTGATCAGCTGCGTGCAGCTGTAACTGGGGGGATTGTTACGCCAGGTAGCATAGACACTGATGGCCAATCGAGCAGAAGCACACCTACTCCACAAATACCAGCAGAAAGGCGTAGGAGTGGCCGTCAGAGCAGGGTGTGGACAACAACACCAAAAATACAGAACAGGCTGACGGTGGTGCATCAGGACGTTCATGCCATAGGTGAAGGAGCAGAATGGACAATGGTATGTCTTGAAGAAACACATCCTATGAGGACTTACGTAAATGACATTTGGGCACTGTGTGCACATTTCAAACTTACAGTCACACTGTGTGACATTTCATATCCTGCATTTAGGGAAGTAAAATCTTTTTTTGAACCAAAAACATTGGTCTTTGTGGTTTTTTTCTCTTATCTAAAAGTAGTTCTGTGTGATGTCATCACGTCACATGCGCCCTGCAGCTGCCCCAGCTCCTCCTGCAGGTCTGCGTTGGGGGGCTGTTTCCTCCTCATCGGATGTGTCAGAGTCAGTCAGATCCACTGGGGTGCCCTTCTTAATGGCAATATTGTGTAGCATAGCGCAGGCCAACACTATCTTGCAACATGTTTCTGGACTGTACTGTAGAGTGCCTCCACTTTTGTGGAGGCAGCGGAAACGGCTTTTGAGTATTCCAAGGGTTCGCTCTATGGTGGCTCTTGTGGCTCTGTGGGCAGTGTTGTATCTCCGCTCAGCAGCTGTGGTTGGATTCAGGTAGGGTGTGAGTATATAGTCACGCACAGCATATGCACTGTCTCCTGCATGGAAGAAGAATGGTGAAGTTCAGTGAGATGTTCAAAGTTTCAACATTTCATACTACTGTTTGTGTGTGCCATTGAATTACCTAGCAGGTATCCCTCTCCAAAATCGCCATTTGTAAGTCTACGATGTAAAGCACAGTATCTAAAAATTAAGGAATCATGAGTGCTTCCTGGAAATTTAGAAACGATGTCGGTGATGAGATTTTTTGCATTGCAGACTACCTGGATTTTAATTGAATGGTATGATTTTCTGTTTCTGAAAAAATACTCATTGTGTGATGAGGGGACAGTGCGACATGTGTTCCATCTACACAGCCAATCACGTGTGGAAATTAGGCAATTTGATAAAAATCCTGTTTTGTTTGGTCAAGTTCCTGCTGTGTGGTTGGAAATATGATATGGGAATGCATCCTCTGCATCATAGCATTGAGAATAGCATGGAAGAAACGTGAAAGTGCGCTCTGGGACACCCCTCCCACTGTGGCAATTACCCCCTGGGAACTCCCTGACGCTAGGCGGTGCAGTGAGCGCAACACCTGTATGTGTGTGGGAATGGTGTGGGCCCTGTAGGTGGGGTGCTCAAGCATGGGTGTCAGCTCCTCTATCAGCTCCAGGATACTTTCAGGATGCAGCCTGTGGTGCACATGAATGATGAATGTCCCCCTCAGTGCGTTGGAAGAGGGTGATGCGTGTCCTGTAGATCCTCTCCTGGCGTCTGCTTCCCTCTTCAACCTGTTGGATGCGCAGCCTCCTAGCTCTAACATAAAGCCCAGCCATTGTGAGAAGGCACTGAGGCATTATGGGCCACTTTATATAGGTTGCACCTGGTTACCACCTGGTCAGAGTTGGTGGTAATTGAGAAGTGCAAAATTGCGATTTTTGTAAATTCGCAATTTGCGATTTTTCCCTACATTGGAAATTGCGAATTTGCATTATGCGTGACAGTATTTGCGATTTTCCCAAAAACTGATACGCAAATTGCGGAATCACAAATGTATTCGCAGAACCCCTTTCTCGCAAAATTGCTAATCACAAATTTTGCGATTAGCAATTTTGCATTGAACATTTGTTATCTACATAGCATCCCAAACTTTTGCGTCCGCAAACACCAGTAATTCTGCAAATTATGATGTTTGCGAATCGCAAAAGCCTACCTACATATGCCCCCATATGTCTAAAGGACTCCTTCCCTTTTTCAAATCAGTTACCATTTTTCAAATCAGTTTGCGACTGTGATTGCAGCCATTGATACATTCCTTTCCGAAATAGAAATAGGAGAGGAACGCCACCTCCTACTTTTAAATACGTTTCACAAAGCTCTTTTTACTATTCTGAAAGAATTTTCCAACTTCGTAAATTAGTTTTGCACATAAGGAAAATTCCTTTTGTGGTCGCAAACCCTGTGCTTGTGATCACATATGGGCTTTTAACAAGACTCCCTCACCTCAGCACGGAGAATTTAGTTGAGCTGGCCTGAAACTAATACAATTCTTAAGAGGTTGCATTAACAGGCATAAGAATTTTTTTTAATCCATGATATAGAAAGTGGCGTATGCTTCAGACAGTTTACATAAACTTATACCACTACTTTGTTTCTGTGCTATTCTTTAAACATTAGTTATTAAGAATTGAAATGGTATGTATTGTTCTTTTTCCTATCTCTGATGATCTAATGTAGCTGTAGACATAAATTGACACAACAAACCACTAGCAGTAACATATCAGGCAATGCATTAATGGGCAAAAAAGTGAAAAAGAACAAACTACAAGAAACAGGCGGAGGACTGTGTTTTGTACTCTGTAATATTGACAGTATTTTATCATAAAAGGGGGGCGTTTTATTACATGGATAGAGAGCATAAAGATCAGGGAAAAGCAAATACCTAAAAAAAAGTAGAGGCGTCCGTCATTTCCTAAATACACCTCACCCTGTGCTCCAACTAAATGCCATTCGATATTAAAGGATAACTCGACCTCTCTGTGATAAGAAGGAGTGACCCCACGTTTACCATAGATATTACACCAGGCACCCCCTTTCAACTTAGCTGCATTATCTCGTTTTCTAAAGGAAGTTAATGCATTTAAGACTTATTTTTCTAGGTCGCAAAGCTCTCGTAAAGTGCTTTCCATTAAACCAAAGTTACATTCTTTAAAAAGTAATAATAACACCATACCCAATTTACCCCAACTTCCTGAAAATCCCCAAGATCCGGAAGAACCTCAAACTGGCAACGTCTCTGTATTTTACTGAAAACACGGGCACAGTGGAGTCACCCTCCATTCTATGGGAGGCGTACAAAACTGTCCTCAGGGGGGCGGCCATTGCCGCGATTACGGGACACAAACGGGACTCACGGAAGGAACTTACAGACCTAGAACTTGCACTGGATACGGCCAATAACGCTCATAGGACAGACCCCTCCCCGACCACGATACACACACTCACGCTCCGGCAGCAACAATACCTAGCCCACCTCAAAACGACAGAGAAGGGATACATCGCGAACACTAGACATAGAATCTATGATGTGGGCGACAAAGCGGGGCGTATGCTGGCGTGGCTGGACAAGAGAGGGAGTGGAGTGAGAGGTATCCATAGACTCAATACAGAGGATGGGCGGACACTGGTACACCCGGAAGCAATAGTGGGCGAACTGGCTCGTCATTATCAGGACATCTATACACCGGGACGGAGGGTCACACAACAAATGGCGAGGGCAACACTTGCTGACACTACCATACCTAGCATAACACAGGAGGATAGCGACGCACTAGAACTAGACCCAACGGGGGATGAAATCCAGCTGGCAATCCAGGCGTTACAGTCAGGTAAAGCACTGGGCCCGAATGGAATACCGGTAGAATGGTACAAGTCCATGGCTGTGGACCTCAGTGCCCCGCTGCTAGCTATGTATTTAGAGAGTAGAGACAAACTAGAGCTACCGCTGGACCAACGCACAGCGACGATTGTAGCAATACCCAAGCCCGGAAAACCGCCGACAGAATGCACCTCATACCGCCCGATATCATTACTGAACATCGAGGCCAAAATACTAGCTAAACTTCTGGCTACCCGGTTGATGCCCCATCTTAGCACCCTAATCCACCCTGACCAGTCGGGCTTCATGCCCCACCGGAGTACGGCGCTAAATCTCCGGAGAGTCCACGGAGTGTTGGCCCGTGCGCACCTCCTCACGGAACAAGCGGTAATCCTCTCCCTCGACGCCAAAATGGCGTTCGACCTAGTAGAATGGGAATACCTCTTTGTGGTGCTGGAACGCATGGGTTTTGGCCCAAAATACATTAGGTGGATACGGCTGCTCTACACGAAACCCGTGGCACAAGTGGTGGCCAACGGCCACATGTCGCCTAGATTCCCACTGGGCAGGGGGACCAGACAGGGCTGCCCCCTGTCCCCCCTGCTCTTTGCGCTGGTACTTGAACCCTTGGCCATCCAAATCAGATCAACGCCACTATTCGCGGGCATCAAATGGGAGGAGGGGTGGGAGGACAAAGTCTCGCTATACGCAGACGATATGCTCATATACATGACCACACCCGAGACCGGCATCCCAGCACTATTGGATCTTTGCGACACACATGGGCGCACATCGGGTTACACTCTCAATTGGTCGAAATCCACCATATACACATTAAAAGGCCCAGAGCCGAGACTACAGGGGAACTGTCCTATGCTTAAGACGTCGGCCTCTTTCAAGTATCTGGGTATCATCATCGCGAGCGGGGAAACAGACTTTTTCGTAAACAACCTAAAACCACCTATAGACCGCCTCCGAGCGGATGTTAAGCACTGGGCGGCCCTCCCCCTGACCCTACTGGGCAGGGCGGCACTGTACAAGATGATGGCCCTCCCAAGACTCCTTTACGTACTGGAAAACACTCCGCACCTGGTGCCACAGCGGTATTTTCAACAGATAGTGGCACTGGTCACGGTCCTGCTCTGGAACACGGGCCCGGCGCGCATAGCATATGACAAACTGGTAAAGAGCTGGTACGAGGGTGGCATAGCGCTCCCCAACATTCAGCTCTATTACTGGGCGGCCCAACTCAAGATTGTAAATTACTGGATCCACGCCCCGAAGAACGACCCGGCCTATCGGGCGGATTGGTCACAACTGGGGACGGACTGTATGCTGTCCGTACTTTACAACAAGTCACAACTGAAGGCCCTGATCGGTCCGACCAAACACACGGCGGCACTATGGCACGTGACGCAGACCCGTCTGGGGTGGGCAGGCCGACTCACTAAAATGACACCCTTGTGGGACACGAAAGCGCTGGGGAACCTGAGAAGCTGTAAGGGGTTTGACCGGTGGGACTCAATAGGTATTTCTACAATAGGAGACCTCTGGGAAAATGACTCAGTATTACCATTTCCACAGTTGCAACAGCAATACAACCTCGGACCCACAGAAACGTTTAGGTATGTCCAGATTAGGCATGCATTACTACAGGCCATCCCGGCCGGCACCACACTACCAGACTCCTCTCCTTTGGAGGATAGATTGCTAACTGACTTCATGCTCCAGAGAGCCACCTCCCTCACATACAAGAAGCTGATCAACAACCTCAAAGACCCGACGCTAAAACTTAAGGAGAAATGGGAGGGGGAACTAGGCGATACAGACGAATTTGAGTGGAATGAGGCCCTGGCCTCCCCAAAGGAGGTGGGAATCTCTAGTAGGCTCAGACTGGTACAGCTTAAAATCTTACACCGCATCTATTACACCAGAACACTGCTGCACAAAATACAAAGAGCGACACACCCCTACTGTTTGCGAGGCTGCGGGGAGGAAGGGACATTGTTCCACACACTATGGGACTGCCCCCAGATACGTGAATTCTGGAGACAGGTGCTCCGATCCATCTCCCAGGCCCTCAAACTTTCAGTCCTGCCTGAACCGCGTAAATGCCTTCTAAACATTTGGGACCCGAACGACCTGGGTAGATATGAACTGATTTGGGCGACACTGGCATTGACCGTGGCTAAGCGGGATATAGCACAGAAATGGGGGGCGCAAGAAGCACCCACCGCCAATAGGTGGGCTAAAAACATGGACATCCTAATGGTAACAGAGAGAGCGGTTTATGTGATTCGAGCGGCGCCCAGGAAATGGAACAAAGTCTGGGCGGCATGGAACTTGTACAGAGGGGAACTTTGTGAGCCCTTGCCGGAAGGAGAGGAATCGGACTCCGAGGGGGAGGAGGAGTGAATGAACAACTGCGAGGGGGTGGCCTCAGGCATGTAACACGAGTATACAGGTGGCACTGGCCTGAACATTTCTTGTGATACGATCAGCGGCACAGGTGACTACGAGCTGTGGGGGGAGTTCGGGGGATGTGATGACACAGGGTTGGGGGGATATGTTGGGGAGTTTGTTCTTAGTAGTTAAGGGGAGGGAGACATAATCATCACTGAAATAGGGAAGAGGGGTTATCGAGGTAATGCACGTTGTGAACAGATGGCGCATGTCGAATGCTTAGACGAGACCCTTGTCACGGCAGGAATTATGTCTTACTTATGTAATTGTAGCCCGCGAATTATTGCACGGAAAAGATGTACGAACTACAGGATTACAAAATGATTGTATGCAATTGATTGACCATTATTCCTTCCTACCAATAAAGTTTAAAAAAAAAAAAAAAAAAAAAGTAATAATAACTTGCTCTTTTTTGCATTGCGCTCTGTGCCACCCTGCTGCCATTTCTAAGTGCTGTAAATAAGGGGTGTCAGCTCTATAGTACTCAGTACACTGACCTCGTAGTTTCTAGCTGCGAGCCTCTACATCACTGTGACATCTTGACAGCTTAATGAGCAAAGTCTTAGATTTACAATACGTATATTAAATATGTATGTAGCTACGTTTGTGTGGGTAGGGTCGTGTTTTTCTTTGAAAATGTAAGGTATAAAGAAAAAAGATCAGAAATATGGCAGACTCTGTAAAGCAAAAATGCTGTAAGTTCGATTATTACTGAACGGACATTTCTTTATTAGGTAGTTCATAAACACATTGCTTTTTCATTTTAATTGTATTATTGTGTTCTATATAAGTAGGTATATCTTTTAATTTTATTTTTTTTGTTATAAAAATTCATTAATTCTATATACATTGTGTTGCCTAGTTGCATTATATCATGTTCATCTTATGCAGTCCAAATAGATGCACTTTTATACTGATTATAAATAATAGCTAATACGTCATTGCAAATGTATGTGCACAACATACTTGAACGGCTGACGAATTCCATTTCCGCTAAGAAAGAACTGTTTCTGTGATCCAGCAGCCCTTTTGCATGGCTACAGCAGCCATTTGTGAAGTGCTGACACTACCTGATTACACAGTGCATGAATTGGAAAGTAGAAGTGCAGATACCCTGTACCAGAGTACCTGCTTGTTTCTGAGAAGTGCCATACTCTCCAATTAAAAGTATTATGTCACTCTTGAGAAGTGCTGGTACCCTCCAATTAAAAGTATTATGTTACTCTTGAAAAGTGCCGGTACTCACCAATTAAACATTTTTCATCACACTTCAGAAGTGTCGGTACTCTCCAATTAAAAGTATTTCGGCACTCTTGAGAAGTGTAGGTACTCTCCCTCTCAAAATGAAAAAGTGCTGGTACTCAGTGCTGGGCAGTACCGGCCCATTGAAAGCACTTTGATTACATGTTCTATAGCCCTTTAAGTGATATATCTGTGCCTAGGAGGCCCACCCATTCAGTATAACATAGACACAGTTAAAAGAAAATAGTATTCTTAAAAACACCACAGTGTTCATACAAATAGCAAACACAAACGAACATAATTGATTTATGTACACCATGTGATTAGGAGGTGTATTCCTTTAGGCTTTTTAAACAGACTAAGTTACCTAATGTTGGCAATTAATAAATTGATACTGAAGTACTAAAAATAAGACAGGCCTAGATGGTTTCAAGGATATAATTAAAAGGTTTACACAAAGTGAACATGTAACAACAAGGAAACATACTACTGACAAGTCTTACAGGCTCGCACAGCAGAGCTATTCCTCAGGTTACACAGCCTCTTCCTCCAGTCTTACAGGCTTACAGCAAAGCTATCTCTCAGGTTACACAGCCTCTTCCTCCATTCTTACAAGCTCCCACAGTAGAGCTATCCCTCAGGTTACACAGCCTCGCATATATCAAAGTTAGACTGTTAGGGACACAGACAGACACACACACACAAAACACACACACACTTACTTTACCAGCCCAATGCCCATTTGATTCCCCGTGTTAGACTAATGTTCTGGTTTGTTACCTTTGCCTCAAATTGTAAAGCGCTCTGATATCCTTCGGGATCAAGTTCGCGCTATAGAAAACTTTATAAATAAAAAATAAAAATAAATGATATGTAAATGGCATTTTTTATTGGTTTGATACGTTCAAAACTCTCATATAATTATTGTACATTATATAGATGATTCTTGATATTAATTATGTGTTACTATATCCTCCCAATAAATTGTTCTGGGGCATGGGTATTAACTAGCTGCGAATATCTAGCATATTGCAATAGGTGTGCCTTCGGAAAATCGAATCGACAGTATAAGTGGTAGGTACAGTGTATCGAGGACAGAATAGCGAAAATAAAATATCAATTATTACTGAACTGGTATTTCTTTATTAAATAGTTTATTAAAAATTAGATATACATGGCATTGTTTTTGTTATTGTTTTAATACGTTCAAAACTCTCATATAATTAATGAACATTGTATCGAAGATTCTTGATATTAATTATCTGTTAATATATCCTGCCAATAAATTGCACTGAGGCATGGGTATTAACTAGCTATGAGTAGCTAGCATATTGCAATGGGTGTGCCTCCTGAAAATCGAAATGACAGCATAAGTGGTACAGACTACCGAGTACAGAATAGCAAAAATAAAATATTGACAGTTAACTGAATCTAGATTTGCAGGACCTAACTCTACACGTGTAGCTATGCATTACGAATATCTTCAAGGTACATAGATGTGGAGATGTGGAGTTAGGAACAGTAAATCTTCCCTTTTTACAATGGCCTTTCCATATTTTGTGCCTCTATATTCTGCCCTTGATATTAGTATACCACAATATTTTTGATGTCGATATTCAGTAGTAAATCCTCACAATGAAGGTGGCTACAATACATAGCCATTAGCAATTCACAATACCAAGGCAAATCCCTAGTTCCTTGTGCACTGGAACTGTGCATAATCTATACAAAGGTTAGCAATGCCATGAGTGTCTTTCACAGTCACATTAAATACTATTCATCGTAATTTTCACTATAGAAAAATTGGCAAAAGTTACTACATCTAAAGGCATGTAGAAGAAATGCAAACGTTTTCATACATTTTCAAAATCATTTCAAATCCTAGTTATGTTTTTTGCAACTCAACAGTTGCAAATATATGCAGCCAAGTATTTAAGGAGACAGTGTGGCTCACCGGTTAGAGGCGGCAGACCCAGAAGCAGAGGTCGGCCCGGGACCAGGGTTCAATTCCCGACGCGGCAGGGTACGGAACCAATGTCAGCGGGCTCGATAAATCTCGCCTCGGTGCCTCTCTAACCATGGGTCCCACGCTGCAACTCTGGGCAATAGCTTGCTTAATCTCCACAACGGTCCCCTCGCTGCCGGGGATGTCTGGTTTCACCTTGGGGATGCCCAATAGGGACTATCTCACAGGAAGAGCCAGGACGGGTTCCCCAGCGGTACACAGCGCCAAGAAACCCCAGGGTGAACGTGCGCTCTACAAATTCATACTAACATAACATAACATACCCTTCACCAGAATGACACAGTGTGGACATTAGTGAGAAAGATGGGACTCCTCAAGCCAAGAAATGCCAAGTGCCAGATCAAAAGACGGAGAAGCATGGGGGATATATTTAATAACAGACATTCTGCTAGACCAGATTGATAAAGACATATTCAAGCCATAAAAATCTACCAGGAGTATCCTAAGTAAACTCAGCTGACAGTTTATTGCCATAATGATCCACACCACTGTATAGCCTGTGACACATTGATACCATGCACCAACTGATCTCAGGGAGCTAACACTTCACAATGACCTGGGAAGATGGTGTGTTCTGGCAAGTAGTGTTGTGCTCCATGTTCCAACTGCAGAGAACCGGGCTCGCGCAAGTTGAGAAAAATCTATGTTCCTGTTACACAACCTTGTCAGGGAGAATTGTATTCAGAAATCAATGTCCCAAAACGATTTGTGCCATTGAGGGCTGACATGTCCTGCCCTGTTCATCATTCGCCAAACAACAGGATTGGAAAGGTCAGAACTCACTGAATATGCAAAATGTCAGATGAGAATCCCATCATCACTGGTAAAGTTTCTCAGATCCCTCACAGGGCATGACATATATATCTTCAGGCATACCGACATGCAAGGACCTCTGTTTAGCAGAGAGAGGTGGCTTTCACGTTGGTGCATTTTTTCACTAACAACAACCAAGACATACATAATCATGTGATTAAACAAAAATATGAGCTTCCTTGAAACCTATTTAGATGGGAGCCTCTATCTCCTTGTCAACAAGCCAAACTAGAGTGAGATTGTAGCACACAAACAAAGCAAATGACATGAAAGATTTGTAGAAGAGTACACGTAACTCAACTTAAAAAATGTAATCCGCGTGTTTTCACAAATAAGTGGGTTGAACCTTAATAAAGCCTGAAGCTTTGCTGTGAAATAGAAACAAGTATGAAGTGTGCTGCTCAACATTACCACCAGGAAAGGACTTCATGTTGCAGTTGAACAATGAGAGGAGGATACAAGTGACTACCTGCAGAAGGTTTTCATGACCAGCACAGAACAGACAAACTGTAATCCATTTAGACCTTTAGTCTTTGATTAGATCTAAGCCCAAATCTAAATTGAACCAATGGGTACTCCTTAAATATATGTGCAATAGTAGAAACTAAAGAATTATGGCTGTTTGACAATTTATTTTATGAGCGCCTAAGACTGTAATTGTACCACTTCCATATCTATTTATGGTAATTGTTCTGCTAATAGCAACATTTACCAAAGAGACTCTGACGATTATTGTAAAACCACCTGCGTGAGGTAGTGTTGGGCAATCTATTGAATCTGGGAAATTAGTATGACATTCATATCAAATTATATATTGGCCTGTAACAATCCCTTTTATAGGTTCTGTTGCAGCAGACCACGTCCTTATGTGAGGCCATAGTATGCATGCTAAAGAGAGGGGTGGCAATTGGCAGACTGCTCTACTGAGTGTAACAATAAACAGACCTTCTGCGACGGCTATGTTGAAGGTTCCTTGGAGTCTGATTTAGACCTTGGAGGAGGGTGTACTATCCCTCAGGGTGGCAAAGGATTTACCATCCAACATCCTGATGTACACAGTAGTCCATCCTTTTTAGAGATGACGACTGTCCCAAAGCTTTTCTCTGTATGTTCAGTATCTGCTCTCACAGCGGTTCCTTTTTGATGTTACAAAAACATGTAGTGGATGACCACCATCATTTTTTATGGCATCCACCAACATTACAAGTTTTTGTTTTTCAGAAACAAACTTCCAACTTGGGGGTAGGGGAAATTTGTATTTATTTTCTAAAAACTCATGGCCCCATACCCTGGGAGGTTTCTCGTGGGTGTGGTAGTCATTCTTTTTTTGTTCTTTTTCTTACCACCAGGCTTTTCCTTGCAGCGATGGACAGACTAAAATAACACCTGACCGTCCAATTTGAATAATACCTAAGGCCCCTCAAAGGTACTTTTTCTTTGAAGAACGCAAGAGGGACTCCATCAATATAACACTGATGGTCCTCCCAACCCTAAACTCGGCGGACAGACCGTCACTTTGCCAAACAGGAGGTAGAGTAACCTGCCCGAAACAGGAGACAGAGTAACCTGCCTGCTAAACTCTACGGGCCTTATTTATGAGGCTGTGCGTCACTTTTACGCCGCCGGTGCGTAACTTTTTGTGACACACCAGTGGCGTAAAAAATGCGCCTTGTTGCGCCATATTTACAGAGTGACGCATCTAGGTAGATGCGTCACTTTGTAAACCCCTGCGCCACATTATACCTGCGCCAAGAATAATGTATGCAGGGGGGCGTTTTGATGCAAGAAAGGGTCATGGAAGTGACGCAGTGAAATCACTGCGCCACTTCTAGGACGCAAATGCGTCGATTTCTTACGCCTGCCTCACAGCAGGCGTAAGACTGACGCAGGCCCTTTTACATGGGGCTTGCCCCATGTGAAGGATACATTGCTGGAGTAGCGTCACTTTTGTGACACACTCCAGCAATGTGTCACAATTGCGCCATACAGATACGTCAGAAATACTGACGTATCTGTAACTCCTTGCGCCACGATGCGTCATACTGTAAATATGACGCATCATTGGTGTCGCAAGGAGGGCGGGATGAAAAGTGATGCATCGCTGTTTTCACGCAGCGATGCGTCACTTTTCATAAATGAGGCCCTACATCATCCGCTTAGTTGATCATTTGTGGACAATACTCATTGTTGCATGTGCTATTATTCTGCTTCAGTCTGGTTCATTCTTAGTATTCTATACATATAATATACACATGGACTATTCTTCACTCCCAGAAACAACTCAACTAATAGCTGACCTATCTAATCTGGGACTGAAAGCAATAAATAGTGGTATTACACACACGGGTGGCCACACCTTGGACATAATATTCTCCAACTGCACCAAAATTAGATGCCTACCCGCCAAAGAAATCTATTGGACAGACCACTTCTTGATTGAGCTCTTTTTGCCTGGTCCCATTAAACGACTGCATAGATCACCACCCCCGCCAATCTTTCGTCGCCAATGGCACAAAATATCTGCTGAAAAGCTGCAGGAATGTTGGCTAGAACCAATATTTACAGATGCAGATTCAGCCGAGTTGGCATTGGACAAATTCAATACTTCTCTTAAAATAGCTATTGACACCTTGGCCCCTTTAAAACTCCACAAGCAGTACCCCTCAACCAAACAAGAAAAATGGTATACCTTAGATCTTAGGAAAGAAAAACAGAAATGTAGGCGGTTAGAAAAAACATGGAGGAGGTCGAAAAACGAAAAAGAGAAGGAACTTTTTTTAAAGGCCCAGGCAATGTATTACAAGAATATAAAGATAGCAAGGAAAAATAATATCTCGTTGCAACTCGCAAAGGCTGGCAACTGCCCGAGGGAATTATTTAAAATCCTGCAAACTTTCGTTAAACCCACAGCAGGGGAGAGCCCTGATGATGCCTCACAAGAACTTTGTGATGAGATCTCTACGTTCTTTGAGGACAAAATCAATCTCATCTATAATAAAATCTTAGCATCACAAGACATAGGAACCATGCCCCCCCCTGCTAATGACTTGCCCATACAGCACAAAAACTCTTTTCTTATTATCCCACCAGTTAGTGATTCAGATCTCTCACTCCTTGTTAACAACGTGAAAACTGGCTCCCCCAACGATTTCCTCCCTGCAAAAATGGTTGTCCCTTTGACCTCCATTCTGGCCCCATCCATCCAGTCAGTAATGAATCTCTCACTGGCCAAAGGGCAAGTCCCTAAGGAATGGAAGATTGCGGTGGTAAACCCGATAAGGAAAAAGCGGCCTCCCCCTGGACAGATCTTTCTAACCTCCGGCCCATCTCCCTCCTCCCCTACATCGGTAAGCTGACGGAGAAGCACGTGAACACCCATCTATCCAACTTTATCGAGGCAGCGGAAGGCCTGGACCCTTCTCAATCAGGGTTCAGGCCAAATCACAGCACCGAATCGGCCCTTCTGGCAGTGACCAATAACATCAGGATGACACTAGATGAAGGGGGGTCTATGATTCTGGTGCTGTTAGATTTATCCGCCCCCTTCGATACGGTGTCTCACAAAGTGCTTCTCTGTCGTCTGAGGGATGTAGGGCTGGGAGGTGCAGCTCTGTCCTGGATGGAAAGTTTCCTTTCCTGCCGCTCTCAAGAAGTCAGGCTGGGCTCCCATAAATCCATCTCCAGGGAGCTCACCAGGGGGGTGCCACAGGGCTCATGCCTAAGCCCCACATTATTTAATGTGTATGTGGCCCCCTTGGCCGACTTAGTGAGGTCCTATGGGTTTACCCCGGTGTCCTACGCCGATGACACCCAACTTCTGTTCCCTTTTAAAACCTTCACACCTGATCTGCTAAAATCTTTTGCAGAAGGCATGAGGGTAGTCTCAAGATGGATGGCTGAGAACTGGCTACAATGCAATGTGGGAAAAACAGAGGTCTTGCTGTTTGGAGAGGCAGTGACTCTGTGGTCCGATGAATGGTGGCCGGTAGAACTGGGCCCAGTTCCCATTCCAAAGCAGACTGTGAAAAACTTGGGAGTACTATTTGACCAGGCACTGACATTTAAACATCACGTCAACCAAGTCGCCGGCACATGTTTCAGGGCTATTGGTCTGCTGAAAAGGGTGTTCCCCTATCTACCCGACAACCATAGGAAGACACTAGTCCAGGCACTAGTGATCAGTAGATTGGACTACTGCAATGGCCTTCTTTTGTCAACTAATGAAGGCCAAATGAACAAACTGCAAGTAGTCCAAAATACGGCAGCAAGGTTAGTCCTTAATGCTCCATCTAGGACTCCCTCCCGACCGTTACTGGTGCAACTCCACTGGCTGCCAGTGCGGCAACGCACTAAGTTTAAAATTCTGTGCACCATTCATAAATGCCTGATAGGTAAGGGCCCCAAATATCTTACAACTGCCTTTCTACCCTATGTTCCAGCCCGCTCTCTACGGTCCAGTAATCTTCACCTACTACAGGTCCCTAAAATAAAAAGGTCCCGTCAGGGAGGGCGTGCTCTGGCACACACTGGACCCGCTCTCTGGAATTCTCTTCCCCTTACATTAAAAAGTATTACAAACCATTTAGCATTCCGCAAAACTCTTAAAACTTACCTCTTCACCAGTGGCTAATCTTCCCCCGGCCTTGGTTACTACTGGAAAGACCTGGTACACCTGTATTTTTCCTTCAAATAGCAAAAGCGCGGAGATACCCCTTCGGGGGTCTATTCAGGCGCTATAGAAGCACATAAAATAAATAAAATAAAAATCTATCAAAGAAGTCTACTGCAGGTGAATAGTCACCGTCTCCTTAGCCACAGCTACGTTGCCTAGCTATATGCATGATCGGAAAGTTGATCTGTTTAGCGTGGTGTTGCTATGGCACATATTTATATTTTTTTCTCTGTGAACGTGCCGATTTGCATATTTAATATGTACATGTGTAAGTTTCACACTCGCATCCAGTAATCACTCTTTGCGCATGCCATATGGGGGAACCTTAAGGCGTTCTTCAAAACACCATCTTGTAGCCTGTACTACATTCTATGCACATAAAAGAGGATGAACTGGTTCCAGTACAACTATAGAATGCCCTGCATGCTTGTTGTTTGAACTTTCATTTCTTTCATTTAATAGAAAATGATTGTGTGCAGTCACATGTTAAAAGGATAGTCCCACTTTACTTAGCTGCCAGTGCCATGTATGCTCACCCATTGTGGGTACTCAGATAACTGCTCGAAGCAGTTTGATATGACCAATAAAAATACAAGTAGTATGTGTGCCCTACATTGCAAGCTGTATAAGTGAAATTTGTTTCCTGTCCAGGGAAGACATGGCTTGGCAGTTCGGGCTGGACTGTTCCCATGTGGCACAGGGTCAGACTGATTTGCATATGGCCATGTCTGAACTGGAGTGGCAGAGTGGACTAAAGAACGGTGATGGATTAAACCCAGATATTTTGACTGGGTATGAGTGTTTGATTGATTCAGATGCTCCGTCCATCACCACCCCCTTTTGTACCGTATAAGTGAAATTGGCATTTCCCATGTCGGAGAAGAGAAGTGGTCGCGGATTAAGGTGTGGAGCCTAGAGTATTGGAATTCCTTACATCCAGGAAGAATTCTCGAAGCTATGCTACAGGACTGACCAAGCAGTAGAGGTTCATGCTGGTATTCTGTGGATTAAACCCCAAGCATGTAGGGCACATCCTGGTGGGCAGACCTAGGCACATTGCTGCAGTCTGTGTGATATCCAAGGTCTGGTCCCACTCCTATGATAGATTGCAAAATCATGTCAGTGCTAGTGGGGTCATAGTGATCAGCTCCTGTAATAAAGTCCATACGTTAAATAATGTATGGGAAGGAAACGGTAGCACTAAGTTGACTTATTCTGCACCAGTGAAGAAAGTCAGGTGACAAACACTTTCTCTTGGCCCCAGTAAGTCAGAATCAATGGTCATGAGGCTGACTGAAACTAGGAAAGCCAGAGCTCTTTACTTATGTGTTTCGTTATGCATTTTTATATAGTGCGGGCATTAGCCAAAGGTGCTAAAGGCCTTTACAATTTACAAGGTATGTTACATAAGGTACAAAATTGAATAGCCCAACGATGTTGATACATGACAGAAAAAATGCTGATCACTACATAGAGTTACACAGAATGACATTATTCGAAAACATTTGTACTTCAAAGAAGCCATGGGCCTCATTTATGAGAAATTACGCATCACTGCGTGAAAGCAGCGATGCGTCCCTTCTCAGTGCGCACTCCTTGCGACATTCCTGATGCTTCCTATTTAATGTATGACGCATCATGTCGCAAGGAGTTACAAATACGTCAGTATTTCTGACGTATCTGTAAGCGCAAAAGTGACGCATTGCTGGAGTGTGTCACAAAAGTGACGCAACTCCAGCAATGCGTCCTTTCACATGGGGCAAGCCCCATGTGAAAGGGCCTGCATCAGTCTTACGCCTGCTGTGAGGCAGGCGCAAGATTTTGACGCAAAGGCGTCCTAAAAGTGGCGCATTGAAATCTCATAGATTTCACTGCGTCACTACTACGACCCTTCCTTGCGTCAATACACCCCCCCCTTGCATACATTATACCTGGCGCAGGTATAATGTGGCGCAGGGGTTTACAAAGTGACGCATCTACCTAGCTGCATCACGTTGTAAATATGGCGCAACAAGGCGCATTTTTTACGCCACTGGTGCATCACAAAAAGTGACGCGCAGGCGGTGTAAAAGTGACGCACAGCCTCATAAATGAGGCCCCATGAACATTGGATTATAGTAAGCATAATATATAGCGAAGTAGTGATAACATTTTAATAACAGGTTGTCCACTCATGCCCTGAAGTAGTTCAGGACATCTCAGGGCAGTGATCATTGTTGAGACTACACCATCAAACTTAAAAGCGAGGTGGAGAGGCTTGCTGAAACTAGGCCCGGCTGAAATTTAAATTACGCTTGCAGAATTTGCGTAATTTCAGGAATTTCAAGTTGCACTTGTTACAGGAAATACACAAAATTATGCCATTATACCACTTATTGTAATTTTGCACTGTTTGCTGTAAAACATGTACAGCGGATGTCGCAATATACAGCACTTCGAGGAAAAAATGTACAAAAAAACGCATAGCAACAATGGCTGTTGTTAGCGGTGCTCTTGATTACATGCATCCAACAAAAATTGATGTTAGGTGTATTTTGTTTGAGGATGCATTTTGTTCGAGGATGCATTTCGTGCGAGGGTGTATTTCGCGGGAGGATGAATTTCGTGCAAGGATGCATTTCGTGCGAGAATGTAGTTCGTGCGAGGATGCCTTTCGTGCAAGGACACATTTTGTGCGAGGATGCATTTCGTGCGAGGATGCATTTCGTGTGTGCGAGGATGCATTTCGTGTGAGGATGCATTTCGTGCGAGGATGCATTTCGGTTTGCATACCACATATTGGTAAAATCCACAATCTGACAATGTTGTGTGCTCCATCTCTGTGATCTCTACTGATTACATTGCATTTTAAGGCCTATGTTGGAAACCTCTGCACTGTAAAAGTGCTTATAGCATGTGATGGCCTACAAAGTATTGGGAGTACTGCTTCTCCTTTTCCCTTAAAAAACATACACATATAAAGACGGCAGTAGTTATTTGTCCGGCTTTTTGCCTCATTCCTTAAACAAAAAATAGTTGAGGATCCACCAATGTTACTAGCAGAAGAATGCTAGTTATTCTCTCTATTTCCTGCCTGCCCTCCTATTTTTATAGGGTGTGCACCATGTGTCCTCTCACTCGAGTGCTCAAACAAATGACATCCATGAAAACATTTGGCAGCAAACAAGATGGAAATTAAATTAATAACATATTTTTAAATTGCATTTAAGGGTGGGTAGCTTTAAGTGAGAGAAAGCTCAAACGAAGGCAATCTGGCTTAAAATGCGTTGCGCATATAAATTGAAACTGTTGCCATTTATAAAATCAAATCAGTTTTTTTTGTCTCCACTGTGGAATAAAGGGGTGAGATCACTGCTTTAACATCACAAATGTGTTTACACACTATCAACTGAGCAATGAGTTAGGTGTTTGTGCTTTTAACCGCATCGCTGCGGCGGTTATTTTTGCGCTACGCGGCTTTTTTTGTAAAAGCTGCGTTAGATGACGAGCTCAGCTCGTCATCCGCACACTCCCCCCTTGGCTGATGACGAGCTGAGCTCGTCATCAGCATCAAAGGGGTTAAACATCACATTGTATCTTACTGCTCTGGTGTAACCAATGGTCAAACAGGGGGCTGATCACAGGTTCACCAGTAAACATGTGCGCAGCAGCAACAATAAATGATTGCCCAGCCAAATAGTTACTTTTGTGATAAATGAAGTAAAATTAAATGAAATACCAGTATTTGTAAAGTGCACAGCGACCTCCGAAGTGGTGTCCCGGCACTGGGGGCCCTCAAGAAGATTAAGCGAGCTATTGCCCAGAGTCACATGGTGCTGGGCTGACCTGCCGCCGGTGCAGGAGATGGAACCGTGAAACCCAGATTCTAGCGTCAGTCGCCCTGGCCGTTGCGGCACACCTCTTCACCTTAGTCTATCAATATTTGCACAAAGGGAATACGACATTCAGATGCAACTACACAGTTCCCCTGAGGACCGTTTTTGTTACCAGGGGCCGCAAGATCGGCCCCCTGTAACACAATCGCCCAAAACCGTCACTTTCATACAGCTCGGCCGCACAGCCCCCCCCCCCCCCCAGGGGTGCCGGCAAAACAGTTTGCCAGGGCAGATTTCAGTTTTAAGTCCAGCCCGGCCCACTTCATCCTTGCTTCTAGCAATAGTGGTTATTTCCCATTCACTAAAGGTAATATCCATGCTAAGCCCCATTAGTATTCCGACTCTCAAGTGTCCACGCCAATGCTATATTAAAGTCAGTGGTCCAGCAGCACCACAGTGCAATCTAGCAAGCAAGTTCCCCCGGGGCTGACTGGCCTGAATTGATTCTTACCTGCAAGTGCAGGTTTGGAGCAACTGGAGTTCCTAAGTGTACCCCTTCTGCCGGCACTTGGAGTCACACCAGCTGATTCAGGTAAGTTTACTGCTTGCCGCCTGGCATATGAGGTTCCGACTCCTCACTGCTCACAGGCTCCAACCCAATCGGAGCGTCACATTCACATGCCTCAAATCACTGTGGCTCTCCTCTAACATACGAAGTAAGTTGACATTGTCCTGCACACGGACAATGACCCAATTGGTGCAGCAGCGTCTCTGTTCATCTCGCACAGGGTGTTGCTCCCCTCTGGACCTTGCTCCCTTCAAGGCTCTCTTCTTCCTCAAAGGGCACACTGGTCCTGGCAAGCAGGCTGGTGCTCCAAGCTCCAGGGCAAGAGCTCCTGGGTTCCACGGGTGATGTCTCCTTTCCCAGCAGGGAGGTTAGCAGGCCTGGCCTGCATTCCTGGTCACAGACAGAAGTCTTGTATAGCTTCCCTTCTTCACACAGCCCATCTGACTGCCTAGCAGATTACAAACATTGGGGTCTCTGCGCCCCTTCTTGTAGTCCACTTCCAGACCCCATATGTGATTTAGATTCTGTGCCGTTAAAGTTAATGTTGGGGGTCTGCTTCCTCATGTTCATCCCCGCATGCCTGGGTCTCCCAAAATGAATCCCATAGTCTGCCATGTATTGTACCATCTACATGAACACATACACCATCTACATGCTTTTTATATACACACACTACACAGCACTATATACTTTATGTACTGTACCACTCATAGGCACACATACACCCAGCACATGCATTTACCATGCACACACAAACTGCACAGCACTTTATCCTTCATGTATTGTACCATTCACAAGCATGTTACACAATAATGGATCTGGAATCCACCTAACGTGTACGTGACAAGTCCCTTCTGTCTAAAGTCGGGCAGTTTAACAGTTAAATTACAGCCAAAGACCAAGCAATTGATGCTGACCAGTCAGAACAGTCCACATTATCTTTATGTGTGTCTAGAAATACTTCTGAGGCCTACAGGGCCTGTTGCTAAAGCAGGCAGCAGAATGCAGTAACACGGAAATGTACTCTCTTGCACAAGTCTTGCAATGTGTTGCGTACCGGCAGCTTACTGACAGACAAATTACAAACTGTCTATCATTACTGTAAAATGAACTAAAGAAATGCTTATACTTTGGTCTATAATTTCCATCATCATTGAATTATCACAATGTCAAGTTATACAACATGGATGCCACCTTTGTTATCTAAACTTAACTCAGGTCCTTGTTGAGTCAGGCTGCTGCATGCAGGAATAAAAGGGGACACTGAGGAGCATGGCAGGACGTGCAGCCGAGCATTGCCTCCATCCAGATGCACGTCTGTGAAGGCTCAAACAGAAGTTCTAAAGTCCCTCTCTGGGTGGATTGGTACAATTTTTCTTTAGTAGTAAGAGCTGGTTCCATGCTAGTTTCGTTTTTTTGGCAATATGTTGTTTTAAGATGAGATCGGTGTTCACAGTAAATTGAGACATATTTCACTGGATAATGGTTTGGGTTAAAATTGATCCAATTCATGTTGTGTCAGGTTTGTAGTATTTTTTGCTGATTGCTCTTGGTGAAAAGCAGAAATTCCGTTTTTCTAGGTTTGATCTTACAGTAGATGCTGGATCTCCAATCTAGGTGAGGTGCAAGAAGAATTTGAGGTGTTGGATGGCTGGAGAAAAGGCAACTTTCAAATACAGCTGTGTTTTGTAGGAAAATGAGAAATATTTTGAGGTATAGATTCCTGCTCTTAAATAATTTATAGCGTTGTCACAGGTACTATAGATGTAACTTTTTGCAGGTTTTAGAATGGTTACTTGTTGGGCTATTTACAGACCTGCCTTGAGGTAAAGGTGATGCTGCTTCAGCCACTAAAGTTTGAGAGGGTATCTCCATGCTACTCCAGGGATAATGAACACTTTGTATGCTTACATACCTACCCTGGCAAAACACACAATCAGTTCCCTTGCGTTAGACATTACTCTCAACATTTTGTAATAGCTTGGCAGATATGCATTCAATATGTACTATAATCCATAACCATGCTGATGTTAGGTGGTAGAGTCCTAATTAGTTGTAAACTTTTTGAACTCCAGATTACAACATTTTACCTTGTGGTGTTGTATAAAACACTGGTTTAAAGCACACAGTATTTTGCTAAAGATTTATATTTGTGAGGTTGCAAAAGTATCACAGTTTTGATCAATGACATCTGACTGGAGTTGTAAGGCCCTGACCAGTTATAAAACTGTCAACAGGCAGCCTGGTCAGAGCAATGTCAGAGCCTCTGACCTGTAGCCTAGTCTGTAGCTTACACCTCCAGGGATGACTAGGCAACATAGGTATACCCATGCTGCTCTCTGGGTAGCCATCACTGTATAACTGGGTGGAATTGTAATATCTGGTAAAATGATGCAGACCTCTTGTAGAAGGAAGTTATTTGAAGTGTTGAAATAACCAAAATATTTAGGACTAAATATATTCTTTCCACCAGATGAGTCTAATAGAGTATCTTGTAGTACGTCTGGGAACCAACTTTGAACACAATCACGAAAGTTCTTACCTTGTGTATCACGATCTCCATGACAAGTACTTGCTCCGGAATTAGGTTCATTGTTGTTGAAATTGCCACTTATTTCCTTCCATTTCACCAAGCTTGACAGACTCCACATATGGACATTAAATAACTTGACCAGATTTTTCATAACTATCTTAATTTTGAATGGACTCATGTAATTGGTCTCACCCTTCCCCCCACATCCAGTCCCAGCTGACCAGCCCCTCCTACCTCCCTACCACTACTTAATGGCAGCTGCTACGCTCTGAAGGAGGGACCTCACTGACCTTTAGCGCCCGTCGCTACCCTGTTGTGCAGCCACACCTGGGAGCTGTTGACCCCTCCTTTCCCCAGTCCTCAAGTTCCAGGCCCTCCTCCACCCGCAGATTTCCCTCTGCCCCTCATCCCTGGTGGTCCAGTGGTAAGTGCTGTCTCTGCTTTTCTCTGCTTTCATGTCTTCCTTTTCTGTATTTCTCTTTATTCTGTGCCTTTTTAAATGCATTTTACTGTGCCAGTCTGTGCCTCTTCACTCCCTACCCATGCTTGGACCCTACGACCCCGCTCCCTTCCAGCACTGCTTCCCACCTCCCAGCTGGCCTACACTCCCACCTCCCTACCACTACTAAATGGTTCAGCAGGCATGCCAAAGGCAAACCCGTCTGCGCCTTCTGCACCTGGACCGTGCCCAGTGCCACAGCACCTGGTCCCAATGGCTTTCACCGCTATGATGCGGCATTCTTTCATGGCCTTAATGCCAGGTGCTCAACCACCTGCCACCCCACATCACCAAATGACCCCCAACAACTGTTCACCTGCTGCAACTGCACCTTCTCCTGCCTTCGTACACCAGACCTACCAATTGCATGTACCCCAAGAACTGGACTCGACCACCTCTACTGCATCCTACTTAACACATGCTCCCTCAACTGCTCGACTCCATCTCCCCTGACATCACCTTCTTCACGGAAACCCGGATGAACCCCACCTCTGCACTGGATATCTCCATCTCCAATGGATACAAAATCTTCCACAAAGACCGCACCAACAGACCAGGAGGAGGCATTGCTATTGCACACAAAAACACCCTCTGCCTCACAAGTAGCTCTAACAACCACGCACCTGACCTGGAGCAACTCCACTTCCAAATCCAGACTGACCCAAAGTCCACCCTCTGCAGCAACCTCATCTATAGACCCCTGGACCCTGTCCCCTTTCAGCGAATGCAAAGCTGACTTCATTGCACACCATGCACTTGCCTCAACAGACTACATGCTCCTTGGCAACCTCAATTGCCACCTGGTCAACCTCAGCAACCCCAACACCTCAGCCCTACTGGAGAACCTCACCACGATCACACTCAAACAATTGGTCCTCCCCAAAGCATTCAGCAGGACACATGCTCGACCCCATGTTCTCCACAAGCAACAACATCTCTGTCAGCTGCACCTTCAAACACCAATGGACTGACCACCGCTTCGTCCACTTCTCCTTCACCAAATACACCTAACACCCCTGTGCCCACCCCTAACCATGCAGAAGCTGGAACAAGGTGTCCAAAGACAAACCCGCTACTGGAACTCCGCAACAGACCATCGGCAATCTCTACTGACACCAATACATCAGCACGCAACCTCCAACTATGAATCTCTGACTGTTCTAACACACTGGTTCCCCTGAGGAAACCCTCTGGCAAGCAGCCTGTAGAGATAGCCAGCTGGTTTTCCCCCCACCCTCCAAAAGTCCAGGTGCACCTGCAGATGACTCAAGAGAAGATGGTTGCACAGCAAGACCCCAGCAAACTACGCAGCCCTCAAAACCGCCATCACCATGCACCACCACGTCATCGGAGGCACAAATAAAACTGCCATATAGGAATGTATGAAAGCCAACACACACAACAGCAAATAACTATTCACTGAGATCAAATTATTCACCAAACCCAGCACGAATGCCACTGGCATTCCCCCCTCCCAAGCCCTCTGCAATAACCTCACCACCTTCTTCCACGACAAGATCACGGACATGTGTGAAAACCTCACAACGCTGGCCCCACACACCACACCCACAACCTCCTCACCAAAATACTTGAGATCACAGCCAACCATGCTCAACTGGATGACACTCACCACCAAAACCACCTCACGGATCATGTAGGCCATCCACTCTGGAGCCCCCGCGGACCCCTTTCTCCACCACATCTTCAACCGAGCCAGCACCACCATTGCCGTCAACCACTGATGCACCATCAACTGCTCTATTGAATTCGCAACCTTCCCTGAAGACTGGAAACATGCAGAGATAAACCCCCTGCTGAAAAAACCCTATGCCAACCTGATGGACCTCAAGCATTACAGACCCATCTCTCTGCTTTCCTTCCCAGACAAAACCACTGAGAAGCCCATCAATGCCCAACTGGCCATATCCATTGAACCAACCCACATCACGGACACCTCCCAATCAGGCTTCAGATGCACCCACAGCACTGAGACTCCACTCCTTGCTGTCACCGACGACATTCACAATTTCCTCAACTGAGGCAAAATGGCTGTCCTGATCCTCCTGAACCTCTCTACCACTTTTGACACTGTCTCCCACCACACCCTCTACAGACTCCACAATGCTGGCATCGGTGACAAATCCTTAGAGTGGATCCTCTCCTTCCTAACCGGCTTAACCCAGAGAGTTGTTCTCCCACTCTTCTCCTCAGAACCTACAGAAGAGCTGTGGAGTACTTCAGGGCTCCTCCCTGTGGCCCACTCTCTTCAACATCTACATGGCCCCACTGGCAGCCATCTTCAGAAACCACATATTTAATATCTTCTCCTACATCAATGCATCAATGACACCCTGATTCTCTCCCTCATCATCAAATCTACATCCACAAAGAACAAATTCCACAATGGGATGGAAGCAGCCATCACCTGGATGAAGGACATCTGCCTCACACTCAACTCCGATAAAACCAAAATCCTCATCCTGGGAATCACCCCTGCACCTGGGACAACCCCTGGTGGCCCGCAGCGCTCGGAGCCCCCAACACACCCACCGGCCATACATGTAACCTCATCATCATCCTTGACTCTTCACTTTCAATGTCCCCCCAATCAACACTGTCTCATCCTCCTGCTTCCACATGCTCCACCTGATTCAAACGATCTTTAAGTGGATCCTGACTGAGTAAAAAGAAATGGTCAACCAGGGGCTCGTCAGCAGGAAACTCCACTATGGCAACATACTCTATGCCGGCACCACCCTGGAGCTCCAAATGAAATAGCAAAAAATTCAGAAAACCGCTGCAAGACTTATCCTGGACATCCCCCACCACAGCCACATTGCTGGTCACCTGAGAAACCTCTACTGTCTCCTGATCAACAAAAGAAACACCTTAAAGCTCCTCACACATGCCTAAAAGGCCCTCCACTACATCAGACGTGCATAACTCAGCCACCACCTCTCGTTCTACACTCCCAAAAGACACCTCTGCTTCACCAACCAGGTCCTGGTCACTATCCCACAGAGCCACAAGACCACGGCCGGAGGAAGACCCTTCTCCCACCTCACTGCAAAGACCTGGAACTCTCTTCCTCTACATCTGTTGGAGTGGAAGAGAGCCACAGTCTGTGCCCTTGGTTGAGGAATTGAGACGAGATGAGTCCAGAGGTGAGCGGAGCGGAGACGCGAGCAGAGATTCTGGGACACGGAGGGTTACGGGCAGGGAGGGGACCCTCTCGATTCCTGGTTCTGGTTCGGCACGGCTCTCGGTCGGGTCAGGGCATCCATGTGCCTTCAGAGCTTGCGGTGTGCTGTCTGACCGCAAGAGCTTCTCTGAACACAGCAAGAGCCGTAGGAGCCTCGGGTGGTAAACACCAGCAAGAGCCATAGGAGCCTCGGGTGGTAAACGACGGCAAGCGCAAGCTCTTTCCTTCACAGCGGGAGCCTTTGTCTGGACACCTGCCCAGCTGTGAGAGCAACTTGCGGAGGAAACCTTGGTGAGAGCTGTGAGTCTTGCCAGAACCGCAGCGGTTTTTGCCTTCACCTGGCGGGAGTCGCACATCGTTTTTTTGGAGGGGGGGAGTCATTTCCGCACGCGGCAGGAGCCGCAGCCTAGCGCAGAAGCCGCAAAACAATTGCAAAGCAACTGCCAGAAGTCAATTTCCAGCCATAAGCCCTTTCTTGGCGAGTGCAGCAAAAGCCGCAAGTTCTTTACAGTAGTGGCAGAAGCAGCGCTGTGCTATGCAAGTGATAAGTAACTGGTGAGGCTGGTGAGTCTGACATAGCCACTCCCCAACTTAATCCAAATTTAGCCTATTACATCAGAGGGAAGGAAGAAACTGCCATAGATTTCTGTGTTGAGCCGGGTTGATTCGGGCTGAGTCAGGTTCAGTGGGGTAGAGTTGGCTGTGCTGAGGAGGTCCCTGCCCGTGCCCCTTCACTGCCGCTCCCCGGCTCCGCTCCCCCTGCTCTGCTCCCCCTGCTCCGCTCCCCTTCCTCTTTTTCAACAGCACCGGGAGTATCACAATCCTATCAATCCCAGTATTATTCCAGATAGGATCGACTGGAATCAAGATACCAACTGCTGGAGTATTATGTAGTTGGAACATCCAAGCGTTCACAGGGTTTTTTTTAATCTCTTTCTATATTGAACCAATACAGATAATTAGGCTTGGTAAAGGGCCGAATGAGGTCAGGCCGTGTCCGAGGAGGCCCAATGGTTAAAGGGATACAAAAAAGCAGAAGCAAACCACCAAGGGGCTCGAAGGCACAAGGGATGAACCATCACCTAAAACCAGGCCAGCAACACAGAAAGACTGCTCTCTAATTGCAATAACCACAGATGTAAACATTTCAGGGAAACAAAAGAGTGGCTATCCATCAAAATTGGAAATAATCAATAAATCAAAAAACTGCCAAACCTCGTTTCAACCAAAAATTTACACAAAATGTTGCTTTTTAAAGAAGGCAGGGGATGCTTTACTTTCAAACCCCAGAGAAGTACCTGGCCTACAATCTCCTCTTCAGCTATCACAGTCAATACAACTGTTACAATTTACTGGTGCACAAATAAGCACTTACAAAAAGAAAAGTCCTAGTATGACAGTTAAAAGCTCATGACAAGTAACATCAACTCCACAATGTAATAAAACTCGGATGGCATTTGATAATATAACCACCAACAAGAAACTTACAATCAACACCAAACTAATCCAAGTACATAGATCTAATGAAGCACAAGAAACGTCTGCAGACTATCTAGAAGAAAGTCAAACAGACATCTATGATACAGTTGGGGCCAGTGGATCAACTCACTGTAAAAATATAATTGGCAACTGCGTCACAATTGATGTACCAACAATCTGCGAACAGAGAAGCCCAGAGGCAACAATGCACTCTAGGAATACAAAATATAACCAAATGTGGGTAAGGGAGGAACGGAGAGGAAAATAACTTTCTCTGGCATCTCCAACTCCAGTTTCACAACAGAACGAACAAGCGACAGATTACAATACATCGCTAAGAGCGGGGGGGAGAAAGAAAAAGAGGACAGTCCAGCAATTCATTTCTCAGAAGAGACAGAAGTCTCTTCATACCTGGGAAAGGCAGAACGGGAAGATGTTATGGCCGCCTACTCCTAAGACAAATGTAGGAGCGGGCCTACCGCAACATTTTGAATATGACAACTGAAGGTAACCAGGAACAACATATGGCGGGGGAAACTAAAGGAGACCAAAATGTGACAACAAATCCAGGAAGTCAGGAGGGATCTCCAAACAATAGAGATTATGGAAGTGCTTGGCCAAGTTTGTCAAAAACAATGCAACTCTTAGTAGAGGCCCTCCATTCCCAATATGACAAGATGGACACCCAACTGACGCTACTAGATACCTTGGCTGTCTTTGTGGTTGCCATAGACCGAAAGTTGGTTACATTAAATGCGCTTCTACAAAACAAGTATGACCAATCACAAGGTGCAAATTTGAGTTGCGGATGCGGTCCAATTATTAATAAATTGGCCTCACTCCCAGTAATGCTGAGTGACCTGTGTACAAAACTCAAAAAGTCCCAGCCGGGCCCATATAAGCAACCTTTTGAGGGCCACACAGAAATGAAACACGTTATCCGACAAACACAGTATCAATTAAAGTCAACATAAAGGGATGCGCCGGGATAAAGGATTCCCTGGCTCATACGATTAAAGGACAAGAGGGCAGAGAAACCAAAACCTAAGTCGGCCATATGTCTGAAGTCTCTGTAGACAAACAAATGAATGCAAAACAAAGGCGAGCAAAAAAACACGAAAAGGAAGAAATCAAAAAACAAATTTAAACCACGAAGGATTCAAGCGTCTTTTTGGGACGTCATCACCATCTGTACTAAGCAAACTCAAGTCTGGAAATAACATCGGCTTAGTAGGGCCCCTGTATGAAATACAATAGCTGCAAAAGCAATAAAGCAGACCGTCAACAGAGTGAAGTGAGTAACTGAGTAAATGCAAGTCCTTAAGAATACTAAGAATGAAGATTTAGAAGCCCCACATCGAGAAGGACCTAGCATGATTCCCCAACCAACCAAAGAAGGAGAAACATAGTTTGAGCCTGATCACAACCAATTACAAAAGAGCAATACCATGACTCATTCTATCGTCAATAAAACAACAAATTGTGAATATACTTCGGTAGTAAAGCTTGAGAATGAAAACAACCAATGCACACTGACTAAGAAGCCAGGAAAAACAACAAGGTGTAACCTTAAAGAGATAAATGAGAGTGAACTGGCTTCCATCACTCAAGTGACGTAATCTATACATATAAGGGTCAACCAGAGAGAAGAAACGCAGGCACCCGCAAAAGAATTGGGAACTACGCTAGATGCCCCTAGGCACAGAGAGGGAGGCCACATGTTTAAACCAAGACAACAAACAATTTGTCAAAAAGAGAGAGATGGAGTAGAATCTTCCATCTATCAGGTATCATTGTCAGCAATACAAGAATATGAGCCTACATCACTGAGCCAAATCAATAAAAGGACCAGGAGCTCAGAAGAATTAAGGAATGCAACAAATGCTATATGGCTCAGTCAGGATTATATCTCGAAAGGTAGGCACGACATACTGAACAGAGTTATGGCTGCTATCTCACATTCCCTCTTTAGAAGAAGTGACAACTTTGGATCTGGCTTCAATCGAATTCATAGCTGGCGATGGAACGGGCGGTGAAAAAAATAAAGCAAAATGGACAACATCATTAATTTCACATAAAATACTAGCAGAGGCTCATACATTCAAAAATAGGGGGATAACAATAACTCCTTATACAAAACCAAGATACCCGAAACGACTAATTCCAGCAGCAATGGAGGGGTCCCTGACTTCTGTAAACAGACCCGGAATATCGGTACCTGGAAGAGTGGTAGGGAAATGCGGAACATAAATAAGCAACATTCTAGCATTATTAGAAGTATCCAAGATGGCGCATCATCAACTACAGGATTAACTGATCTAAGATGGATTGCTAGAACAATAAACAACCATGCAAATTGACAAACAGGTTCACATTTAAGATTGAGTGAGCAAACTCATCTAAGAAAATGTTCATGGAACATTAATGGTCTAGGCCTCCAAAATGTCTGACTCGGATTATTATAGCTATATAAGTTCTTTTGATATTGTGGCATTACAAGAAACATGGCAAGCAGATCCTCAGCACCTTCAAGGATTCTTGCTTTTCTTTACTGGTGCAATAAGGATGGCAAAATACGGTCACCTTCAAGATGGTCTAGTAACCTCTGTTTCAGCCTCAAGTGCCCATGTGGTCAAGGAAGTTGGACCAACTTCTTCCGAGTCAATGGCAGTAAACCTTTTCACCTTGCAACCAAAACCAGGCATGGGGGGAATCGATCTTACCTTGCTCAATGCCTATGTCCATCCAAAAAGGAAATCAAAGCCAGTAAAAGAATTATGCAACTTCCTGGAGGAGTGTATAAGAGAAATACCATCTGCAGATCTTATACTCACCTGGGACTTTAATCTTAATCTTAGGGGAATCTCGACAGATGACGAGAATCTAACTCAAAATTCTGCTTGGGATATACAACTACAAGGGAAGTTGCAAGTATCCAAACAAACCAAATTAGGCAAGCAGATATTAGAGGACCTCGAACTTTTTAACATTAGAGCATTAAATGGAAGATTTGCTGGAGATAAACACCCAGCTACTACATTTCACTCAACAAGAATCAATACTATACTGGATTATACCTTTAGCTCATTACTCTTCTTTCAACATATGACTTCATTTCGGATAGGTGAAAAAGCTGACAGCAACCACTGCCCCCAAGAAATTGTCCTCAAAATTTGCCAACCTAAATTTGAGCTATTATCGGTGCAGAAAGAGAAAGTTTATACTATCAGCTACAAAAGGATTAAGTACTCAGTAGCAACTAATGGAATCATACTGGAAAAGGCTAAGCAGCACTTCAACGCTAGAACCAGATCTAGCAAAGTTTGAGAAATGGGAGCATTTTATAACATCTATGGCTGTTTACACTACAAGACCTAAGCCACAAGTGCAATTGGACCACAGCAGCATGAAACACTTTACACAAGAGTATAAAGAGAAGATGAGGTGCATAAAAATATCAATCTATCACACGATGAGACATCTGTGGTATAATCCTATGGATATAGTGAAACGATCTTTTATGGAAATTAAAGGCACTGCTGAAAAAATAAAATGGGAAGCAAACAGATCTGTGGAGGACAGTATGTGGCCAAAACTACAGACACCAAACGGAGTGATGGTGCAAGATTTTGTAAAACCATAAACCACTTCATAAGACCTATGCACGACGGAGTTTCCTCTAATATTATAGAAGAAATATGGGCAAGCCACCTTAGAAATCACTTTAACCAGGATAGAGATCTTAAATTGGAGACACAAACTGACAATGTGATAACAAGTTTTATCAACAATAAATCACAGACACTCCATAGGAGCTCTGGCAATCTAGGTCATACATTAACCATAAATGATGGATTGCCAAGTTTACAAAACATCATTAAGCCCCAAATTAAAGAAGGAAGAAGAGAGGGGGCACCAGGCCCAACGGAATTTCGCCCATCTTTTATAAAAATAAGGAAAATGAATGAGAAGCAGCGCTTGATCCGCTTTTTTGGGAAATAAAAAATTTTAATAGATTGCCTGGCCCCTAGAAGGGCTCAATCATTTCTCTAATTTTTAAATCTGGGGACAAGTCTCTCCTACAAAATTATCGATTAGTGGCCCTAATGGACAACGAGGCAAAGTATTTTGTAGGTACAATCTTGGAAGAGTTGCAGGCCTGGGCCATAGAGAAATCGCTATTCTGGTTAATCAGACCGGCTTCTCTAAATCGTTTGGAACAACCACTAATATGCTAACCATGGGTGTGCTAATAGATAAAGCTGAAACAACTAAAATGCCCATTCACTTCTGTTTAATATATTAAAAGGCTGCTTTCAGCTATATAAATTGGAACATTTTAAGGTCCAAATTGAACTGTTGGGGGATACCAAGGCCTCTGTTAGACTTGCTGATCAACCTTAACTTATGGACATGGGTCCAGAATTAAAGTTGGGTGATGGATCACTCCTGTCAAGATGCATACCAGCCAAAAAGGGACTCAAACAGGGATGTGATTTAGCCCCCACATTATTCAACTTGTTTCTAGGGGCTCTCATCCCGATCTTCAATAACTGTAACTCTCATGCACCCAAGTTAGGAGGGCTATTATTATTGTGTCTTCTCTATGCACACAATATAGTCCTAATCAGCCATACAAAAGTAGGCTTAGCCCCTTCGATACTGGTGACGGAACCATTCCGTCATCAGACACGGTTGAGCTATGCTGATGACGGAATGGTTCCATCACGACCACACCCATTATCATTGGGTCCCAGCACAGGGGGCAAATATCAACAGCAGCGATGAGGTTAAAACATCTTGTGAATGCTACAAAGCACTATTTAGATGCAAACGAACTGACAATAAACCTGGAGAAAACGCAGACAATGACAATCAGTAAGAAAAGGAAAAAATCGTCCACCTGATTTTGGAACAATGCTCGTATTGAGGATACGTCAGTATATAAATATTTAGGAGTAAACATCGATAACAGTGGCCAGTTTCCTGTACAGAAAACCATCATTAGAAGTAAAGGCCTCGCCTCAGCAATCTCTTTAAAAGCACCAAACAATAAACTTACTGGCCCATCTCTCCTACCTCTGGTACAAGTAATATAAGCTAAACTTCTGCCAACAATTACTTATGGGAGTGAAGTACAGAGAGGTAGAGATGCTAAGATTTTGGATAATACAGTCACAGCTGCATACAGGATTATTTTTAGCCTGCCCAAACAAACCTCATCGGTTCAAATTAGGCTAGAGTTTGGCGTCCCGAAACAGCTACTGGCAAGACAGGGGGGCATATAAAACTACTTGGGACAAAGTACGAAAATCCAAACAAGGAACTCTAAATGATTATCTATGGATGGAATTAGAGCACCACCCAGCCCCATCAGCTGCTTAAATCAGCTTTGGGACACCCCCACAAATCATATAACACCTAAAAAACTGGTTAGGAAAACAATCAAACATCTTTTGTGGGTTAAAGACAAGTCCTCCCTCACGAAAAGTTCACTTGGCTGGATGACATTGAACTCGTATTCCACACAAGCACCACAGAGCTACCTTGATTTGGGCTATGCCAAAACTGCCAAAATGAAGTTTTTAAAGTACAGGTTGGGCCTGTTACCCTGTATCTAGCATTTTCAACACTGGCTAAGAGATAAAAGACAGGCTCCCTCTGCCGTTTATGTGGTACGGCGCCTGAGGATATGCCGCATTTGTTATGCTCCTGTGACAAACTGTTGGAAGAACGAAAATATCTGCTAAAATTCCATTTTAATCTGCGAGGGAGACACTCAGGAAGACAAGCAGTTCTTGCCTGCTTTGCACCCCGTGATCCGAAGTTGAACTGTAGTCTTGTGAAGTTTATGAAGGTGGTGGAAAGGAAAATGCCAAGACTTGATTCCTAATTTCCTTTTGGATAATATTATAATACAAAACTGTATCTACTTCCACTTAAGGTCGCCCAAAAAGTCTACATTTTATGATTTAAAAAAAAAATGAAAAATTGTGATTTGTTATAAACTGTTTTTTTAACAATGCATGGAGATGTAATTTTAATGTTTGTAATGCAATGGTATTAATTAACTATGATACGTGGGACCAGAGGAACTCTGGTATCATCTCTAATTGGCACACACTGATGTTGCGTTTCCTTAATTTAAGAAAACCACTTTCATTCCATATTTGTTGTGATTCATCATTTATTTCATGGTTTTAGGTATGATTTATATCATTTCATTTCAAATTTCTTCATGATTATCAACATTCAGAATCAGGCAATATCATAGCGTGTCCAATGCATTTCGGGCATTAAAAAGCATGCCCTTCATCAGGGAATTGACACTAGGAACAATAATATAGGTAAGCATTAGAATAAGCAGTTCATGTGCTATTCATCATTATCAATTAAAAAAAACAACATAAAAACCATGTGCTTATGAGGTTACATAACTTTCATCACATGCGTGTCATACAGTTTGAAAGGTGAACGGTGGTGTGGGGAAAAAGTGTCGGGGATTGTAACTATGCTAGGTGCGTTAAAACCTGCAGGGTTCAGAAGTTCACTTACATACCTGTGGTCGAACGGTAGATGGAAATCTGGAAAGGATAAATAAACGTCAAAAAGTTCCATCATTGCTGATAAGCGCCCAAAGTTTGCCCGTGCGCTCCAATATATCGTAATATGTGCGCTAAAACTAACCTGAAAGGTTACGGGAGTAGCATACTTTCCGGTTCTCGTCTCTTTGAATCGCCGGTGAAGCGAAGGGCTTCCCGCGTTGATAAATTCAAAACTTCTGCGATCATGTGATGGATCACGTGTAATGAAAGTAAAGAAAAGACTTTCAATCTGATCGCTTCGTGCTAAAAAAACCGAGTTATCAAGATAAGCAGAGTAGTTGAGATATAACGGGCTATGGGTCGAATAGATGACTGGAACATAAAATTGATGTATATGTGACTTCGCGGGTCTCCTTTGAAGAATTACCGATTAGGAAAAAATAAAAAATAGAAGTGATAATGAGCGGAAAAAATGTTAATGAAGCTCGGGGGATCGAACTAGCTAGTGGGTAGTTTGTGTTGTATGGTGTGCTATTCATGGAGCTAACATGAACAGGATGATGTCAGGTGGAAGACTAAGTTATGTAGTGTCAAAGATGTTTAGGAACATGCACATTAACAGCAAGATCGATTTCCAGAGCAATTCTATCACAGATAACAAGAAAATTCAATTCTCTCATTTAAACCCATGGGTTTCTGGGTTGACAGTTTGTGGATCCAATAGTTCTCTCGTCTTAGAAGCAATTTATTGTTGTTTGTCCCTTCATGTTTGAGAACAGTCTCTAGAACGATAAACTTTACTTGGGAAACATTGTGTTGTAGTTCTACAAAATGTGCAGAAAGAGCTGACTTCGAGTTCTTTAGTCTGATATTGGATTTATGTTCAGTCAGGCGCACCTTGATGCGTCTCTCCGTTTTCCCAACATACATTTTCCCACACGGGCATTTGATCCCGTATATTAAGTTGCTGGAGTCACAGGTGGCATTGACGCGTAGTTTTATTGGGTAACCCTGTGTTGGATGGTTAATGGTGTGTCCTCTAATAATGTTATTGCAGTTGCCACAATTAAGGCAGGGTTTGGTTCCGGTGTGTGTGATGGGATCATTGGGTTTGCTTTGTAGAATTTCTCCTAGATTTTTGGCTCTTGTGTAAGCAAATAGCGGAGGTTGGCTGAATGCTTTGTTGAAATCAGGTTCAAGGTTGAGGATAGTCCAGTGCTTCATTATTATTTGTTTGAATTTTCTACTGTTAGTAGAATATTTGGAGACCACTACTATCTGTGTTTGCTCAGATTTTAAAGTCGGTGTCAAAAGTTTGGTTCTTTCCAAGTTGTCAATTCTACTTTTTGTTTCATCCACTAGGTTTTTTGGGTAACCTCTTTTCAAGAATTTGTTTGACATTTCTCTGAGTCTTAAGTTGAGAGTGGTTTGGTCTGAAGTAATTCTTTTGACTCTTGCCATTTGTGAATATGGTAGATTTCTGATCAGGTTCGGTTCATGGAAGCTGGAGTGCAATAGCATATTGTTCCTGTCAGTGGGTTTGACATAGAGGTCTGTGTTAAATCCATCTGGGGTTACTGTGACTTTGACGTCTAGAAAATTCACTGATGTTTCAGAGATATCCCAAGTTAGTTGGATCCTTTGATCAATGGAGTTGAAAATGTTGAGTTGAGTTCTTAATTTCTCCTCCGAGTCCGTCCATATGATGAAAAAGTCATCAATATATCTTGATATCATTTTCAAATGGTTTGTCCAGTTGGTGTCCTTTAGTATGTGCTGGGTTTCATACCAATGCATGAAAGTGTTCGCGTACACAGGTGCGGCCAAATTGCCCATTGCCATCCCTGTGAGTTGTTGGTACCATTTGTCTTTAACTCTGAAGTAACTATGGTATAAGGTGAACTGCATAAGCTCCATCAGAAACAATTGAAAGTCATGGTCTACATCCGTATTCAGAATGGCTGATTCTATTGCTTCAATTCCCATGTTGTGGGGTATGTTTGTATATAGGCTGCAAACATCAGCAGTACATAGCAATATTTTTTCGTTGGGGTTGAGTTGGATTTGTTGTAGTTTTTGTAAGAATTGCGAGGTGTCCTTTATATATGTTTGGGTAGATTGTACCGATGGTTGGAGATACTTGTCAATTAGTTGTCCTATCGGTTGGTGTATGCTCCCTCTGGTGGAGACAATGGGTCTCATAGGGGGGTTTCTGAGATTTTTGTGGATTTTAGGCACCATTCTTAATGTGGGGCTTTTGGGGTTGCTGGTTATGAGAAAGTTCTTCGTCCTTTCTGTAATGGTTCCCTGTTTGTGTGCCTGGTCAATGATGTTTCTTAACGTTTTTGCATATTCCAAGGTGGGGTTGGAATCCAATTCGTTATATGTTGACCTATCCATGACATGTTCAGTTACTTTTTCATTGTACATTGAGGTATTCATAATGACAATCTCTCCCCCTTTGTCAGCTTTGGTAAAGATTATCTGGTCATCGGTTGCTATTCTTCTCAATGTATCCAAATCCTTCTGCTTGATGTTTCTGTTTTTGGGTTTGGTGTATTTAAGTTTGTTGAGGTCTTGTTTGACAAGATTTTCAAAAAGGTCCAGGGTCTTGTGGCTTGTGGGTGCTTGGAATGAGCTCTGTGGACGTAGTCCTAATAGTTGGTCTTTCTCTTGTGGTGGACGT
Organism: Lissotriton vulgaris; assembly: GCF_964263255.1. Taxonomy (NCBI): domain Eukaryota; kingdom Metazoa; phylum Chordata; class Amphibia; order Caudata; family Salamandridae; genus Lissotriton; species Lissotriton vulgaris. The sequence continues at coordinate 186,115 of NW_028249386.1, forward strand.
TCTGGTAAGGTATTATCAAAAAAATGTCTAAGTTTGAGTTTACGCATTAATTTAGAGAAGCTCACTTCTTGTTCCAGGAGATCTGTATGGGTGGTAGGTACAAATGAAGTTCCTTTCTCCAATAGTCTAAGTTCGTGTGCATCAAAGTGTTGGTCACTGATGTTGATAACTAAATGCTCTGTGGTCAATTCTTCTTGGGTTTTTTCTCCATCACCTTGGTTATTGCTGCGGTGCTCCGAGTGTTCGGCGGGTCCCTTTCTTTCTCCTTTTCCTTTTCTTTTTCCTTTCCCTCTCCTGGGTCTCCTTTTTGCGCTTGGCCCTGGTCTAAAAAAGGGCTGCTGTCATGTGTTTGACTGGTGGTGGCTTCCACAGTTGGAGTTTGTTCTTGTGGTGTTCTTGTGGGTTGGCTTTTGCGTGGTCTTTGAGTTGATTCACTGTCTGTCGAGGAGGTATCTGTATTAGAGTTATAAGGGCGGTTTCTTCGTTTTTGTGCATACACATCAGCCCATGTGTAGACCTCCCCCAGTCTGTAATCCAAGGTGTCCCGCTTGAACTTACGAATTTTGCGTTTGTTGATCTCCCTAGTATGTCGATCAATCTGAGTTTTGATGTCTTCCAAGGTGGTATTCAATTCATCCTCCGTCATCATTTTTGATAGTTCTGTGGCTGTTTCCTGTATTTCAGCGGAGATCAACGAACGCAAAATTTGTGAGTTCAAGCGGGACACCTTGGATTACAGACTGGGGGACACATGGGCTGATGTGTATGCACAAAAACGAAGAAACCGCCCTTATAACTCTAATACAGATACCTCCTCGACAGACAGTGAATCAACTCAAAGACCACGCAAAAGCCAACCCACAAGAGCACCACAAGAACAAACTCCAACTGTGGAAGCCACCACCAGTCAAACACATGACAGCAGCCCTTTTTTAGACCAGGGCCAAGCGCAAAAAGCAGACCCAGGAGAGGGAAAGGAAAAAGAAAAGGAAAAGGAGAAAGAAAGGGACCCGCCGAACACTCGGAGCACCGCAGCAATAACCAAGGTGATGAGAAAAAACCCAAGAAGAATTGACCACAGAGCATTTAGTTATCAACATCAGTGACCAACACTTTGATGCACACGAACTTAGACTATTGGAGAAAGGAACTTCATTTGTACCTACCACCCATACAGATCTCCTGGAACAAGAAGTGAGCTTCTTTAAATTAATGCGTAAACTCAAACTTAGACATTTTTTTGATAATACCTTACCAGAACGTCCACCACAAGAGAAAGACCAACTATTAGGACTACGTCCACAGAGCTCATTCCAAGCACCCACAAGCCACAAGACCCTGGACCTTTTTGAAAATCTTGTCAAACAAGACCTCAACAAACTTAAATACACCAAACCCAAAAACAGAAACATCACGCAGAAGGATTTGGATACATTGAAAAGAATAGCAACCGATGACCAGATAATCTTTACCAAAGCTGACAAAGGGGGAGAGATTGTCATTATGAATACCTCAATGTACAATGAAAAAGTAACTGAACATGTCATGGATAGGTCAACATATAACGAAATGGATTCCAACCCCACCTTGGAATATGCAAAAACGTTAAGAAACATCATTGACCAGGCACACAAACAGGGAACCATTACAGAAAGGACGAAACACTTTCTCATAACCAGCAACCCCAAAAGCCCCACATTAAGAATGGTGCCTAAAATCCACAAAAATCTCAGAAACCCCCCTATGAGACCCATTGTCTCCACCAGAGGGAGCATACACCAACCGATAGGACAACTAATTGACAAGTATCTCCAACCATCGGTACAATCTACCCAAACATATATAAAGGACACCTCGCAATTCTTACTCAAACTACAACAAATCCAACTCAACCCCAATGAAAAAATATTGCTATGTACTGCTGATGTTTGCAGCCTATATACAAACATACCCCACAACATGGAATTGAAGCAATAGAATCAGCCATTCTGAATACGGATGTAGACCATGACTTTCAATTGTTTCTGATGGAGCTTATGCAGTTCACCTTATACCATAGTTACTTCAGAGTTAAAGACAAATGGTACCAACAACTCACAGGGATGGCAATGGGCAATTCGGCCGCACCTGTGTACGCGAACACTTTCATGCATTGGTATGAAACCCAGCACATACTAAAGGACACCAACTGGACAAACCATTTGAAAATGATATCAAGATATATTGATGACTTTTTCATCATATGGACGGACTCGGAGGAGAAATTAAGAACTCAACTCAACATTTTCAACTCCATTGATCAAAGGATCCAACTAACTTGGGATATCTCTGAAACATCAGTGAATTTTCTAGACGTCAAAGTCACAGTAACCCCAGATGGATTTAACACAGACCTCTATGTCAAACCCACTGACAGGAACAATATGCTATTGCACTCCAGCTTCCATGAACCGAACCTGATCAGAAATCTACCATATTCACAAATGGCAAGAGTCAAAAGAATTACTTCAGACCAAACCACTCTCAACTTAAGACTCAGAGAAATGTCAAACAAATTCTTGAAAAGAGGTTACCCAAAAAACCTAGTGGATGAAACAAAAAGTAGAATTGACAACTTGGAAAGAACCAAACTTTTGACATCGACTTTAAAATCTGAGCAAACACAGATAGTAGTGGTCTCCAAATATTCTACTAACAGTAGAAAATTCAAACAAATAATAATGAAGCACTGGACTATCCTCAACCTTGAACCTGATTTCAACAAAGCATTCAGCCAACCTCCGCTATTTGCTTACACAAGAGCCAAAAATCTAGGAGAAATTCTACAAAGCAAACCCAATGATCCCATCACACACACCGGAACCAAACCCTGCCTTAATTGTGGCAACTGCAATAACATTATTAGAGGACACACCATTAACCATCCAACACAGGGTTACCCAATAAAACTACGCGTCAATGCCACCTGTGACTCCAGCAACTTAATATACGGGATCAAATGCCCGTGTGGGAAAATGTACGTTAGGAAAACGGAGAGACGCATCAAGGTGCGCCTGACTGAACATAAATCCAATATCAGACTAAAGAACTCAAAGTCAGCTCTTTCTGCACATTTTGTAGAACTACAACACAATGTTTCCCAAGTAAAGTTTATCGTTCTAGAGACTGTTCTCAAACATGAAGGGACAAACAACAATAAATTGCTTCTAAGACGAGAGAACTATTGGATCCACAAACTGTCAACCCAGAAACCCATGGGTTTAAATGAGAGAATTGAATTTTCTTGTTATCTGTGATAGAATTGCTCTGGAAATCAATCTTGCTGTTAATGTGCATGTTCCTAAACATCTTTGACACTACATAACTTAGTCTTCCACCTGACATCATCCTGTTCATGTTAGCTCCATGAATAGCACACCATACAACACAAACTACCCACTAGCTAGTTCGATCCCCCGAGCTTCATTAACATTTTTTCCGCTCATTATCACTTCTATTTTTTATTTTTTCCTAATCGGTAATTCTTCAAAGGAGACCCGCGAAGTCACATATACATCAATTTGATGTTCCAGTTATCTATTCGACCCATAGCCCGTTATATCTCAACTACTCGGCTTATCTTGATAACTCGGTTTTTTTAGCACGAAGCGATCAGATTGAAAGTCTTTTCTTTACTTTCATTACACGTGATCCATCACATGATCGCAGAAGTTTTGAATTTATCAACGCGGGAAGCCCATCGCTTGACCGGCGATTCAAAGAGACGAGAACCGGAAAGTATGCTACTCCCGTAACCTTTCAGGTTAATTTTAGCGCACATATTACGATATATTATATTATATTATTATATTTGGGCGCTTATCAGCAATGATGGAACTTTTTGACGTTTATTTATCCTTTCCAGATTTCCATCTACCGTTCGACCACAGGCATGTAAGTGAACTTCTGAACCCTGCAGGTTTTAACGCACCTAGCATAGTTACAATCCCCGACACTTTTTCCCCACACCACCGTTCACCTTTCAAACTGCATGACACGTTTGTGATGAAAGTTATGTAACCTCATAAGCACATGGTTTTTATGTTGTTTTTTTGAATTGATAATGATGAATAGCACATGAACTGCTTATTCTAATGCTTACCTATATTATTGTTCCTAGTGTCAATTCCCTGATGAAGGGCATGCTTTTTAATGCCCGAAATGCATTGGACACGCTATGATATTGCCTGATTCTGAATGTTGATAATCATGAAGAAATTTGAAATGAAATGATATAAATCATACCTAAAACCATGAAATAAATGATGAATCACAACGAATATGGAATGAAAGTGGTTTTCTTAAATTAAGGAAACGCAACATCAGTGTGTGCCAATTAGGGATGATACCAGAGTTCCTCTGGTCCCACGTATCAAACAGTTTACTCGACGTCGTTGGGCCCTCGACGCCTCCTCATTGAGCACCACCAAAATAAACAAACATTGTTTAACCAAGGCAAACCCGATTTTAAACAAAACAAGCTGTGCATCACCCCAATTACCACTATATTAATTAACTATGCAAATAAAAAAATAGTTACCATTACTTACTCTTCCTCTACATCTTAGGCAATCCCCCTCAGTGCTGCAATTCAGTAAGGACCTCAAGACGTGACTCTTTGACTGAACTGGCTCTTGGACTGTATTGCAGAACTCCCCCCCAGCGCCTTGGGCCACAAGGGTCAGTAGCCACACTCTATAAGAATCCTGATTGATTGATTGATTAGGTGCCAACACTTTTAGGGCAAGGCACTCTGAGGATTCAATTTCCTCAATGAGTCCATCCCTAATCAACCTACTGGTTTCTCTCCGCAAAGGCTCCATCACAAGACTGACCTACCCTCGAAAACACAAGGAATTTCATTTTTTTTAAAGTTATCCTGTGCTAGAAGCCCATGAGAAGATCCAATTAATCCTCATAAGAGCATACCCTGAGGTATGGATTTTTGACCCTCAGTAACTCAGATGATTTATGTCAGGTGTAGGAAGAGCAATGTGTTCACAATCCATCTCCCAATTTCTCTTCCCCACCATGGTATATGGTGAACCCGAATCTGGTAAGTCCCCGATTTCTCCATCATCAAGTTTGACGTGATACTCAGGTTTATCAGGGGACCTCTATTGAATTCATTGGGACTGAGCTTAATGGTTAAAACCATCCTAGTTAAATAATCACACACTGCATCAACAGTTTAATTTTTTTCCCTTTTGCAGACTCTGGCATAATGACCATTCTTCCCACATTTATTGCCCATGGAGTTCCTGGCATAGCACTGAACACTGTTAGCAGTATGGCCAAGGTTACAACAACAATAACATTCCATTTTGCCATATTTTGTTTCCTTGTTCTGTTTGATTTTAGCAACCACATCTTCAGCTATTTCATTCACACCCACATTATTGGAGGCACCCTGTGGAGAAGGCGTGACTTGCGTTTAATGTACCCAAGTGTTTGTGCTTTATACACTCTCCAGAATGCTGATAAATTCCCTGAGATCAAGGTTCTTCGCTTACCATTTCTCCAGAAACCTGACATTGTTAGTGCATAGCACTAACTGATACCTAATCAGTGAATCTATCAAAATATCAGATTTGTAGGTGCATGCAAAGTTCGCACACAAGCCACATAATTCCCTACACTCTCATTTTTCCCATGTATTATTGGGAAAAATCTGTGCATCAATGTAGACGTTTCATAGGCATCATTCAGCTCTCGTTCTGCATTTCCATGTGGAATACTTTCAAGACTGTCATATATGTTTTGCCCTTCCACCCCTAAATTGCGTAGGAGAACTGCTTGTTTATTGGCAGCTGAAATCTTTTCCCTCCCAATGGCCACAAGATATGAATTCAAAAGCTTTCTGCCTCTCTCCCTCGGTATCAGTGGTTCAACTTTGTCTGATAAAAATGCAGGAGGAGAAGGCATACTAGCTGTAGCCATTGCAGTATGTAATAGTAACAATGGGATTAGTCACAGTTATTGAATATACAGAATAATAATATGTAAATACACACTTATTGAATATAGTGAAAATAATATTCCTTATTATGAAACTTGAACCATTCCCATGTCCCAATGAGTTCTGTGAAATTGTACCAGGAAGGAGATAATCTGCAGTGTTTTGCTGCTAAGTAGTGACAATGCAGCAAATCATCCCCTGCTGGCTGTGTTGTAATAAAGTGCACTGCGCCTCAGCACCACCGTGAATTGTGGATTTGTAAACATGTAAAGAGATCACTGCAATTAACCTAAGATGCGACAAGTCAAGATATCTGTTGACAATCCTCTTTGTGCACCTTCCATTATTGTTGCTGTACTGTTGTTGGCCCATACCCGATCCAAGATGGCCTCTTCATTGTGTATGCAAGTATGCCTCGACGCGCCCCTTTCACCGTGCGGTCCATTGGATTTTAGGGCAAGCTTGGGCAGTGACGATTGAGATGCATGTGCGCTTAGCCCGTTTACTGCGGCCCCGATTTTCCCCGCAGTGCGGCACTTCCTCAAAACGGGCGGGGCCGCGTCGGCCATTGGCCGACGGCAGCACTGGGGAGGTAGTGCTGCCGTCGGCCAATGGCCGATAGCAGCAAGGAAGGGGTTAATGCACAAGGTTTGCTGCGCTGTTGTTCGGCTCTTAAGTGCTGGTTTGTGTATCCTCGCTGGATGCAAGGGTTTCACCCGCTTGTGCTGGGGGGGGGGTTCAATGCTTGTCCCGCAATTCTTTGAAATAGAGCTTGCTCTGCACTTACGCCTCTGTAGGTAGTCCGTACTCAACTCCACATTGCCAGAGCCTCCTTGAATTTACCTCAGAGGTTGAACAAATTTGTGTGTGACTCAATCAAGATCATGAGTTCAGGAGAGGTTAGTGTGAAGATACCTGTCTCCTACCAGGCTCGCGTCGCCAGTGTTACGAAGTCCAGTAAAAAAGCAGAAGCTCGTTAAGGTAAAAGTTCCCAGCTCCCTGCTTCACCTTTCGTCCGGGAATCACTCTTGCATTCCAGGATGACAGGTTCTAGCATGGAATGGTTAAAATATCATCTGTACCAGTACATATGACATTGGGGACCCCGGGAGACCGTGGCGTGAGCCGGTGTCCCCCTGGGAGGATTTGCATGGTGGAACAATCTACCTTAGCGCGATTGGGCAGTTAGGGGGATAGGGGCGGGGCTTAGTTAGGTTACTTAGGATTCGGGGCGGGAATTGCGTCTCAGCAAGGCGGGAGGAGTGGCACAGTTTGTTTGTCCAACCCACCCTCCCTCTTTTTTAATTTTATTTATTTTCTTTATTTGTTTAAAAAAAAAATTGTCACGTTAAGACAGTTGTTACAGTTCTATTTTTTCTTGGTTTATACTGTCATTAGGCGCTCTGGGGGGGGGGGGTCTGGATGTCTAGGGCGGGCTTATCCTTTCCCTCTGGGGGTGGGGGAGGGTAGGAGAAAAAATGGTGATAAAAGATAATGAGGAGAAAAACAATGGTTGGGGATTGTACAGTATTGGGGGTATTGATTGATAGGTTGTTGGGAAATGTTTCCGGTTTTACATTTATTATGGAAAATGTTTGGGGGAAAAATGTAGTAATGTGTGTTCTTTCTATCGTAACAAATGCAAAGAAATGGATATCTGTTTTGACTGTCTTAAATAAAAAGTGACCTTTTTTGCTATAAATATCTGGTGTGGATTGTTCTTATTGCGCAAGTTCAGTTCTCGTATAACGTAACACTATACCCTTCCTCCTACCTTGGTGTTAACGTCAATTTGTCTTATTTTTGTCTATTATGTGGTTTTTAGTTTGATCTGGTTCACTTTGCAATTGAAGGTTTTTTATTATTTATTATAGTGTACTTAGCGTTCAATTAGGTAAACGTGTTCCAATGTTTTTCTGGTATACTCCACCTTGCAATATAGACATAGATGTACAGGTTACTTTTTCATCATTCTGCAAAGTCTGGCCGCACATATTTGCACTTCTCAGTTGTATCGGAATAATTTGGAGCATAACAGAAGAAAAAAAACTTGAATTATATTATATGTGAACGCAGGTTATGTCAATTGTTCCAGAATACTGTTTTTCTTATCTCAAAAGAATTCAGGGCATACACAGTTAAGTTAAATCGTATCAAAGAGCGAAACAAGAACCAGATTTTCATTGAGCAGACAGACCCATGACTTCTGAGGAGCAGTGTCAAAAATCTCTCGACAAAATAGATAAACGAAATTTTGCAAACGGTAACAAAGGAAATGAAACAGCACTTCAGCTTGTCGAACAGGTTAAAGAAAAACAACAAACGTATAATAAGAGCTTCTCCAAGGTCTTGTGTTCTGGCTTATCTCGTTAACGGTGCCAATTTAGCGTTTAGATCCTGAGAAAAGATGTTGTGACAAAACATACTGTAAGCGCAAAAAAATGATAAAGGGCATCAAAGGCTGTACATAAAGCCCAATTAATGCTGTTTTACTGCTGCGGGTGATTTGTGGGTTATGCAGGTTACATTTAAGCGTGCCCTGGGCCGCCATTATGGTTGCAACAATGAAATGTATTTGTCGAATAATGGGCTCAAGCTATAGAGTGTATGGATATTATAAGCCACTAAGGAGTCTATGACACATTAACCAAAAGGCCACAGGCACAGAACCCCGGTGACTTAAATATCCCAAATCCGTACTTGATGAGTGTACATTGTTCTATAAAATAATAACAGAACAATAATGCAATTCTGTATTAACGCAGCCAGTGGGTGCCCTGCTGTTCAGAAAATTGATGCTCTAGTTTAAAACGGCATCTTTTATTTCTGGAAAGTGCATTGAGTTGAGAGAAATTGGCTGAAGTTTGTTTTTGTTGAGTACATAACACCACTGGGTATTTTCTGAAGCTGTGCTTTGAAGGGGTGAATTAAGGGCCAGATGTTTCAATAACTGGTGGAAAAATAGTTTCCTCTAACTAGCACCAGTATTTTTTCGACCAGTAAATCATTTTGCAAACAAACCTATGTACTAATGAGTTGCTTCTGACAAATATGCATCTTAGTTGGTCGCAATCCAACGTAGCTTATAAATATTAATGAGGTAGGTCGACACAGCAACTCAAAACAATTGTAGACCGTCACATGGATGACGGCATCTTGGGCAGCAGATCCCCAATTGTATGATCACTTTTAAGTAAAGCAAACTTTTTTTTAAGGCTTCCTGTTTTCCTTAAAAAAAAAAAAGGAAAAAGGGCTGTGTTTAAAAATAAATCTGGACCACTGGCTACTTTCCGACAATCTTTTTGTTTGCACCAATCATAAGCTTTCCCTAGGGAGCCACTTTCATTTTGTTAACGTGTTAGCACCTCCTTTGATATCTTGGTAGCTTTCTAAAGTTTTGAGACTGGATTTCGGTCCCAGAACTTGGGGCCTCATTTATGAAAAGTGACGCATCGCTGCGTGAAAACAGCGATGCGTCACTTTTCACTGCGCACTCCTTGCGACACCAATGATGCGTCATATTTAATGTATGACGCATCATGTCGCAAGGACTTACAGATACATCAGTATTTCTGACGTATCTGTAAGCGCAAAAGTGACGCATTGCTGGAGTGTGTCACAAAGGTGACGCAACACCAGCAATGCGTCCTTTCACATGGGGAAAGCCCCATGTGAAAGGGCTTGCGTCAGTCTTACGCCTGCTGTTAGGCAGGCGCAAGATTTTGACGCAACAGCATCCTAAAAGTGACGCAGTGCAATCTCATAGATTTCACTGCGTCACTATTACGAGGCTTTTTGCGGGGGAACGCCCCCTCTGCATACATTATACCTGACGCAGGTATAATGTGGCGAAGGGGTTTAAAAAGTGACGCATCTACCTAGATGCGTCACTTTTAAATATGGTGCAACAAGGCGCATTTTTTACGCCGCTGGTGCATCACAAAAAGTGACGCACCAGCGGCGCAAAACTGAGGCAAGGCCTCATAAATAAGGGCCCTGATACCTAGCATTGCAATTCCTTATCTGGAACTGACACCCTCACCACATTGATTCTAGATACCAAAATATTATCCATTCAAAATCCCATTGTAGGAGGCAGAACAATTATGTTTCCTAGAATGGGATTAGTATATTAGAAAAAAATCAGATTCCTAAAATGGGATTAGTACATCTGAAAACTCGAAATTAGAGCATTTGTGAACATAAAAATGATTAGTACATCAGGCCCTAAGTTCTAATTTGGGGTAGCTTCTTCTGCAGGGACTGTCAATGTCAGAGTGAGACAATTTTCACTTGACACATGTCTGATTCTGCTATGGATGGGTGGTTTGGGTGCTCTATGAAAATATTTCTAATGGAATTATGTACAGCAGTTTTATAAGTGAGTAATTTAATCAAATCTATTTTACATCAATCAAAGCATAAAAACATTACGCATAGCTTCAGTGACCATGCATTTGAATTATCAGGGAAGCAATACCATTTTATAATCTTTTGTCAAACTGAACATGGGTACAATGCAAATGAGTATTTGCTTATTAGGTAATTATTTATTTAAAAAAGCACTTGATGTCACTGTCTTGAAGAATATTTGTGATAGAACTGCAAGTAAAGGGTATGAAAGCTACAACTAGAAACACATTTCTTAAAGTGAATACTGAAATAACATGTAGAGGAAAAGTAAGGTAGAGCAGGAATCTTAGATAGTAGGATGTGCCAAATATGGTCAACCAATTCCCTAAGCATCCTTTCCTTCCCTCACCGGCTCTACCAACCAGACACAAACCCAACCCCATCCAAACACCGTAGCAAAATAAATGAAGAAGCGTTTGACCGGATATACATAGCAGAAGACATAAAGCCACAGTGGACCAGTAGGTCTTTGCCATCCGAAATTTATGATCCATGTGATAAGCTGCCTCTGCACTGCAAAAGAATACCAACACATCAGATGAGTTTTGAAGTGCAATAATCGCCATTTGCCTGAAATTGAATAATGTATTGAATGCAACGTGGTGCAATGGAAAAGGCAAAGGATAGAAGAGTGCAAGGCTGCCTTCAATGGGTGCATGAACTGGACCTCAAAACTGTACACAATTAGGTTTCAGAATTCTTTTTATGGAATTACTGGCCTAGAGGCTTTTAAGATAGGCACTGTGAAGGTCAGTGGCGCCGAGAGGTGAAATTCTACACAAAATTGGTGATTCCTTTGTGTAAAACACAACACACTCGCCGCACTCTCTCCAGGGCATTTAAATACTAATTTACTTCCTTCTAATAGAGGGGTGGGGAGCTGATGACTTAAAACATGAAAGCATCCAACCACCATAACTAGTACCATGGATGACGCAGGTAATTGCGCTCATGTTGTAAATAAAAGAAGTCCATTCATGTAGGTTCTTCAGGTATATTTATTCAGGCAAGATGTTACAAGAAGAGAGCCCCACCAGGAGCAGCCTCAATGCTGCTCAGCCCATCCACCAACTGACTCTCACATACATGAACATTCCACTCACCAACATTCTCTCACAGTCACCCAGGCTGAGCAGCAGTATAACAGCTCACTATACCTTAATATCACAAAAGTTATAAACACATAACAGGAAACATCTTTGATCTTCTGGAGCATGTAATTATCATCTCTCTTGTATAAAACAAAGCCTCACATTTTAATATCATGCTGTTGATATCCAACTTCCCAATGCTGGGTGACCCACTGAAAACCTCAGCTGTTCTTGAACACCTAAGCAGATGATATAGTAAATAACACACCTGCTATAGGATTAGGGGGAAAACTGAGAAAGGGAGTGAGAGCAAAATAATGGACTGAATCAAACTCACAGAATGGATCATTAACGACATGTACAGAAATTACAGTCAAATTATTTTGGAATAAATCTTTGAACATCTGCAGTGACTACAACGTTTGAAGAATGGACTTGATTTAATCATGATACAGAGTGGATTGCCAGCTACTTATTCTCTTTTGTGCAACTATAATATAGTTGAGATCATTATCAGTTACTCATTTGTGTGCTCAGGGGGTGGAAATATAAAATGGATCATTAAAGACTCTGGGCATCACAGAGCCATCATGCTCAGGGATCAGGGATCATCACTAAGCCCAAACTGCTTCAATATCTACATGGCTCCCCTCACTGCCACCGTCCATCAGCATGGCCTCAGCATAGTCTCCTACGCAGATGACACCCAGCTCATCCTCTCCCTCACCCAGGACCCCACTACCACCAGGCTCAACTTGCAGGAAGGAATCCAGGACGTTGCAGCCTTGATGAGTAATAGCTGCCTAAAACTCAACTCGGAGAAGACACAAGTCCTCGTCCTTGGAACCACCCCCTCGGCATAGAACAGCACCTGCTGGTCCACTGCCCTCGGCAGCCCACTGACCCCCCACAGACCACACCAAGACCCCCAGCATCGTACTCAACTCCTCCCTCTTCATGAATCGACAGGTCAACGCTTTCCCCTCCAGCTGCTTCAACACCCTCCACATCCTCTGTAAGACCTTCAAATGGATCCCCCGAGGCAAGGAAGACAGTCACCCAAGCACTCATCACCATCAGGATGAACTACAGAAACGCCCTCTACGCCGGCATCAACAAGTCCATACTCCACAAGCTCCAGACAATACAGAACACCCCCCCAAGACTCGTCCTCGGGGTCCCTTGACACAAACACATCAGCCAACACCTACGCAAGCTCCACTGGCTCCCTGTCGGGAAAAGAGTCACCTTCAAGATACTCACCTATACCTACAAATGCCTACACAACACCGGACTCCAATACCTCAACGACAGAATCACCCTCCACATACCCAAACAAAACCTCTGCTCCACCAACCTCCTCCTTGCCAAAACCCCTCACATCAGCAGAGCCATAGTAGGGGGAAGATCCTTCTCCTACAAGGGGGCCAAGACCAGGAACAAGCTCCCCACCGACATCAGACGTGCCCCCTCCCTGAACACCTTCAGGAAGGCTCTGAAGACCTGGCACTTCAAATGAATCGTAACTGCTGACCCCACCCCACCCAGCGCCTTGAGTCCCTCCCGGGTGAGTAGTGCGCTTACAATTCCCCTGATTGATTGATTGATGGTGCTTGGAAAAGTGGGACATCAATGAACTGGCTGTGAAGTAAATGAGAGTTCACAAGCAATGTAGGCTCCCTGGTCTTGGCAGTAGATGTTGCAAAGACAAACCCCTTGAAGATGCCAGATGGGAACCTCTGGATACCACCTCACACCAGACCAGCCAGGAGCTTAGGAGGTAAGGTAGAGAAGCATTCTTGAGGGTATTGGGCACAACCAAAAGCACACTAGAAGAGTAGAAGTAGAGGGGACCATCACATGAAGTAAGTGAGAAGAGAAAACAAAAACAAAGGATGATCAAATGGGTGTGAACTGGCATGAAGTGGAGAGCCATATCAACATTAGGTTGCCAGGCACAGACTCACAGTCCTAATGGTCTTAAATGCTGGTTCTACCTCTTATGACACAGTTCAAGATTCAGAGTCTATTTAATTTTCCCCGTCATGCTTCTCCTATCTCCAGCCCTGACTAGGCTTTTGCCTGATTCCCTATATTAGGTGAGTCTGAATCCTGACACAAATGACAGCACAATTATGGAAATGAAGGCAAATTTACCACTATAGTAATGTTTGGAATTAAACTATAGCCCCTATTGCTTTCAGTCGAGCTTCAAAGCATTGAGGAGCAGATAAGATGTATTTACCAATATCATAATTACATTTTTCACTTTCAACCTTGATCAGCTGGTGACAGTGATATTCTTTGACTTTGACTTTGGCTTTATCCAAAGGCGGACATCCGCACCTGGTATTCTACGGAGCTGAGGTCTGAAAAATCCATCTGTAAGAAGCTAGAGAGGCTCTGGCGAGCGAGTAAGGACCCCCAGAATAGACAAAAATACAAACAAGCATTGTCCAGGTACCATCTCAGTCTAAAGTCAGCTAGACGTACATTCATCATAAACCAAATTGAGCACTCTAGCAACTCCTCAAAAGCTCTCTTTGACATAGTAAGGGATTTCGTATCTCCTCAAGTCTGCAAACAGTCTCCTGTAATTCCTTAGCAGTCTACTTTCAGGAAAACATATCCAATATCTATTCCAATATCTCATCTACGGCCACGCTGAATCCGAACTCTTCAGGCAACTCTGAGGGACCAGTAAAGCTGATAGACCGCACCCTCGATTGCTTTCAACCTACCACGCTGGAAGAGGTATCTAATGCACTGTCTACTGCTAAATCGGGTTCACCCAAAGACCTTTGTCCTCCTAAAATCATGGCTCTTTTAGCCACTAGCTGTGCCCCAGCCATCTGAAATATGTTTAATCAATCTATAGAATCAGGTATTATACCAACTATTTGGAAGGAAGCATTTGTACGCCCGATACTGAAAAAGCCCTCAGCGGATCCTCAAGAACTTGGAAATTATCGCCCAATTTCCCTGCTACCACTACTGGCTAAATTGTTGGAAAGCATAATAAACAGGCAACTAAGCCTATATCTGGAAACCAAAAAAATCTAGGACCCTTCACAATCGGGCTTTCGCCCGGGCTTCAGTTCGGAGACAGCCATTTTGGCCGTGACTGATTCCCTTAGGCTGACAATAGACGCAGATGGATCAGCTATACTGATTCTCCTAGACCTTTCTCTGGGGTTCGATACCATCTCGTACGCTAAGCTTGCGGAGAGGCTATCCTCCTGTGGCATACAAGGGTTAACCCTGAAATGGCTGCAGCACTTTATGTCTGATAGAACCCAAACCGTCATCCTGGGCACCTATCAATCGGGGAGAAATGCCTCTGGATAAGGGTGTACCTCAGGGTTCCTGTCTTGAGCCCAACCCTTTTTAATATATATATATATGGTTCCTCTGGCAAAAGTAGTAGAACAGCTGGGCTTCAAAATTATTTCCTACGCTGATGACACTCAGCTTATGTTCACCATCGGCTCTAATCCAGAAGCCGACAAAGCCTGTTTCTCCATGGGTATATTGGCAATTTCCAACTGGATGACTGATAACTGTCTCCAGTTGAATCCTGGAAAAAAAAGTTATGCTACTGGCGAAAATTCCGGCTGTCTGGTCAAACAAATGGTGGCCTTCACAGTTGGGTGCAGCCCCTGTTCCCAAACAAGATATCAAAAATCTTGGCCTAAAGCTGGACCAATCTTTAACAATGAAGGACCATATAGCAGCTACGACGAGCTCTTGCTATTACAGCCCACGACTACTTCGTAAAATTCTCCCATACATGCCTACTAATCACCGAAAAACCTTGGTATAAGCAATGGTGATTAGTCGCTTAGACTATGGCAATGCCCTGCTAGCTGAAATGGGCGAGACCCTGCTAAATAAATTGCAGATGATCCAGAATACAGCGGCCAGATTTATTTTAAACCAGCCAGCTGGCTCCCCCTCTGAACCCTTACTAAGAGAACTGCATTGGCTGCCAGTAAGGAAGAGATCCTTTTTCAAAATCTGCTGCCTTACTTTTAATGCTGTAAATGGTAGAGGCCCATATTATCTACGAACGAAACTGGTAAAACACGTACCAGGGAGAAATCTGAGACCTGGTACATTAGGACTTCTACAGATCCCTCATATACGCTTGAGCCGCACAGGGGGTAAAACCTTTTCGTATCTTGCTCCAAGTTGCTGGAATAGACTGGCCAAGGCCTTGCGGGAAACTCAGATTTACAGCACCTTCAGAAAACAACTGAAAGCCTTCTTGTTTTAAAATCACTGCTGACCTAATCTTCTGCTATTAGGTTCTATCCAGGCAGCGCCGAGATGCCCCAGGGTGAGCCGTGCGCTATAAAAGAACATATAACATAACATAACACAACTTCAAAGCAGCCTAGAACATGGTAACCTAAAACAAATTGCTGAAAAGGCCTCAAAAGAAAATGGGATGCCAAGACTGACCTTATATTAGATTTGATTCTTGTTCCTAAATCACATTCAGTACTTTTGCAGTGGTTCAAATCAATTGCCTTATACAGTGCCCAATTCACAAAGATAAAAATAGACCAAAAGTCTAACTTAGACAGAACATCTAACTTTACTACTTTTTGGTATTCGCAAAGTTCAGCTCCTACTAATAAAATTATTAGCAGTAAAATTAATAGTAGTAACTTACTTTTGTCAATGCCGAAATGTAGTTCCTTTGTGAATCGAGACCACAGTGCCTTGTGGAAAACTGTAAGCAAGTTCCCTCTGCTCTCTCTGCTCTATTACTCAATATATGCATGGCTTCTGAATAGTATAGAACTAAGCAGCCAGAATGTGCTTGAGCCTATGCTGACATGGCCACATATCACAAGCATAAATGGCACTCCATGGGCTCACTTTGTAATCAAGGTTTACATTCAAAACTCACTGGCTTAGATTTTTAGATCAAATAAAAGTTGCACAAAGAGACACATGCCATCTACAATCCAGCACAAAAGGTGTTTTCCACTGAAAAGGTGTACTTTCACACATCACAAAATTGGCTTTGCACTGCTTTGCATCAAGGGGAACTTTACTAGGAATGGGCGGAATGTGCGTAGTCGCGCTATGCAAAGTTCCGCTAAATGGAAAAAAAACTCAGCGAGCATGCAGAAATTCCGCGAACACGTGGAATTACTTGTTCTGCCTGTTCGCGATGCTTTATTCCTGTTTGCGGACGCTGTTTGCATGATCGAGGGGAAATATTTCGCAAACACGCATTTTGAAAGCGCAAACAAGCAAAAAATTCCGCGAAGCCACGGATCGCGGAATTTTTGGCAATTCTGCGTTCTCCACGGTACGCAAAATTACCCAAATTCCGCTAGCGGAACAGAATTTACCGCCCAGGCCTAAAAATTACTGGGTAGGATCAGCAAAACTACACATAAGATTTGATGCAAAGCTTGCTCAACTAAGATAGCCAGACTGGGCTTTGCAGCACAGTGAATACATAAAGCAAGTGTAAGCAAAAGAAAATGTGTTCATTTCTCAAAGAAAAGTTCACAATGTATGTATGCTGCACTGCCCAGCACATATCCAGTGGGTAAAACACTTCAGAGTTTGCTTACACATACACATGTGTACTGTAAGAGCATTCATCCAGAACAGATCCTATTGTACACATCGCACATTTGTCCTGCACTATGGTGCCAGGATCTGCATTGCACAGCCTTGTTTGAGTGTCAGAACAGGGATGACACATGCTGCAAGCCAATCTTTGTGGATTCGGCACTGTGCTGTGTTTTCTTCCTCACATAACACTGCACCGTACATTTGTGTGCTGTGCTGTGTGGATTGAAAAAAATCTTACTGTGGGTCTGTGTGTAGTATCTAAACAATTCTGAGGCAGAGAGTTTTTCTAACTAATAGAAAGAGGACCATATTGTTTCTCAACTAGGAAATTGTATTCTGCCTCCTCTAAATGTATCCCCTGGTGAGACTTTATCAGACAAAAGCATGCCGGCAGATAGTTAAGGTTCAGTAATATGAACTGCCCATCTGGTAAAATAAAATATTCTTATCTTTAATCCCAAGGATTACTGAAAATAGAACTGTTCAGGTTGCCTTTCATCAAAATGCCTTACAAAATATCGAAATGACTAAATAATAATGAACCATACAATAGCCCCTTCATTGAACTGGATTCTATCTCATTGGGATCATGTCTTTATTATCAATCCTTCTCCATATTTCCTCTCCATATTTCCTTTACAGGACTAATACAGATTTTTTCGTAAAAGCAGAAGCTCAGGGTGCTGGCTGAATGAAAGAAGTGGACTGCGATAGGGAGGGACAACACAGGCGACAGAGTGCCCAGAGCTTGACTGAAATCTCCATACTCACCAACACTCAAGTGGCCAAATTATGAAATATCTCAGCCTAGGTTAAGTATAACACAAACATCCAGACTTTTAGCAGACATGATTGGTGCCAGTAAATTAATATTTTCTTTACCCAACAATGCTCCTCTCTATCACATCTCAAGATGTTGTAATTCAGTCATCACAAGGTGGGTAAGGGTGTGTATGAGCAAGCAACTTCTGTAAGCACTAATGACTTCCTTACTTCCTTTCTGTCCACTAGATGCAGTAGCCCTTCAGAGATACATGGTAGGTAGTCTGATGCAGCCAAGCAAAGTAAAACCTAATTTTTCCCATTTTTTCCCATTTCATTGAACTCATTCCAACTAATCAATAACGCAGGCTTAAATAAACTACACTGTGCCATACATTGTCCCTTCCTAGTTATTACACGTGTATTTTTCTTTACTTCTCTAAGATTACTTTCAAATAAATATGGCAGCCTTTGGAGATGTCCTGTGTTCCACCTCCTGTATGCACAAGATACTAGCTCTGGATGCGGATTTGGGACTATAGCCAGTTCCTTTTCCAGCCCCAAAAACACTGAGTTAGCTGAACACTCCCTTTAATGGTGCACAGCTGCTTCTGAGCAGTTTGTATCTGCCCCTGGATCCACACTGTTAAGAGCACACAGTCCCGTGCATCGCTGCACTTTGAAAAGTAATTGTGGCTCTACCCAAAAATTTGGGGATCTACAGATTCGATGTTGGACCAGTGTACTAAGTTATTTGGAATCACCACATAAATGTATAAATCACATATCTGTATTGCATATAAACATAGACCAACACCACATAAACGAGTAATCACTGTGCCAACTAGGCAATTGTCATAACATCACTGTTAGATCAATAAGATAAAGATTTATTTGTTGTATACTAGGGGTGGGTGTAGTGCTTCCCTCCGTCCACGGAGTGTGCATAGTGTTGCCTACTTCGCAATTCGCAAAGTAGGCGTAGTAGGCAACACTACGCACACGCCATGGCGAAGCTAAGTTGCCTCCACCCGCCTCCCTCCTGTAATCTTGTAAATGCCCTCCAAATAATTTAAAACATTGTAAAATTAATAAAACAACTTACCTGACATGCGGTGTCCCAGGGCTCCCTCTTCCTAGTTTCTCGCCTCTTCTTCCTGACAAATGCGTGGGCGCCCGCGCATGCGCATTTCTCGCGAGATGCAACCATGTTACAACAAACCCCTCCTGTATGATGGCTGTCTGGAAAGTATGCATAAGCCCAGCTGTAACTTGAGCCTAGGCGTGAATTTGAGTCAGGCTGCAAAGCACAAAGAGTCATAAGCAAATAGAAATGCCCACTTTTCTACAGGGGAATTTCTAAAATAGTAATGAAAAATCCACTTTCACCAATAAGCAGGATTTATCTCCATTATTCCAACCATACCAAACATGGCAACGCTACTCCTTTCAGATCGGAAATTACCACTGAAAAAATATCAGGGAATTCCCAATGCAAACCTATGAGAGGAGCAGCACTCACAATAGGGAGAAACCAAATAGGCTGTTTGTCACTACCAGTACATGCTACACATTAAAGGCACATGTTCTACCTTTTACCTACAGAGAACCATGGCAATAGGGCTTCCTAGGGCCTACCATAGGAGTGGCCTATTTGTTGAAAAAGGGGAGTGTCAGGTCTGGCAAGGAACTTTAAATGTCAAGTCAATGTGGCAGTAAACTGTGCATGCATCCAGGTTTGAAAGGCTACTTCTGTCGTGGCGCTCGCAGTGCTGCAGGCCCACTAGTAGCAATTCATTTACAGGCCCTGGGTATATGGGATACCACTGTACAGGTAAATTAAATATGCCAAGCAGGTGTAAGCAGCAGCGGCTCCTGCCAATCTGACTTAGAGGGCAGCGTGGGTAAAAGTTTTTTAGAAAAATCACACTTACCTTTCGTTGCCAGCTGCCAGGCCTTCTCCTTCCTTGTTGTGCCTTGTTGTTCCACTGCTCAATCTTGCTACAATCCCCAGCACCACAGGCTCCCAGACTCCATACACAATCCCAGCACTTCTCTCATGCAATTACTCCCAGCATAAGAGTAGCGCGGGCCAGTTTAATGCTTCAGCTGGGATGGATCCTGTGCCTCTGAGCACTGATGATACCTCTCAGGAACAGCCTGGAAATATCAAAGTGCACATGACAGTTTGGCTGGCCATGGACTGCGGTCTGAACCAACATAACCACTTTCAGTGCCTAAAACCAATCCTCCGCCTGCGGCTGTAGCTGAGACATGGCCCTGCCCCACCCCAGATTCACAGACTGTAAGTGAAAGATAAAATGACAATAAAATAGTGTTATTCTCATTTTATTTTTCTTCTGTCTGCTGCATTTCACCAGTGGGTGATGCTTGTCTGCTATAGTGGAGGAGCCGCCTGGATGCAAGCCAATCATAACACGATTAAAGGAGAGAGAACATGTACTTATGCACTAAATAGCAGTGGTAAAGTGCCCAGAGTCCTAAAGCCAACAAAAACATTTCAGAAAAAAACACAGGAGGAAGCCAAAAACTTTGGGGATAACCCTGCAAAAATGGCCCAGGTCCAAAATATAGCAAAGCTAAATTTTAACAAAATGAATGCAACTCGGCATGAAGAATACTTGTCTGGCAGTACCGCATTCAGGTGTCTAAAATTTGAAGTTTATGAAGTTAGTTTAAAAACCTTACAAACTTTAACACACACAGCGAAGAGAGACAGCTGTGATCTCCCTGCATTATTCATTACTTTCATCACTGTAGCTGCACAATTGCAAAGGTTTGGATGGCAGAATCCAAACGAGCACACTTGTCCTTTCTTAGGTTTCAGCCCTCAGCTAGCAATCAAAAGCATAACGTGTTGGAACAAGGTTTAGACAAAGTTATATCCTTTATTATAAAGTTACCTTCTCAAGAATGCAAGTGATGTAGTGCAGAATCCTTTCTCATCCATTGCCCATCTGCTCTGTAGAGTTATTTCTGAATGACACCTGCACTCTGAGACTTCACTCTTTCCACTAAGGAGATTCATTGTGTATGAGCTGCATTACCCTTCATGGCAAACAGCTGTTTGCAGCAAATCAGTGAGAGGAAATCATACCTTCAACATCGAGGACACTGTAGTGGAATAATTAGATGAAAACACTGCAGAACATTATCATGTGTACATGCACGCCCTTGGTGGCATCTCTCTCGATTAAAGATTTACAGCTACATCATGATGTTTTAAGAAAATAAAAGCCATACAACAAATCACAGTTGTGACATGGCAGCTGTTTTTTTTTTTACTTGCAACTAGGTTATAATAACACACACTTAGGGGCAGATTTACATGCCCCTTGCACCACTTTTGCGTCACTTTCCCCATGTTAAAAGTGACGCAAAAGTGGCGCAAGGGGCTTGTAAATCTGCCCCTTAGTGCATAATCTTTCATCCAAGAACATTTTCCATAATTTGATTATGAATTAGTTATTTGGTTATTATTGGGCCCAAATGAAATTTTCGAGACTTTTTTGTAATTTGGTGGAGTTTTCTGCCATTTGTGTTACGCTTGTTGCTCCAAATTTCCAAAATTCGTTTCAGGAAAAACTCCTATTGCTGGGACAACGCAAATGAAGAAAACGGAAGTCGCTGTTGTTTACAATACTTTTCTGTGCTGTTTTTTAATGAACTACCTCCACACGTCCAAAATGGACAGATTAACGAGTTTAACACTAAAATGCAGCACTAAATTTCAGATCCGCATTTCACATACTTTGAAGTAGTTTTGTGGAATTTCACTTGATATTTGTGAAAGTTTGAATAGTTACACAAAACATAATAACCCACAATTAGCACTCTATTTTCTACAGTTAAGTAACGTCAGTACCAAAGGGCATAATGTGCACTTTGTATACACCAAAGAGTCATACCCATGCTCTTATCCTGATAAGACTACAAAAAGTTAACTAAGTTTCTCAAGATGAAAGCTTAATTTGAAAGAGAGATGTATCCCCTTGAACAGGGAATATGAAAATATTCCAGGGAACTGCAATACTCTCATATTCATGCATCTCTATTTAATAAATGTGTTATATATGGGCAACACCGTCAGCAGTTCTAAGAACACACCAAACAATACCTTGTTGGTTTACCCATAAAAGGCCCCAAAACAGTCCTATAAACTGTCTGTTTATGCTGATTCCAAGAGAGCCATGAAAGAGTGAGGTATTTAATAAATCTGGTAAATATTGCCACATCCTGGTGCTCTATTTGCCAGATTTGGAAAATACTTCTATATTGCGGTTTCCTCCAGGAAATGCAGGACTACATGGGGATTTGGTACTTTCTGCACAAAGTTCTGGAGCATATTTACAATGAAGTGGAGGAGTGCGGCGTTAGCCTTCCTGGCTTAACGCTGCACTCTGCCACTTCAGAAACGCAGGGTTGCACCATATTTATAAAAATGTGGTGCAGCCCTGAATTTTCCCCTGTGCTGGCGCTAATCTTTGCAGCTTATCGCCAACACAGGCACCCTTGCACCATAGCGCAAAGGTGTCTGCATTGAGGGGAAGATTGTTTATGTGCAGGAAGGTCTCCTAATGCTTACTGCAGCACACATAGAAGTTGCAAAATGTAATTTCTTTTTTTTTATTGTTTATGTGCAGGAAGAGACACTTTACTGCACATAAACAATCAATGGCAATTTAGTGTTTCTATGTGTGCTACACAACGTGCACACATTGAAACAGCAAAAATGAGTAGAAATAAAGCATTTCTCCTTGTTTTGCCTGTTAAAAGACCAGGTTTTCCCTGGTCAGGGCCGGACAGGCCATAGCGGGCACCTGGCTTTTCCCAGTGTACACCCAGGGTGTGCGCCATATTAGGCCCCTTTGTGGCCGTTTTTGTTACCGGGCCTGGCAATATCGACCCCTGTAACAAAATAGTCTGAAACTGACCCTTGCAAACAGCTCAGCCACACTTCCCTCCTTCCTCCAGGTTGGACCAGCCGAGCAGTTTGCCAGGGCAGTTTTCAGTTCCCTGCCATGCCCTGTCCCTGATCTTAATTATGGCTCTGCCTCCTATTTATGCTTTGGTAATGTGGCGTAGCCCCTTTCGCCATCACAATATCACTGAAAGTGACGTGGTGGCGATAGGGTCTTGTAAATATACCCCTCTGTCTCAGAATATACCAGGTTTTTCAACCAGGGTTTTACTTAACAGCTCTCACCTCTTGGAATTAGGCCCTGTGTGCAGAACCCTGGGTAACAACTGCTTTATCTTTTTGCAGTCTCACCCTGCACTTTCCACTCATTTCTATATGCCTCTTTCCAAATGTCATTGGGCCTTGTTGTGTAACACTGTTTGTCAAGTGACAGCAACAACAGCCATGTTCAGACATGCCCTAAGTAAGAAGTATGGGGCGACTGTCATCATTTCCTGTCTCAATATCTTCACCTGCCTTGCATTCTCTTCACTCATCATTTCTTTCTCCCTCATCTCCCTTTTTACCTTCAACTATGCAGTTTCATTTTTATGGTTTTAATACATTTTGTTTCCATTTTCTATGCAAACACATAACTTGAACTACTTACATACAAAGGGGCAGATTTATGTTAACTGGCGCATCCCCAGGGATACGCCAGTTAACATGCGCCACAGTGCACCACAGCTCCGCCAGCCATGGTGCGCCGCATTTATAATGTGGCGCACCATGGTGCAAAAACGGCACAGATGCGTCACGCATCTGTGCCGGAAATGTGTCGCATTGCTGGAGTTGCGTCGCAAGCGCGACGCAGCTCCAGCAAGGCTCGGGGGTGCCCCATTTTAACAATGCTGCGTCAAGACCTACACCTGCTTCAAGCAGGTGCAGGCTTTTGACGCAGCATTGGCTTAAAAGTGACTGAGTGAAATCTCATAGATTTCACGCAGCCACTTTTGCGAGGCGCACCTGCCCCGGAACGCCCACCCTGCGCCGGAACGCCCACAAGCGGCGCAGGGCTTTACAACATGATGCATCTGCCTAGATGCGTCACGTTGTAAATCGTTCGTAGGGATGCGCCACGTTTACGCCGCCTTGCGTGACGCAACAGCGGCGTAAACGTGGCGCAAGGGCCTCATAAATCTGCCCCAAAGTGTTCTGTAAAATGAGGTTCGAAGAAGAGGTTTGAGGAAATCCCTGCAGTAATATCTCCCTTTGCTTAATGCATCAGGAATACAGAAATGGCAAGATGTGTATTGCTGCACGTAGGTCAAGTTATTACACTGCAAATTAGGATCCAATTTTGGGTGATCTGTTAGAGGTTCCAACCAGACAGCTAACATTGCGTAGAGATGCCTGTTACATGGCTTTCTGCAACTTAAGTGATCTATGTAATAACAAGGAATATTAAGTGCTCCTACTTGGAGGGATGTGTTGAATGAATGTCTGCAAGGAAAAAGTAATATTCTCAAATACCAAGATAGAAGAGGGAATCAGAGAGAGAGAGTTAGTGTGTTGCTTTGCGTCTGTATCTTAAGAATCAATCAAGGCACTATTTATATTGTTTGATCCCAAAGGTTAATGTCAGCAGTATTCCTATGCTGTCAGCCAAGTGTACCGTGCAATTCAATGAAAACTATGCATAACATCCTGTTAATCCATCCAGCGGGTGCTGCTTGAAGCAGCACCCGCCGCAAGGTTAAAAAAGCATGTTTTACATTTACATGCACAAAGCGTCAGGCACCACTCGGTGCCTGCCGCTTTGTGCATGTAAATGCAGGGGGGTACCATAGGTACCCCCCATGTGCACCACCCACCCCACCTTCACCCTGGGGGCCGGCAACAGGCCTCCAAAGTAAAGACCGTATGCCTGCCGCGGAAAGGCATGTCCAAATGCAAATCCTAATATGGCTGGCGGTGTCTGATAGACACCGCCACCATATTAGAGTTTTTCCGCGGCGGTCGGAAGGTGACTGCGGCGGAAAAGCGGCGGACGGTTTTCCCGTCCGCCGATGACCCCCCAGCCATCCTAATATGGTGGGGGGTCTTTTGAATCACCGCAGCGGTGAATCCGCATCCTCCAGGCTGGCGGTGGCTTCCGCCGGCACAGAGGATGCGGATTCACCGCAATCATAATGACCCCCGTAGTTTTCATAGAATTGGGAGGTACACATGACTGGACAACTGTTTGCACATGGGGCCATATTAAGTATTAGGGCGCAATTTCCCAGTTTGAAGCTGGCGCACCTTAAAAAAGGCATTGAAAGTGTGCCTTGTTACATAGAATACACTGTCCCAAGGGCAGCCGCGACCTAGTGCTGGGGGCAGCTTATTCGAGTGAAATATGGAGGGGCTTTGAAGCAGTCGCTCTGTGTTTCACTCTGCAGGCGGCAACCCGCCTGCATTTGAAATCCGCTTGCAGGCGGGTGCAGTCAGTGACTGTAGCCATCTGCAAGGGAATGTCTGGGGGTTCCATAGGGCCCCGCTTTACCTCCTGCAGAGGGTTGACTCAGGGGCGCACTGTCCGTGCAACTCCTGACTGCTCCTTTGCCTTTGCGCCCGGATCTGTAATACGGCACAGAGTCAAAGGGATTCCCTCATTTGCATCGGGCAAGCCACCATGCAGATGAGGGAATGCCCCCTGCAGAAAGCGTTGGTCCTGTATGTGCACCAACGCTCTCGGTATTACGTCTGTGCCCCCTTCTGTAATACCAAAGTGCCCCTGGGGAAAGCAAAGCAGGTGGAGACGCTTGTTACGCCCCCAGGGCACTGTCAGTATTATGGCCCATGATGTGCAGAAGTGGATGGCATGTGTGTATTTTTAGAAGAGTTTATTTTTTAATTACTCTGGAAGCACTGTTACTGCCTATGAAGTAATGTGATAAGTATCTCCATCTGAAGCCCTCAATAAGTAGTTCTAGTTCCTATTCATATCACTGTGAAAGGGCCACTCTAGCTAAGCGCAAGCATGCCTGCGTGATTATCAATTCTGATCAGCAAGTATCGCCTTCATCCTACCGGTCTTCAACCTACTCCAAACTCCAGAAGGCAAGATTTATGGCCCTTAGGTTCGGGAAATGGTCCTTTTCAAAACATCTTACAAGATGGCCCTCACCCTTGAAAGGAACAACATGCAGGGGTTGTGATCACTTGAACTCATCATCTGCTTCTGCCCAGCCCTCCTGGAGAAATGCAAATGTCTCCTGAAGTGAGAGTGGAACAAACTGGATATTGATTCATGCCGGCAGGCCATTTTTGCTGCCCTTGACCAAGGCAACACCACCCTAAATATTTTGCTGGAATTTTTTTTTGCTCTAGCTGTAAAGGTCAAGGTCAAAACAAGTTTGATTCGATTTTAGGCATATAAAATCATAAAAGCAGGCAGTACAATCATCGCAAAGAACATACAATTATATACAAATTCATAAAAACATTTAATACGCTACAGTTTTTCCTACTTTGTAAACAGTTTAGGCAAAAAGCCTTAGTGCAGAGAAAGTGTCTCACGATATATACACTGCCTGTGTCTGTCCCCACAGTTTTTCGGCTTTTTTAATTTTCCTCACTCTCAAAACATTTTTCAGGAAGCCCGTCATCGTTGCAATGAAATAGTGACTGTCCAACATCTGTAAGTACAGAAGAGCTGGACATCATTGTCTCCATCCACCCTGTTTTAATATGGGTTTAATCCATCTACGTCTTTCGTTTGCATAGAATTTGCAGAATACGATTACGTGAATTGTAGTTTGCGGGGAAACATTGTCACATGGACACAGGCCTAGATCCCTTGATCAATTATTCATGTCCGGGTAACTGACCGGCCGATGAAAAGACTCAAATCAAAAATGTGTTAACACGTACCTATCATAACCCCCCATACAGCATGATAGACACGGTTGGATGGTACATGTTGTTGTAATTATTAGGTGCTGAACCACTGTGGGTTTGTTCATTTCTAGGGCTAACCTGTTATCCTCCAAGACATTCATGCAAACTTTTTTAAACTCCCTCCGATTTATTGTATTCATAGTTTCTGGTTGGGAGAAATACTTTGGGTGCCCTATATCTTGCATAAAGTGTTTCAAGTATCTTAACCACGCAATCTTGTTTGCATGATCTAATCTCATCGCAACGGTTAAAATTTCCTTATTTAGCCCTGTGCTCGTAGAGGTCAATAAACTGGGCCACTCAAAGGCCTTGCCAAGTTACCCTGGTCCCTTACTTTTTGGCGGATCCCTCGCTGGGACCGATCTTAAAAGCTAATTGATTGGATGGTAGTGTCACCGCTGTGTTTGCCCGCGAGTAAACCATTGTTAGACTATTATTGGGTGTTCTCACAAAATGTGTACCACCGGATGCTGCAAGTTGTACCTCTCATCGGATTATTCTCATGTCCACCAAAGGATCTTTGTGGGCCTACTCTAACCAAAGGATCCCGATGCACTTCGTTTTTTGCTATTACAATGAGTGCTAAATATTCTTTGGCTTTCCACTGCCCAAACCAGCAGTCGGATGCCTCAGACCTGACTGTGAAAAATTGCTGCTATTACCTTTCTCCCTCACTGGTCAAATGCCTCAGACTTCACTGTGAAAAAATTGCTGCTATCATGCTGCCCCTGCACTTTGCTGTGAATTTATATTCTCTTTTTTTATTCACCTTCTTAACTTGAAGTCTGTTTTAAAAGCTCGCAAAGCATTAACAATGCTTTAACTGCTTTATATTCTGATGTTTCACTCAATAGAATTGTAATTATATTTTAAAATGTTCCTGCATGTAGGATCATGTATCTATATCATTTGCCCTTTGGCCTTTATGTTACAAAGCCAAACACCAATGTTTCCCCTAGTTCTGCTGTTTTTAAATTAATTGTGTTCCTACTAAAATTGTAATGTTTTACAATTAACCACATAGCAAAGAGCTATTAACAAGTTCCTGTAACTTTGGCACTCTATAGTACTTTACCATAGAGTGTTAAAACTTTACTGTGTTAAAAAAAAACATTAAAACACAAGTTTAAAAAAAAACTAGTTCTCGTTACATATATCTGGCATTTGTAAAGTTATTAGTGCACGAACACTGGAGATATACCAGGTGACACAGCTTTTCATTCTGTAATTGGCATTCATTTCTTGGAAGGTAAAAAAGGACAGTGCGGCATTGCAGTGACCACATGAAGACAATCTTCCAGGCTAGGAGTTGGTTTGTGGACTCATTACAGGAGCAGAGATTCCACATCTGGCAATGGAGCTACAAGAATAATTCCTAAAGTTTGGTGCGACCTGCGCGTATTGCGATTTCGTGCTGCTGTCTCATGATGGAGCAATAAATCAACTTTGATGTTTCAAATGTTGAAAAATCTTACCATCATATGGATTTTCCTCTCAAGTAGAGAGCTCTTGTGTCTTGGAAGAGGTGACATTAACCAAATAGAGTCAAGTGACCTGATTAAATTCCGACAGGCATACCGCTCTAGAAGATAAATGTAGTCACTATAGAAATAGCAACAAATTAGGTAAAATGTAGCCTCTAGTTGGACCCTTGCTTGACCTTTAAAAATGTCTTGGTAGACCCATTCACATTTTCCCAAGTGTAGAAAAAGAACATAAAATTCCTACTCATTTGCACAAAACATATTAGAAGATATGTCCTTCTATTTCCATCTATGGTGTATTCATGTTCGCTACTAGCGCAAAATAAGTGCTTAGTTAGCTATAATGTCTGTAGTATTTTGCATGTGGCCCACGTTATTCAAGTTGGGAAGTATCCATCTGGCAACTGAGGTATCTTTGAAGGAAACATCTAATTTCCATGGTCTTGTTCAGCCTAGGTGAAGAAAATAGCTTTTAAGGTATGTGCATATTTTTGAATAGTGAACAGCAAGCTCTCTCCAACAAGAATATTTGTTAAACCCTATACTAAACAATTCCTCAAAATCTTCTATGATTTGCCCAACCAAGAAGAAACATTACATTATGTAGGGCAATCAGACCAGGCAGCATCTAGCTAAAAAGAAGAAAATGATAAGTGTCTTATCTCACTCTGAGTCTATTCAAGTCTCCTAACCCGTACTGTAAGTACTCTTGTGTAGCTGTGCTTGACTATACTCCAATATTATTTACTGGGTGTTTGGACCCGACATCCTTGGCATGGTTTCCCCCCAGCTTTTTTGTTTTCATTACTCCTGTTTTTGCTTACAAGGCCCCGTCACCCATGCTAACCTGTGCTAAAGTGCCTATACTGTTGCCCTAAAGCATGGCATCATTGGCGTAAACACAATTGACACATTTATTTTACATTTTACTTTACACAAGTAAAGTGGTACTACATGGACTCAGGGCCTGTAAATAAAATGTGACTAGTGGGCCTGCAGCACTAATGCCACCCACTTAAGTAGCCCTTTGAAACATGTCTCAGGCCTGCCATTACAGCCTGTGTGTGCAGTTTTAAACTTGCATTTTGAACTGACAAAAGAAATCTTTTGCCAGGCCTAAACCTTCCATTTCAATACATATAGGTCACCCATAGGGTAGGCCCTAAAGAGCACATCAGGCAGAGTGCAGTGTATTTTAAAAGCTAGACATGTATTTTTAACTTTTACATGTACTGGTAGTGAAAAAATCTCAAATCCGTTTTTCACTACTGCAAGGCCTACCTCTCCCATTGTATAGCAGGTTACCTAGTTACATTTATTAAGTAATAACTTTTAATTGGGAGCATGTAGAAATGTCAAGTTTGGTGCCTAAAGAATTGTAATTTACAACCCTCTTTAACGGTAAAGTCGGATTTCAGGTCATAAATCTGAAAATGTAATTCTGAGAAAGTTAAAAGTATCCAAAAACGTGATGGAAGGGGCCCACGTCTTGGCATACTCGTATAACTTATGAGGACTCACAAAAGTATGCAAATAAGTGATGGATGGAATGCTTGAAATAAGTCTGTTGTGGGGAGCATATGGCTCCCCACCTCTGGAACAGACTACCTTTAATCATTTGGTCCTGCCTCAACCTGACTCTTTTTAAAAAAAATCTTAAAACGTGGCTCTTTTGACACTTCCTGGATATTATCTTACTGTTGATGTGCCACAGTGCCAAGAGAAACTTTCGGCGGAGGTTCACACTGTGCTATATAAATGACAAGAGCATACGATAACAATGTCAGCCACTCGTAATCACTAGGGCTGCATTTAAGTCCATTGTTATTCAGCACAACATGGCACGTAGGTTGGACGCCACCATCTGCAAACCAATCTTGCCCCTGCTCCTATAACAGCAGCCCAGCCTGAACTGATGATCTAGGTCCTCTCTGAACCAAAACACAAGCAACCTAAGGACCAGTTAGGCCCTTGTTATTGGCTCATCATTCAGTTCTAGCTAGGCTTCAGTGACACAGTGTACATAGGGCCCATGTCTGGGCATACCCCTCACACTTAGGAAAATGAAAAAAAAATACCCAAAAAGTGATTGATGTAATGCTTGAATTAATCTCAGCCAATAATCATTCGGGCAGCATTTCTGTCCATTATTATTTTGCACATCATGACACCTTAGTTGGACCCAGCCATATGCAAATCATGCTTGACGCTGCCCCAAAATTAACAGTCAAGCTCAAACTGCCAGGTTAAGTTTTTAGAAATTAAGGAACTAAGGGGAACATTAGCAAGAACCTCGTTAAAATTATCTTCGTGTTAGCGGCAGTTTCCTGCTGCTAAAACAGCAATGATTTTAACGAGGTTTCTGCTAATATGCCTTTGTTCAGCAGATCTAATTTGGCCCCTGTATATGGCCTGTGCTCAATCAGTCATCCTGAACTTGTGACTTTGTCCCAGTCTGGCGTGTACTTTTAGGCAATGTTTTCACTTAAAACATATCTCTGGTTCTGCTAATTGGATTTTTGGCATCTCAGTCTCAGAAGAAGGATTTTTCTTGTGTTTTATTTTACTTTATTACCATTTGAAATCCTGCATAAATACTTTACTAAGTTAGGTCTGACTGTTTGTGTGCCAAGCTACTAGAGAGAGGCTCAGGTTAATTTAGGGTTCACTTGTATTTCCCCCTGACAAGATTTGTGGTAGCTGCTTGAGTAGGGTTTTACCCACCTCAACCAGTAATCCAATTTCCAAAACCTGGTCTGTGAAAAATCCAGAAAGTTACATTTATAAAAACCACTTGGGGACCACCAAGTGTATTTGGTGCTATTGCATCCTGCATTGGACAACAAAGCTTAAAAGAATTTCCTGTTCCATGGAGGACAGCCTCTCATTGTATTTGAAGCCAGGAAGTTTGCTCAGACATTGAGCGCAACTTCAGCCATCTAGTTATTTTTTGTTCGATATTGAACAATAAGGACCTTCTTTAGAGTTTGGCGGACCAAGTACACTATCACAAACATAACAGATATTCTGACTGCCTTTTTATAGGTGCATTACATTATATTCCAATCTACTTGTAAGGTGGTTGGATATCTTTTTTTTATTGTTTAACAGATTTGGACCCGTTTTTTGAAGTTCATCCACATACACATTCATCCTAGGCCGCAATGGCTGTGCATTAAAATATTTAGTGTCTCATTTAGAATTCACTAAAGTATTTAGTTTGTTAGTCAGAATGTGGTGGTGATGGACTAGCCTTTGACATCCGAGGTGCTTTATCTGAAAGGGAAGTATAACAAAGAAAAATAAATCCAGGATTTAGTAGTTCCTGTGAAAATCACATGATTGTTCATTATCACTCAACTGTTTTTTTTTTTAGATTTTTCTTGACCCCACGAACACTTCCGCTATCAGTTTCCTTGATTGGCTCCTAACAGAAATGCTAGAAGTTATTTCTTTACCTTCTAAGTTGTACTTTCCAATGTTATTGTTTTTGCAATTTCTAATATAAGTTTTGTATTCTTTTATAAAATTTCAGTTACACATTGAAGCTGTTGCACATTATTGTATTGTTGTTTGAAGTTTAGCTACCTCATGCAAATTTCTTTAGCTAGCGCAGCATGTAGTTATCCCACTGAACAAAGTACTGAAGTTCAATGTACCCGACCAAATCCATACATACATAAACCACACTACACACTAGATCATTTAGATGTACTGACAGAGGTGTAAAGGATCAGCACGAGGCACACAATACATTTTATTTTAAGGGCTGAGGCACGTTATGCCCAAAATACCTGCAATTATGTTTAAATAATGTATTTTCTACCCAGACATTTCCAGTTCAGTTCTAGCCAGAGCATTCTAAACGTTCAGGTATTAGCCTGCAGATAAATAACAATCTGCATTGTTTGTGTTATTTTACATTGTTAACCTACAGTTTAAAGTAAACCAATAATTTCAAGGCTTTTGTACTACTTTCAATTAAACTTTTTTACTCTTATACATAATTTTGATTCTGGAATCAATCAGAAAAACACATTTTGGAGAAAACATTCCTTTTAATAACACCTGCTTCACTTAATTTTATCCTTTGTAGTTGGGACAAATAGTGGAATGGGCAGACAGCCAATTTTGCAGAAAAAAATAAAGGGCTTCAAAAGAACATATTAAACTGGGGGAAATAGTAAAAAACTGTCAGAGCAGTCATCCAATGTCACTCATCACTGCCTATGGCCTACCTACCTATTTAGTCTGCATGGCACAGCTCCAGACACTCACTAAGCAAATAATTCCTTTAACAACAAAGTGTGGAATAAGCGGCAAAGCACCAAAAGCCATTTGTCTTTATTTCAAAAAAGATTTCTCTGTCTATGCTTTGCGGGAAAATTCGATTTTCGTGCAGTATATAAAAATTCCAGTTTCAATTAGTGCACGGTATGCCGTGAAAGAACTTTCGGGAGGAATTTTGCATCAAATTTGATCTGCAATGTAATATATTTCAGAGAAATATGAGAAGGTAAAATATGCATCTAGTATGCGGCTCAAAATATGGTGATTTACTTCAACATCCTGGTGCGTGCATACCCAACATTTTTCAGAAAATCACCAGAGCACCCTCTCCGTGTGCCTAACAGCAATGTGGAGATAGGAAAACAACACTTAGGGGCAGATTTACAATAACTGGCGCATCCCCAGGGATGCGCCAGGTATTGCGCTCCGCAGCTCCGCCACCCATGGTGCGCCGCATTTACAATGCGGCGCACAATAAGGGCAAAAACGGCACAGATGCGTGACTCATCTGTGCCGTAAAGGCAGCGCATTGCTGGAGTTGCGCCGCAAGCGCGACGCAGCTCCAGCAATGCTCTGGGGGGACCTATCTGTCCAATGCTGCGTCAAGCCTTACGCCTGCTTTAAGCAGGCGCAGGGTTTTGACGCAGCATTGGCCTAAAAGTGACTGAGTGAAATCTTGTAGCTTTCACTCATCCAATTTTAGGAGGCGTTCCTGCGCAGGAAGGCCCCCCCCCGTGCCGGAACTTCAGGGCTTTACAATGTGACGCATCACCCAGATATGTCACGTTGTAAATACCCCGCACCATGGTGCATCTTTTGCGCTGCCGCTGCGTCACAAAAGTGACGCAACAGCGGCGTAAAATAGGCTCAAAGGGCTTGTAAATCTGCCCCTTTTTTACTCTTTAGTGCGTTTTAAAAGTCAAGCCTACAACTACAGTGGCAAATGCACTCCTGGGGACGTATTATGGAATGGTTTGCGCCCGGCGCATACAAATGTGTGCTGTGTCATCTGCTCTGTGCCCCTTTGAATGTTTGTTTATGCGCCGTATTATGTTGCTGCAGCGCTAAACACAGACAAATTCCTTGTTCAGAGAATGTCTGCGCTAGTGCAGACGCAGAGGTAGAACACCAACAGTAATGGGAAGTAGCTCACTAGTATGTAAAAGTCTTTTTGGAACTGAGCTGCAGGCTTGTTTTGACTACTTCATTTTGGAATGTAGTGTGCTTTGCAGACGTTTGTTTCTTTTTAAATAAAAGTGGTTGCATGATAAATAAAGCACTTGGGGGCAGATTTACAAGCTGGTGCGTCACGTTTTGTGACGCATCAGTGGTTTCTTTGTTTATGCCATATTTACAAAGTCACGCATCTATGGAGATGAGTCACAGAAGATAGACATGCAATGGAATGGAACTGCGAGAGAATCTGCTGCATCACATTAAGTATAAAAATATGCAAGGTAGGCGTTCTAACCTTAAATGTAACACATTTCTGATGTATGAATATTTACAAACATACCCCGCCGTGACGAATCTTTTAGCTGCTTCACACATCTTTGAAATTGCGCTTGAAAGCCTATGCCTCACAAAAACACGTGCAACAAATGTACAATTGAAATAAAAGACAAGACCAGCAGAGCAGTCTTGCAGCAGCATGGACATCCTAATTCTGCAGCTGGGAGTCTGACCAAGAAGACGACAACCACCACAGGCCAAATACCACAACGCACCTTCCACCATCAGCACAAAGGCAGCACAGGAGAAGGGACCATATCTACCGGCAAAGGAACAGCCTCATTGGGCTCAGGGATGAACAAGTCATCAAAATGTATTGCCTGAAGAGGGCATTCATTGTGACTCTGCTGTGTCAGATCTCACCACGGCTACAACCACCAACTGACAGGCTCTGCAACATACCACCGCAGACAAAGCCCCTGATGGTCTTACACATGTTGGCTTCAGGATCTTTCCAAGCAACAGCAGACCGAGTGGTAGGTGTCTCCCAGGTATCTTTCTAAGCCTTCCTCCGTTCTGTCTTGGATGCCACTATCCAGCTCACACCACAGTACATCCATTTCCCCAACACACAACAGCAGCAGATGGATATTAAACAAGCCTTTTATGCATTTGCTGGCATCCCACATGTTCTTGGTGCAATGGACTGCACACACGCCCAAATGGTACCACCTGCAGCAACTTCACATCTATACGCAATAGGAAGCACACACACTCCATCAATGTCCAGGCCATTGTGGACCATAGGGGACAATACACCAATGGACTGGCCAAATATCCTGGGAGTGTGAATGATTCATATATATTCAGAAACAGCATCCTTCATGAACATTTGCAGAATGTACAGTATGTCAATGGGTTACTCGTAAGTAAGCAACAACCAATTAACCCACATACTAATACTCTGTAACAATAGTTGGCCATTTGGCACATTTCATGCCTTCATGTCTTAATGACACAAAAAGTGATTGTGGAAAGGCTAACTCACATCTACACTATAATTATATAACATACAGTCCAAAGGTACATACATTCATGACAGCATAACAGAAAGTGTCCTGGTGGTGCCATGACACCATCTTCTCCTAAGTGTGCCCACGGAGCATATTTTGATTACAAAGGTGAGCACAGATGCATGTAACACACATCATGAAATGAGGATTGCACATGTGCCCATAAGGCAAATGTGCTGTATGAAAGTGAATTATTCACCATAGCATGGAGTGTGTTAACACATGCAAATGATAAAATACCCTTGGCCCAATGCCTGCACAGTACCACAGGCCCAAGAGCTGTGTACTAGTAGTTCAAATCATGGGCAAAAACATTGCAGCACCTCAGAGATGTGGCACTGTTAGCGTGCCCTCAAAGATTACCCCTACTGAAGCTTGAAAGGGTGTCCTTTAGCTAACACAGACATCACCTTGCATGCGTGTGCACCTATTCACAGCACCTGTCTTAAATGGAACATGGCAAATCTGTTAAAATTGCAGTTTGTAAACTACATGCATATTTACACATAGACCAAATGTCTGAAAGCTGACATGCTTAATAATTTAATGTTCTGCCACCATGGCAGCATGAGTAAGTGTCAAGCATGTGTGCCGAACAATCTATGTGACACGTCGCACCTTCTATATTTTGGTATAGGCTGGTTCTGTACAAGCTCCTTGCACAGCTGGTATACCACATTGTGTGATGCATCGGGGCGTAGCCTGTTGATCGACTATTACATGGACACATGAATTCACCATGTGTGACTTTCTGTATGCCAGCTAATACTCAATTTCATGCAAGACTATGGGCCAGATGTAGGAAGCCTAATACCGATCGGTAACGGCCGAAATTACCGAATTTCGTCCGTTACCGACCGGTATTGGGCTTTTCAGATGTAGGGGCCTAATTTAAGGATTCAGTAAATTACCAATCAGTAATTTAAGGAATCGGTAAATTACCGAATTCTTAAATACCGATTCGGTAAATTACCGAATCCTTAATGTAGGGAGCACTCAAATTAGTGCTTTTCCCATTATAGAATTTGTTATTTACCACCAACTACAAGTTGATGGTAAATCTCGAAAACCCCAAAAGAAGCAATTTTTTGCAAATTATTAAAGTGCCTTGTGGCAGACATACATGCCCTTAGGGCATGTATGTGTGCCACATGTGCACCCATACACAATTCAGGGGTGCAACAGGGTGTCAAAGTGGCTCCCTGTCACCCTTCAATGTGTTCCCCCATTTACCGAATCGGTATTTACTGATTCGGTAATTCCCATTCGATCCTATGGGCCTTCAGGCCCAAAGGAATGAATGGGAATTACCGAATCTGTAAATACCGATTCAGTATTTTCCGAATCTTACCGATTTGGTAATAATTACCGAATGAATACCTACATCCCATTTACCGATTGTAAAATACTGAATCGGTAAAATTCGGTATTTTAGAATCAGTAAATCTGGATTACCTACATCTGGCCCTATGTGTGTAAGGTGTGTGACAGGTTTGTTGCTGTCAGTACGTCGACGCAGCAACCATGCATCCCGAGGGACGTCAGAAAGAAAGAAAAAGATACAAGCTGTAAATGCTACAGAATGCCTTGCTAAACCATGTTGGGCATGATAAGTCATACTGTCAATATGTGGGTACATCTCACATACTATAATTTACCTCTTTTAATGTGTAATGCATTGTAAAGCATGTATGGAGAGAGGATATCTGCAAAAGGTATGGTTTTTGTGCATTAAGGTGTACCTTCATGTTAAAAAACAATCTACACATGACGCAGGCATTTGTGCAGCATGGTACAAGGGTGCTTGTGCAGGGCCATGTCATCCGATTGTGTAAAAGCAAATGGACAAGCACATTGAATAAAATAAGCCATATAAATATGTGGCATCGCTGTGCCTTGAAACTGGCTCACTTCTGTGCAGACAAAATATTTGCAGCACGTTCATAGTGAAATGGGCCTAGGGGTGGCATGCACAATCAGAGAAAATGTACATCCAACACAATAAGTACCCAGGTATCATTTACACATTGCAAGACTTTACACATTTCATTCATGAAATCATGCACTGCAGTGCACCATCCCATGTCATGTACATTAAATTATAGACAACAATTTAAGAGACATGTTTCACAAACAATGTGCAACTCAATGTTAAACATGACACCTAATTTCCCCAAACAATTATCTCACCTAAAATGTTTGCAAACATGATGTACACCACATGCTATGTATACTCAATTGTTCCAAAAGTCAATGCATTTATCTTACTTTCCACTTACAGCTGATCAAGGATATGGCCTACAGACGTGGCTGATGATACCTTTTGGCAATCCTCAGACTGACCCGCAAAAGGCATACAACCATGCACATTGCCAAATGAGAAACATTACAGAGAGAAGCTTTAGCATGCCCAAGTCCAGGTTTCGGTGCCTGTATTTATCAGGTGGAAGGCTACTGTATTCACCAGAAATGCTCTGCAAGATGATCATTGTATGTGCAATACTACATAAAATATGTGTTAGGACAAATGTGCATTGGGATGAAGAGGAACAGCCCCCTGACAAATGGATGATGCTGATGAGCAATCAGCGCAGACGGATGAGCCATACTCAACACTGCTGCAGGGATAAGACGTTGCACTCACATTGTCACTCATTTTTCCACATGATGTTGCTATTCAACATTTGGACCAATAAGCACCAATGTCACAAATAAACTCACAAATACACATGAAAGACTTGCATTTGTGTCCATTTTCTATACAGGCCATAAGTTACAACAGCATCAAATGTGAATTTATTTTATGTCATTTAATATATCATGTTCTGATTCATCCAAATGACCTGTGTATGTAACACGTGCGCACATACGCCTTTGCTTCCCACTTAGAACAACATGAAAAAGAAGGTGCAGTATCCGCTTGGGTGTGTACCCCATTGCTACAGATAGGACATGTGCATTCATCAAGCTATCAACATCTACAGATGTGGCACACAGATTGGCATATGTGAATGGCAGCATGTAAACGGGTACATACATTAGTCTATCATTGCATGTTCACCTGCCTCAAGCAGTGACTGTCAAAATTGATTATGAGAGGCATTCTTATAAATATCACATACACAGTTTTCCAAATAGGCAATGTAATAACATTAGCAACAGTGCAACAGTGCATAGTACGCAATAATGTGATGTGTGACATCACAAATGAGAGCATCTCACATGTAAAGTGTTAATACTGTGCACCACTGTCCCTGCGAATTATAAAGTGGCACTGCATGTTTCTGCAAGTACATTTTCATAGTCCAGCTGGATCATTTGTGAGGCATAGACATGCAACGTATTTGCCAACACATGTTGTTCTCTGTGGTTTAATGCATGAGTTGGCATAAGCACACTTTCACCATGGTGCAAGAATGGCTGGGTGGTGTGGATAAAATGCTTTGAAGCAGAAAGGGGCACCTTCATGCAGATACAAAATTCATCTAGGTAGATCACCCCTTAAAACGTGTGCTGACTGATGCAGCACACATTCAAACTGTGAAAATGTATGGGGAAATATGATTTTTCACCTCATTGTGGCTTGTGACACCAACGCTGGTGTGGTGTAGCAGTTTTATGCATATACAAATGTATTATTGCCCATAAATGTAGAAATGCAATAGTTGACATGTGCGTTGTATGGAAAAGCCCAAAAAAACAAGGAAGGGCGTGAAAGGTATAATAAGTCATGTACTCAGCATCCTTTGTAAACTATGAAAGAGCAAAAAGAGTCCACTCTAAACTACAGAGAAAAGTGCTAACCTTCCAAAAAAAGTGACTAAACCCAAGAGAACCGTTCGGTTTCTGGTATGGGAGAACCTATAGGTTTTCTAAAATAACCCTCACCCACCAAAAAGGTCCCTTGGTGGCATGCTTCATCATCGGGTTCTTCCTGTCCCGCAGTGGGATGGGGTGTGCTATGACCTACAAATACGTGGGAGCACTTTTTAAGTGAAGTGTAGTTATGTGTTTGGTGTGAGAGTGGAAGGGTCAGGAAATGAGTGAATTAAAAATACCTGGCTGTGTGGAAAAAAAAAACTTTAATGCTCCATATAGCTAGTATTAATAAAATGTGGAGAAAGAGGGAGGAAAAAGTGCTTTAATGAGCAGTTTCCTCATGGGTTGACATGTTTCGAAGCCTACCCCAAAGCTTCTCATCAGGACCCAATTGACCCCTGTTACTACTCTGACTACTACCTGGTGCCGTCAGCCTAGTTAATGTTGTACAAACTTAGTTAATGTTGTAGGCTAATACGCATCCATGTCATAATTAATTCGTGTTATACCTACTTGGCAATTTTTAACAAACAAATTCGTGATTTTGGAAAGAACAACATTTAGGGTGCCTAATTTGGGCCCCATGAGCTTCAACACGGGGGGAGGAGTGCTTGTAGTCAAACATTCATCAAAGCATCGCTCTCACCCCAGAAACACTGCCTGCCCGTGGCTCCGTCATCTGTTAAAATTCAAATGGCATAGTTGCTCATTTACAAGCACCCAATGCCGAGGGGGCATCTCTTTGTGTGTTGCACCTCAAGAGCATTTTGCAGCACCATATTACCAGTGATATGTAAAGGAACCACATGTGTGGCATTCACTGTTCCTGTAAATATGGCACATATATGCCATGCACTTTTACATCACAGGGCTGTACCATAGGTGTTGATGTGAGTGTTCCCACATAACACCAATTAAACATGAAACATTTCATAATTATGTTGAAATGCAGCAAAATGGAAATGCATCTCACTGCCACCCCTCCCCTTGGAAGACATATGTAGTCACAACAGGGAGGGAAGTACTCATTTATCAATTGTCTGAACAACTTATAATGCATGCTGCATCCTGCAAAAAACATAGTGCTAGTCAAACAACTATGGTGATTTATCATGTGCAAGAAGGTGTCCATTCTTGCACAAACACAATCATCTTTGTTATGCAGACATCCTTGCACAATTGGGCAAGTGTGCCTGTGTCAGGGCATGTCAGATGATTCTGGCCCAGCACAAGCAAAATCACAGTTAAGCAACATATCATTGTTAAACTCCCAGAAGCCGGTGGTCTGGAAGTGTCACAGCATTGGCACAGTGGAAGGGCCACATTGCAGGACTTTCTTGTAAATGAGTTACATGGTCTGTAAATTACCTGCATATGTAATGATAATGACTTGTGCTCAATGCATGCACTATATATAAGTCCAACATTCACAAGTCATTGTATATCTGTTCATGTCACCTAGGTGGATCACAGCCATTCATGCAAGGGGATGTGGACTCATTCGAGGACCCCGACGCTACCAGTGAGTATCATTTCTCATTGATTGTGATGCAGATAGCCTGGTCAAAAAAATGTACATGTCTGTAATCAATCACACATGCCACAACAGGCAGCAGTATGAGCTTAATTGATGTATCAGTAGAGAATACAGGAAAACATACATCTGGGTAAAATGTGTCAATACACAGTGCTGAACTCAAAATCACATAGAACTCAATGACCCTCATTAAGTCCATACCACAGCACATCACTATGGCAAAGGTTGCTCTGGCATTGACTGGGTCACATAAAACGAACATTGACAGAAAATGCAACTAATGTGGCAACGGGCCACATTGTCAGTTCTGCAACTATTCATGTACCATTTGGTGAAGTTTGTCTGTGCAATGACTGTTGCAGCTGCAAATCTAATTTTGAGACATGGCACAGGTCCCATACACAACCATTCTTAAATGTGTGGCACATGTCCCACAATATATCCAGTGTTACTGGCATTTCAACATTCGTCATGGGAAGCCATCCACACTTATCCTTGCACAATGTATTTGCAACATGTGTTGCATTGTGCAGCACATATGGCAAGATTACAATGCCCCCACTATCTGATCATGGCAGGTGAACATTAAACCAATACCAATTTAGATACGAGGCAGACATCAGACCAACGTAGTGCATGCTTTTCAGCATTCACACATGTCAATATTTAATCATACCATAATGTGATAACATCTCAATTTTGTTGGGCTCATGTGGCCTTGTGAATGTCATTTCAAGTTCAGACAGTGTTTTAGTGTAAGTAGGGGTGACTTAAACTGATAAGTATGAAAGACCATGTATGTACTGTGGGCAAGGTCAGAAAGCTGTGTGAGTGCCAAACTCAAACCTACAGCCTATTTGCATATATCCCATGTAGCTGTGCACTGAACAGATCATTGTGCATCATGCTGCCTGTGTGTGGTGATCTACAGGGACGTGGCTGCTCAGTTAGTATGTCCCTCAGAAAATGTAGCTGAAATTCAGATTTGAGCTTTAGCTCTGGGTTCACAATGTCAATAGCATTCTTCACATTCTTCCATTGTCATGATCTGTCAGTGCAGTCTATGTGGGCATTAAGACTGTGCATTCAACTCAGCACCAATAGCAAACATTGCCGATTTTAACAACACCACACTCCATTTGGAGTGTGAATTCTTCTAAATGATAAACAAAGACATGTTGCGGATATGAGCGATGCTGCTAGTGCTGACATGAGGCACAGAAATGTGCATGGTGTATTGCATGAAGACATGCCTGATCCTATGAAATCCCATGATAGTGTCATACATGCCTTCACACAGTACGCTATGCGCAATGCAGTGCCTCATGTCAGTTTGACTTGAATAGCGGAAACCAAGTGGAGACAGCAGCATGAGCAGGATAATGTTTCAGGAGGAAGGGTAGTCTACTAGCAGGCCCCACAACGCATGATGGGTGGGAGTGTGTTTAGGGGCTTAAGGGGAGGGTGGCAAGGGTTGCAGTGGGGGTGCAATGTTTGAGTCAGCCAGAACAGGTAACAGGTAAGTCCAGGTAATTTAATGGAGGTTTGCAGTTATTCTATGTAATTTCATGAAGTACAACAACACAAGCTCTACCCAGGCTTAGCGTGCATCCAGGACATCTATGTTACAAACCAAAATTTAGCAACGTCACATGTGAGCAATTTTGAATATTAAGATGTGGCACATTCATCAAATCTCTGATGTATTGGTGATGTGACATAGTATCACTCATTCACTTTCAATGTACAAAATTAGACTAGTACAAATAGTACACAACATATGTCTAAGATTGTCAGTCTGCCTTGTGGCCTGTCATGATGTGATCATTGTGTATTGTTAAGGACAAGATTTGATTGTGTATTTACACCATCAATGTACATCTTGCGTCCAGAACTCTCTTCGGAGTCCTGACTGTGTGTGAATGGATTTGTGTATCACAAGTGTTTGGGTGGGGCATCCACATGGGATCTAATTTGCTTTCACCAAAAAAAGTGTTTTCCCAGAGAATTAGTGTATGTACACAATGCACTAGTCATGACTGTTGTACACATGTGATGCACTGTAGAATGAACAATGTACCCTATACCCAAGGATATTGTGTCCCAGATCGGGACATGTGTCCCTATATCATCAATACATGGATAATTTCCCCTGCTAGTACTTCTCGGCATGCTGCATGTCTTTCAACATTGGTAGTGGCATTCAAGAGATGTGGCATCATTGTTGCACCACAGAGCACATCGGTGCTTGTTTCCAAGCCCATTGCACCACCAATGCATATGTTTTAAATTGGGGATAAGTGACATAGGGGGAGCGCAAGTGGCTTGTAAAAAAGGCACTTTGTCAGCATCACGCT
Organism: Lissotriton vulgaris; assembly: GCF_964263255.1. Taxonomy (NCBI): domain Eukaryota; kingdom Metazoa; phylum Chordata; class Amphibia; order Caudata; family Salamandridae; genus Lissotriton; species Lissotriton vulgaris. The sequence goes on from NW_028249386.1 coordinate 228,858, forward strand.
GAGGCACTTTCTGGTCACAGCACAAGTTTCCTGTCATGTATCCCATGATTACCTTAATGTATCATGGTGGGGCATAGTACGTACATTCTGTAAAAACTGTTCTGGTAACATGAGGTATGGTTAATAGTTTGTTATGGTTTTGAGTGTGTATATCAATTGTCTTTTATGACATCATATGCTTTTCATGGAATTATGAGGCTCAGCTGATAGCACAGTATGTGATGCACAACCTTGCTGTGTGCTGCTTCTGTATGTTTCCCACACAGTGATCAGATACTTGGGACAAGTTTCATAGTCAGTATCTCCAACGTACTCATGCAATGACTAGCTTTGAATGTTATTTATGTACACATTGACTGACACATGTCTACTTCTTGTCTAACAGACAGCATGACTGCTGAGGAGGACTGGGCTTTCCAAATCAGAAAGACATGCTATTCACACCTCTATGAGGAAACAAAAGGGTTCCGTGGGATGTCTTGTCTTTATGACAAATAAAAAGCAGCAACAACATGGGTCTCAAATGTTCCTGCCAGTAAGAAACAAATGGACATAGAAAAAGACCGCCTCCAAGGACATAGACAATGGAGGAGGAGATGCTTTGCAGGCTGGACCGTCAACCGCACCAACACCAGCCCCAGCCCCCCGACAGGCTGCAAACTCAAGTGCTGGGCAATCTTGCTGTCAGTAGATGGCCGCACAATATGTTGATTTGTTTCATAAAAAATACGGGTTGTGGGACTGCAGATGGCAACTGTGTTGAAGAAGATGGACCAACTGCAGCAGTCTGTGGACACAATACTGGCACAACTGTAGTGGCCATTTTGTTTATATTTTTTTATATCAGTTTTATTATACTTTAGAATAGTTATAGAGTAGGTGTAGTGTAGATTAGATCAGGTAGTCTTAGGTATAGTAGTAATATATTTTTTTAATGTTTATAGGTTTAGGTTACTTTTTCCATTCTCATTCTTTGATACTTTGTGGGTGAGTTTGGATTTTACAACATCTTTCTAACATCACAAAAAACAAAAGCTTTACCAAAAAAACTATTTATGTGTTTTAAGAATTGTTAGCTTAGTTCATGAGTAGGTTAAGTATGTGTATGTCCATTGTGCATTGATGTATTAAGGGTGGATGGGGGCTGATGTTTTAGTGGTCTAGTGTGATACATGTATAGCATAGGATAATTTAAGTTAAGTTATGTAGGTAAGTGCTAGTTAGGTTAGATAAATTTTTAGACAGAGATGTCGTTTTTTTGATGATTTAGGATAAGGTTTGTAGATAGATTCATTAATACTTTTAAGTACTGTTTTTATTGTTATTAAAATGAGAACATTGCCATGTATACTCTTGTTCATTGACGTTCAGCATTTCAATTTACATAATTTTTGTTTAGAGTGATTAGGCAAATACAGTGTACTCTGGACTTTGTGTTTGTGTTATTAGGCATAGCAACATTTTGTATGGTGAAGCTTCATTTTTTTGTTGTTGGATATGTGATTTCAACACTTGAGACTCAGCAGTTTGGGGCAGACACTCTTGGGAGTTGACATACATTGGACTATCATCTTTACCCTGGCAATGCAGAGAACATGTGCATGTCTATGTAACAAGATTCTGTGACATCAATCTTGAGTGCTATTCTATTTGTGTACTTATGTGTTATTTCTTACACAGATGGACAGCACATACACACTACACATTGTCAAGCTAGGTGTTGTTTGACCTATTTCATGCTAATGCTCAACAAGATATTGTTTACAAGTGGTAAATTCAGACCAGTGCTCACCACAGTGGCTGCCAACAAGACAAGTTGGGTGGCACTGATGGTGTATGGAGTTCAGAGGAGTGACTTTGTAGAGTTTGGAGACTGGTATGACTCTTTCCACTTGCTGTGGCTATGTTGATAAGGTCACACAGCATCATCTCAGTTTCAAATGGCAGTAATTCAGCATGGTTTTCAGAATGCACATTGTGGTACTTTCAAGACAAATATTGAGTCAATACACACATTGTCACCATGTGCTCAAATTTATTTACACCTCTCAAGAAAAGAACAAATGGTAATTGGTAAAACATGGAAGAAAGGGACATTGATCTTAGAGCATGACTTTATAGGCTGGAGTCAGGTTTCCAGGGGTTTGAGGAGTGACAAATCATGTTGTCAAGTAGTTATGTTGTGAGGAACTCAATGTAAGTGGCACAATGTTTATAATTAAACACAAAAGGACAACCATGTTGGAGAGGTACATGTTTAAGATGTACGAAAAAAACCTTGACACCTGGAAAAAATTTGCAAAATTGTGGTCAATATAATTTTTGGACACAACACATTTGACATGGTGAAATGTCAGTGTCCTGTCTTGCGCTTGAATTGTGTCTCAATCGTGTTATCTTCGTCCGATGATTGTGCTTAGTGCTCTGTATTTGCTGATTGTGGTTGACAAGTGAAACCAAAAGCAGGGCCTTAGGAGGTTTGAGGCATTCTCTGCATGAGCATTTCCCTGTGACAACAGGTTGGACATTAGTGCACTGATCATTATTTGCTGGTTGCGGAGGACAGATACTAAATGCCTGTGGTAGGCAGACATTGTGGCAAGGAAGGTATCCTGCTTCTGCTGCATCTCACGTAGGATTTCTACAATTTGTTCAAGGTGTTTCCTCACCTCCCTGGTACCACTTTGTGTGGGAATGTGTTCATGTCTCAGCCTCATTACACCTGAGATGTTGGCCATTGATTGAACAAGGCCAGTGGTTCTGTTGTTGTTGGGTTGGTCCTCCTCAAAGTTGTCAGGTTCCGAGTTGAGGCCTCTGAGGATGGCCTGTAGTGTACCCCCACACTGTCCACAGCCACATGCACCTTTTCCAGAAGGCCACGCTGTAGTCCAACAGCTGTTCCTTGAAACTGAAGCTGCATATCCTCCTAGTCAAGGGGTGGATGTGGACTGACAGAGTCAGTGGTGGAACTAGTTTGGGGTTCGTCTTGAGCGGCGACTACATTGGGGTCACCCTCATGAGGCAGAGAAGGCAGCTGTATGGTGTACCAGATTTGATCAAGGGTATCATGATCTATGGTGGGCAGATTGTCGTCCATCTCTTTGGAAATCAGGTTTGTCATCAAACTGTTCTGATGTTGTAGGTGCATCTGCTGCGAAGAGATGGAAATGTGTTACTGCTGCTTGCATGTTGATTTTTTAAAATGTTTTCGCCACAGTTTCACCTGTCTTTTTTAAAAGGTGAATGCTGTGTGGCAGGCAAGAAATCAATATTGTAATGCTGACCTAGGAACAATAGTTATACCCCCTTACATCATCGGTGTGGTGGGAAATATTTTCCTGGACACGTGAAGCCACACTGACTTGATAATGTTTATCTTGATGATATGTACCCTTTGTAGGCAACACTATGAAGGCACATTTACTTGTAAGTGGTATTGTAAGTTTGGTCTGCAACATCTTTACAACATTATGGTGCAGAAAAGATTTTTACTCTGCACAGGCACTGATGGGGTTATTTAGAAGCCCTTTGCACCACCATTGCATCACTTTTTCCCTTGTTAAAAGTGACAAACTGGTGGCGCCAGGGTCTTCTAAATAAGCTCCTAAATTGGCAGGCCCGGTTCCAAAGCAGGCACCCTTGCCCCATAGTGCACGGCTGTCAGCATTGAGGGAAAGTTTGTTTATGTGCAGGGAGCGTCACCTTCTTGCACATTGACAATAAATGGCATTTGGTACCAGCACCTTGACTATGGCTGGAGGTTTTTTAGAAGCAAAGCTTAACCCCATGCTATTACCATACCAAGGGATAGGAAGTTCCTCTTCCAACTTAGAGCATGTGCCCTACACCTTAGATCTTTTACCGGTAGGTGGGGTAGTAATTGTCCTGCATGTGGAGTACATAAGGAAACAATTGGCCATTTTTTATTTGCTTGCTCGGCCTATGTAATACCAAGACGCATTTGGTTAACTCCACTGTGTAAGTCCTTAGGCACTACTAGTAGCACCGAAGCCTTAAGAATCATTTGCACTAGCACTTTACTGCCTATTTCAATAGCTACTGCCAAATATTTAGGATGGGCATGGATGGTTAGACAAAAGCTTTTAGATCATTGATTCTGTCTTTGTCGCAAAGGATCACTGATCTGGTTAGACAATGTATTAAATGAGTATCTGCATTTTATATCTAATTTTTATGAAGCAATTATACTGTGTTTTTAAATTACCTGCTTGTAAATTAAATTTTAATTAGTTTTTTTTACTGAAACATATTGAATTTCTATGCTTTTAGGAGTGAACCTCGAATAAAGCTAAATTTGATTTGATTTGATTTGTATTTCTTTGTGAGCTGCACAACACAACACACATGGCAACAGCATGACAAAAGGAAATAGCACATTCGCACATCTCTCAACATTTGGCAAAGGTCATACCAGGGTCTCTCTAGTATTCCTTTTTGTTCTGCAACATTTTGCAGCAAGCTTTTCATATATGTGTCAGTGTCAACACTCACTAGGTTTTGCAATTGGACACCCACATGAACACCCATTGCCTTCACCTTTCACAATGAGTAATGTTTGAATGGCTGACATATCTACAAAACTGCATAAAGCATCATGAAGTGGCTTAACACTACTTTGTGATTGTGCCAAGGATCATATTGCCCAATATATTTCCTAATAGGTGGCTGTTTTTTGGGATTTGGCTTGTAAGAATGCCCCTTTGTGTGTATGGTCCATGCCAAGGATCCTGCCTTGTGTTTTCACAAGCAACAGCTGACACTTAATTTCACAAGATTTTGAGAATTTCTTAAGCTGGGTAAGCGTTATTGGCCTAGGCTACACAAGGTAAGCATATGGATGCACAATAGAGTGTTTTTAATGGATTTGATGTGACAATTCAAATTGCAATGCATGGAGTTTATCAGCAACACACATGGAGTGAGGGAGACTGCTATTGTGAGGTATTGTGTGCAGGAAGGGTCACATGCTTGCACTAAATGAGTCAGTCACACAACACCATTGCACTATGGTGGATGTGTGCCTTCACCAGTGCATGGCAGCATTTTTGCACAAATGCAGGACGAAGCACATAGATGCAAAATATTGTTGAAAATGTGTCTCTCAACTGTGCTTAGAAACTAACACAGATAGGCACAAAACAATGACTTGTGGCACTGTGCTGCTTTAGATTATTGTGGATGTGCCCGTAATAAATCGAACATAGTGGATATGTTTCACATGTTGTATCACAGGAGGAAGTTGAACAAGTATGACATGGAGTGATGTGGTAATTTGGACATGACAGGGGTAGATTTTCAATACACTGACGCAGTGCAGTGATGCAAGTCACTTTTCAGCGCAGCAATGCATTATTTATGAAGCAACAGGGATGAGGAGACATATTTGGAGCAAAATGTTCCAACTCTGTACTTCACCCTGCGCTGGCGCACAAACTGCTGGCATGCGCTTGCACAGTCACCCTTGCACCATGGTGCAAGGATGCCTGCATCATTAGGAGATTGTTTTTATGCGGGAAGGGTCACCTTCCAGCACATACACAATCAATTAAGGTGATTTTCTCTTCCAATGTGTGCTATAAAATGTAGAAGGCATTTGAAGAGGATAAAAAGCTGGGAACATATGAACATTTCTCCTCGTTGCACCTCGCTAGGCCACCCCAAGTGTGGCAAAGCATTCTGATGCATTTCCAGATTTACTATAGCTCAGGTATTTGGACATGTATCAGTGGACATGGGTGTTGTATGGTAATACCCACAGCAAACCCCATGTCACACCACTGACATGCAAAGTGTTGCATTAAAAGGGGCAATGTTTACAAGCACAGGTAAAGCCACACAGGGTGGCCTTACCTGTGCTTGCAAATATCATGCAGCAGGTTGCCCCACTGGTGCCTCACGTTACATGAGGCTCAAGAGGCACAAGGGGCTTGTAAATCAGCCCCAGCGATGAGGGTCATGGCAGGGCAGTTTTTGCATGTGCAAAGTGTGATTGGCATATGTAATTTACTTTCATTAGGGATATGGGGGACTGGGGACACCGAGATGCATACAGAAGACTGTGGCACAGAAACATATATAGCTAAGATCGTCAACATGAGCCATTACTCACATATTTTCACTTCTTGTGACTTACCTGTTGACTTCTGTTGATTTTCATATGCTGCACTGTCCTTTCCCGAGATTCCAGTCACCAATTCCTCCGGAATAACAGCTGCCACCCACTCCTCCAGGGTATCCAAGACCTCCTATTCTGCTGGGCTTCAACCTCCTGTCTGCAATGCTGCCTTGGTGTTTGCCCCTAGTTTTTCCTTTGTTCTACACTTGCAGGCATGCCAGTGCTTTTTGTAGTCAGCGACAGTACTCATTACTTGTCCAACGCTGTTTATTTTCTGGACTATTGTCTGCCATATCGCCTCCTTTTTTGACAGTGGCAACTTAGAACTCACGAAGAGTTGCTGCTGATAATTGGTCCCCACAGTGACCAGTAGCTCATTCTCTTCTTGACTGAAATTAGATTTGCGCTTCTTCTTTGCCAGGGTCTCTGCATGTGCGCGTCATGACTTTTGCTGTGGTTGGTTGCTTGAGGGTCCTGACTACATAGTGTCCTTCCTGGTCCATTGCAGACTCCTCTATGGTCCCCAAAACATTTTTTAGGGAGATACATCATTTTTGGGGTGATTTCTTGCTGCTTCACGCAGAGTTGAGTGTTACAGACTGCTCGTAGTGACGTTGCTTGACTCCATTCTGCCTTATGTCACTTTTTCAACAGGTGCATCAGGATGATTTGCCACAATTTTGCAGCACTTACTTCAGTTTTTCTGACTCAGTTTGCAGCTTTCCGCCACAGTATGTCAAGATGTAAGTATGAGGCAATTGTTTTTGATGCATCGCTGCGTTGCGGCAGCGATGTGTCAGTTCTTGCAAATCTACCCCTCGATTTTCCCCTGTCAATCTACCAGTTGCTCATCCAGGGCAGGTTTCAACTCAGTATTCTGGGGCTTGTAGTCCAATTGCTAAAAGCATTGACTAAACTATAGATGCCACACAGCAAACCAATTTTAAACCCTATCAAAAACCCACACATGCATATGGACAAATGCCATACTCAGTGAAAACAGCAAAAGAAAGAAAAGAGAAAAAAAGTTGCATAACACCACAAGGGCCAGATGTATGAAGCTCTAATGGGTTCGCAATTTCGGCGTTTGCGAACTCATTTGAGCAAAATGGTATGTATGTAGCAAATTTCAGTGCAAAATAAGGAATCGCAAATTTGTGATTCCTTATTTTGCGATTGCATTTAAGGAATCGCAACATTTGCGATTCCTTAAATGCAATGTATGATGCAAAAAAAAATTGCTAATTGTCCCTAAGGGATCGCAAATTACCACCAACTTCAAGTTGGTGGTAATTTGCGAATTTCTTGAAAAATGCCCATTTTTGCATTTCTTATCTTCCTATCTTATCCAATAGATAAGACTTATCCAGTTCCAGCACTTTTACAAAAGCAACTGATATAAGGAATAGGACAATCCAGCACGACTACTCAAAACTAGAATAAATCGCCCTGAAGAAGTCCTTAGTGGACGAAACGCGTCGGCTGTACAATCCTTTTTTTCCTCACGTTATTTGGAATAAAAATGAATTGAAACGAAACTAAGGAACTCCAATTTTTGTTATTATTAAATTTACAACTGCTTTTACTGTCTTAAATTGTGTTGAGCACCTGTGCGTTTATGTACATTGTTAAAGTTCTCCTATGAACTGGCATTGAGATGGTGGGTGCTAATCAGTGTGCACACAAATCCCTTAACCAAGCATAAAGGGTAACTTATATTGAGGAGTCATTTGGGTTAGGTGCTATGACTAAGAAGGCTCCAGTATCCCCTTTGTTTCACATGCAGTAAGCAATAGAACTAAAACTCAAAGGAGCTAGGTTTAATTAGTCTTCACCATAAAAAAGATGAATAAATAACCGAGCCATACTCCAGGTGATGATGAATGATGCCGTCAGGCTAATCTTCAAGGTACCTAGGCGCACTTGGGCTTCGCCCTTATTGCTAACCCAAGGCGTAGATCTCGTAGTAGCACTACGTGAAGTGCATTTCGCACTACGCAAGCTACGTGTAGCTACGCGAGTTGCGTAGTGCACTGTGCAAAATGCTGTTCGCACTGATTGTACAGTGCTGGATGCTTGTCCGCACTGTGTAATCAGTGCAAATCGCATCTTGCACAGTGCAAGCGGTCATTTTCTGCCGCTCGAGTAGATTTGTACTTGAGTGACAGCTTTCTCAACGCGGACTGGTAGTTTCTCATCGCGAGCGGTCATGAGCATTCGCGATCACTCGCAATGAGAAACCTGGCCTACCCGCATTGGGAATCTCGCCGAGAGGTTTATTTTCCATCCTCGCGATCGGCAACTTGATGTTGCTATCGCGAACGAGGAAAAAGTCTCACCGGGACGTTATTTTGCTCGTTTGTGGTTGCCAACTTGACATTGAAGAAAGCGAGCAAGCAAAAAATGCCCGCTACGCTACGCTTTTTTGCACTGTCCTTCAGCAATTCGCGTAGCGCGTAGTTGCACAAACTATGCAAGCGCAGCGTAGTGCTACGCACAGGCCTACTTACTGCAACAACTGCACTGGCTGCCAATCAAGCAATAGGCAAAATTTAAAGGCCTTTGTATTACACACAAGGCTCTATTTGGACAGGCACCCAACTACATTAAGGAGCACCTGGAAAAATATGACCCATACCGCTCACTAAGGTCCTCCACGGAGGGCCTTCTAAAATGCCCACAATTCAATTACGCCACTAAAGGCGGCCGAGCCGGTTCTTATGACGCAACTCTGGAATAGGCTACCTGGTCAGCTTCGTTCTGAAAGCTGCCTCCTACCTTTTAGGAAGAAACTTAAGACCTTATTATTTACAGAAGCCTGGGCATAACGATCCCCTCCGTGATACATCACTCCCCTGGAACTTCCATATATCTTCCTAAGTGATTAAAGACCTGCAGGCATTAAGCGCTCTACAAGCCAAAATTAACATAACATAACATACCACAGAAGTACAATAAAATTCTGAACACCGATACAATAAAAACACACACAGTTGCATACCTAAAAAGATATCTAATACATTTCTAAATAGCTTTTACACGTTCTCTGTTCCGTCTCACACTGTCTAGTAAAAAACAGGCTGCACTGTCCTTCCATTTGTAGTTATAGCGTATATCTTTCTGTATCTGCCCTGAGACCATTTACAGAAGTATTAATTTTTTAAAAAACAAGCACACTCTTTAAGCAAAAATGCGCCCTGTACAAGGCAGGGCAAACAAGGTGACACAGTGCCCATGTTCAAATCGGGGCAAAAAATATCTATAATAGGAAACCCACACGCACTGGAATGTTGCAGCAAAAAATGCATTTACAACAGTGCTAATACAATATGCGCATAGATGCAAATTCACATAAACACAGAGAGCAAAGTCTGTACCAACATCACAGCGCGTTACAAACCTATTCTCCATGATGCCACCATGCGCACACTCTGGCGCACAGTGACAACTAGCGCCGGCTCAGTCATGTGTAATATGGCCCCAGGGGGTCCTGTAACAGAAATTGCCTTTGGGGTGAAAGAGGTGATTGTAAATGCTTCTTGCACCTTTGAGGCACTTTTCCATTATGGAAAGGGCCGACATGCTTGTGCGGCCTCTACTATAACATCATTTGCACTGGCTCGCATTTGGCATCATCACAATCAAAGTGTGGTGCTCCCTCATTTGTATGGGGCGGTACAAAAGGGTAGTTCGGGCTGGACTGTTCCCATGAGGCACAGGGTCAGGCTGATTTGCATAAAGCCATGTCTGAACTGGGGTGGCTTAGTGGGCTAAAAAATGGTGATGGATTAAATCCAGATCTTTTGACTGGGTGTGAGTGTTTGATTGATTCAGATGCTCGGTCCATTACCACCCCCTTTTGTACCGCACTTTGGGGTGGCAGAGGCAGCAGCAGGACGGAGCGGCTGGTTCTGGCCCTGCGACCAGAGTAGCGTGGAAGCAGCAAGTGGGCTCCCCCCCGCATAGGCATGGATCTGGGGGGCTAAGCAGAACTCAGGCTCTAACCTGGAGTGACTGCAAAGGCTCACTGGGATCGCAAGTTAAACAGGGGAGACTCCATGCTGCCTGACCTTGAAATGGCGGTAGGTTCCTGAGCGAGGTGCCGCTGAGGACAGCATATTGGCAGGCTCTTTGGCACTCTCAAAGATGGCGCTCAGCAAATATGTAATTCACGGCTGAGACCCCAACCTATTCCAAAACAGACAAGGAAAAGAAGTCCCCGATGACTAGGGGAGATGACCTTTCAACCTGACATTTCGATTGCCACACAGTAATAGGAGGTTACCTCCCCTGCATAACTTGGGTGGTTCCATAAATCATACTGGCTGGGAAACTAGAGGGTGATAATCCCACACCATAGCCCGGAGGCACACAAGGAATGGACTGAATGCAGGGGATCGCTTCTATCCTTCACGGGGCTGTAACAGCAAGACAGTGGAGAAGAACAGAGAAGGCCAGTAAGGGCCCTTCAAGCTACCCTGGTGCAGAAGCTATGAGGGCGGTGGCGTTGGTAGGCAGGGTAGAGACCTAGGAGCAGCCTGAGTGCAGAGGACCATAATGCACAGGAGGTGCACCACAGTGGCTATCGGTGGACTGCGCCTATGACACCAAAGAAAAATCAGGGCAAAAGGGTCTCCAATTACTTCTCCCCATTCAGGCTGATGGGGGAAGTCAGACCTTCAGAATTTAGCCTCAGTGGAAATAAAGCTAGACTCCTTCTAAAAGTTCTTAATGCTGATCAGTGTTCTCAGCATGTGGAGGAGATGTGACTAAGTGGCCATGCTGCCAAATTTGGGGCTGGGGAACCAGCTCTGCAGGTGATAGTTTAACATGTTGTGGCTCTGGGCAAATCATTTGTCCTCTCTGCGCCTTAGGAAGAAAATTAATCTGACCTTATGTATTGTAATCTGGTGCTAATATAAAGAGCTTGTATGCTCTTGGGCTAAGGTCAAGCTTTATAAGACTTCAAACAAAAAACCCGGGGCCTCATTTATCAAAAAATGAAGCAGTGCCGCAGCCATTTAGATGTGGTGAGCTGCGCTATTTTAAAAGCACAGGAATGAGTTATATTTAAAACTGTAAATCATCTGGAACTCCTTCGTACTCTTGAACAAATCATCAGCTGTGGAGTCACAGTCCCCTAATGGTTCTCCTCTTACCTAACCAACCACTACCAAATTGTTAAAATGGGCAATACGTTCTCAAGATCAGTCAATGTACATAAAGGAGTTCCTCAAGGCTCAATCCTCTTACCAACCCCCTTTAAACCTCTACCTAGAACAACTATGTGTGATTCTCAGAAATGCTGTGATTCTCTTCCACCTCTACGCTGATGACACTCAAATATACATGAACATCTCTTCCCCTGAAGACCATACCCTCTTTTTAATCACGCTCCTGAAGATGCAAAACTGGATATCTAAACATCATCTAAAACTCAACCCAACTAAAATGGAATTTCTTTTGATCTCACCCCCATAAGCAAAAACCCAAGTACAGGAATGGATGGCCAACTTTCCTGCTCTGGATGGCTTCCTTGCCATTGTCCAGAGCGCTAGATCCCTTGGTATCACCCTTGACGATCATCTAAACCTCAACAACCACATCCACAACCACATCACAGTCATTGACAAAAGCGCACAACACCAACACAGGCAGTTGTGGGGCATCATACAACTAATCCTGGTACAAGACCACAATCAGTGATGCAGTCTCTCACCCTATCCAGACTAGATTACAGAATTGCCTTTCTCTCAGGCATTCCTAATGTTCATCAATGCCCACTGAGAGCAACTCTACATGCAGCAGTGTGCTTCGTGTTAGGTCTCAAGAAATGTGACCACATTTCCCAGGCCCTGCTAACCCTACAATGAGCCCAATTCAAAACTGGCTGCATTACCCACCTAGTGCTGTACTCTTCTTAATCCTCCTATCTCGGTGAGAAAATGAAAATCTCTGAAGCGAATAGGGGTGCCAGAAATCCTCAATCCCAGCTCATGGAACCCCCCTCCTTCAGTCGTGAATGGTACATGAGCCAACCATTCTCTGGTTGTGCCACAAGAATCTGGAAATACTTACCCCTGTGCTGGTGCACAATTGGCTGCCATCCGCAAGAGCATGCACCCTTGAGTCATATTGCAAGGGTGTTTAAGTTGCGGGATGATAGTTTTTGCGCAGGAAGGGACACTTTCCTGCACAAAAACAATAATTGCAGAATGCAGCACACATAGAAAGAGAAAAAAATAAGGAGAAATAAAAGTATTTTTTCTCATTGCGTCACTCCTACTCCTCAGGGGAGACGTAGCATTCTGACGCATTCTCAGCTTTACAAAACTTTGTAAATCTCGGAATGTGTTAGGTTTCATGGAGGTTGCGTGGGAACACCCAGAGCACATCTATGGAACGCCCCTTTCACACAGAGTAATACGTGAAAGGGCCCATATTTACAAGGCCCTGAAAAGTCATGCAGCGTGGCTTTACATGGACTTGTAAATATGGGACGGCACACTGCGCAGTCAGTACATCAAGAAAATGATGCACCACCGGCGCAATGACCTTGTAAATGAGGCTCCCTGTCTGTGACCTCTATCATGTGGTCACAATGTTTATTCTCACTCTCTCTTCTGGGGTTACAAGTTAAGTAATCTGCATCAAGTGCTCTTCAATCCTCAGATACTGGCCGTCCACATGACAAAGATTTTGGGAATTGCCATCATGTCCAACCCCTTATTTCTATAAATCTGTGTATCTTTACATTCTCACTGGGGATGATCTTTCTTGAAGAAGTCCCATGGTAAATTTCTGCCAGCTAATTGCTGCGCATGGTGGTTCTCATTTAAGTTAAGTTCTTTTATCACACTTCGGCCAATGGCCTTTGGTGTATCAGCTATCTAAACAGATGAAAGGAAAGCCTGTCCGAACGAGGTACAGTATATGACCATTTCCAAAAGGAACGATTTAAAATAAAAACTACAGAAAATGACAAAAAAGCAAAATTAGCAATAAGATGAAAACACAATCGGAAGAGAAATTAGGTAATAAGCGAATTAAAATGCTGAATGTTCGTCATTTTTTAGAGTTGCAGGGTGGCCAACACTTAGGGGAATGCTTGTTTAGTTTTTATACCAGCATCCCATCCTCGTCGCCAATGTTACAAAGTATGAATCTTCATGAAGTAAGGATTGAGGTTCCAAGTAAGTCTTTATTGTTATTCAGTTACAGATGGTATAGATGAGCCAAGATGGTAAATAAGCTATGAAATATGCCCCACCAGGAGCAGGATAACCTTCCTGCTCAGCCTGCTGACATCAACTGCCTAACTCCCTGCACACCACATTCCATGCAGTCATCACATTCTATAGGCATCATAGGCTGAACAAGAGGAAAGAGCAAAGGAAGAATAAGGGCATGAAATTAACTCACAACAGTATTACCTTTAATCAGTGAGACTTGTGCAGATGAACTGTATGATTACTGTGTTTATTTGCTAAATTCTCACAAAAATTAGGAAAATCAGGAAACTACTTGCAAAACAGCCTATTTAGTCAGGAAGTGGGCGCAATCAACATGTCTAACATCTCCTGGGCCTACCAATCTCTTTAGCCAAGGTACGGATTAATAAAGAGTGCTTCTTATTGCTCTGTCTGTGTAATTCTTCGACCTTTGCTATTGATTATAATTTGGGCGCCCGGTATTATATTATATATTTTTTAACATTTCACTCTGTATTTATCAAGATTAATATTCTGCTATTTCCATATGAAAGTTATGTTAAGTCAAAGATTGAATCGGAAACTTGTATATTGACACATTTATTTAACCAACAACTATACACTCTTGAATTTCTGACAGATTTCAATGATATGAACACCCATAGATGAGAAATCAATTCACATATTTGAAAACTTGCAGATTTTATTATCAACTTTGTGCATATATACTGCTTTGGAAGCTTTATTGCTAAAATACATTTCTGTTGTTTAACCCCCTAGCGTGTCAATCCACACAGCTATTGGCCAGGCAGTCATGACTGACAGCCTTTGAAATCACTACAAAACAACCTAATTTCTGTTTATTTCCACATTAAAAAACTAAAGACAGGAGGATAAATAGTGTTCTGTCTGCATTTATTTGTAAAAAAATCTGTAAAAACGGAACATAGGGAACATTAATTATATTCATTTTTCTTTCAATGTAGCCTCTGTCATAATACAGTTGGCTACAGATTATTATATTAGCTTTCTTAGTTGAATCTAGATAATTATTTGGTGTGTGCTTGCTGTTTGCTCTGATTTAATATTTGGAGTCACTTGAGGTTTAGCTGGAATGGCTATGGTTGTTGACACGGTTATTGTTTGGTCACTTAAATGTGTGTCCTGGGAACTGCAAGAAGAGAAATGTGCCTTATTCCCAACTATATTTCATTTTCTTTGCATGGGTAATGGAGTAAGTAATGTCTTTGTGATGTAACTGATTAATGTGTATATGTAAACCTGGAGATGTATTGTTAATGAATTGTCCTTTAGGCAATTTCTTCTTTAAACAAAAGATCTCTTTTCGTTGCCCCTCTTAAAGATTAGCATTCGAGTTGTTTTATGGTATTTGTTGTTTTCCTTTCAGACCTTCCCTTTTTACTATGGAATATCTCAGACCATGAGAGAATGCTGTCAGTATATGTGGCAACTGCCTGGGGGCTTGATGGGCAGGCCTTGCCACAGTGGACTGGGCTTTATGCTGATACTTTGGGTCACTATAGACTCTCGGGAATCTGCAAACAATGCTCATGATTGATCAGTTGGTATTGGCACAGAGATCAGGGTTCTAGATGTCCCCCTTTCCTCTCTCTGTTTACTGAGAAGAGGTGTGAGCTTCCTGCTGAAGCTTGTTTACTTACACTGGCACCCAGAATACCTCCTACTTCCCCTTGGTCTCACCACTCTTCACTAATATTGTGCCCTCCTCTGGGTTGTTTGGCATTGGAGTAATGCTGTAGTATGGATCTTGGGCTCCTTTTCCAAGTATTACATTGGATCTCAGATCAGAAATCATGACATGGGGCATCTCTAGCCCACCCGTGACCACTTTATTTTCGCTTTCTAGCTCTTGCCACCATAGATAAATAACTGATCCCACACTGTAGCATTTCTTTAAATTTTCTCTGAACCAAGTAGTGCAGTCTGCTGCAGTAAGCTTGGAAATTACCATTTCACTAGGTCGTTCTGCGGGTTAAGTCTCTTAGCATTCCTGACAGCCGGTGTTCTCCAAACTGATGCCAACTCCAAGATTAGGTTTTGGGGCAGTCCGAGGCAGCGTGGACCTAATGGACCAGATTGGTTAAGGCGAAAGCCAGGATGGGAAATCCTTGTGACTGACCAAAGCTAGTAAACTAATGTTTGAACAAAATAAAGTTTTGAAAGGAATCCCAAACTATACCAGCAGAATGATGAACTATACAAGTCCAACCAATTATAAACAAGAAGCAATGCATTATATGCACTTATGTGCCAAAATACATCTGCACTGACCTATGATAAAACACATTCTTAAAGTGTAAATTATCGTTTAGAAAATATCAGTAGAACTTTATCCAAAAATACAGAACATTAATAGACGTAACAAGGAATTACATGGTGTAACAGGAGCTTAGATTATTTCTGGATCCCTGTCAATCTCTACCACTGCTTCTGTGGAAATTTACTGGGAGATGGTCAAGACCATTGTGCCAGGACCGTGAGCAGAGTCACAGTTGTTATAGTTTAACATTTTCAAGAATGTGCAGTTCAATCAGTGCTGCACACCAGATCAAAGTCTACAGCCTTGGACAAGCTGCACTGTTCACATGCATGAAAGAACTGTGCATGTAGCAACCTGCTGCTGCTCCCTTTCCTAATCTCTTCCCTCTTTTCCCATACTCATTGCAATGGGGCATGCCTGATGCCAATTAGATCTAAGCCTTTCAACAGCCACTATAAATACTCAGCTGGTATTATGGTTGGTATTAATTAGAGACGAGCAGAGACGCCATTTTGCCTTGTCATGATTCTTGAGGGAACATGAACAGTGGACCAGTGAAGAGGTCAGACTCCCAAACAGAACCACTACATTGAAAACAGGCAGCGCTAGTTGCATGTTTGGCACTTTAGTAACTGCTTACACCCCACAAGAGCATTACCAGAACAAGAGAAGAGACATTAACCAAGTGAACATTGCCATTACACTCTGGGAAAGAAAGACCAATGATAAGGTGATGTTCTGAATAGACCCAGAATATTGCATGCAGCATGCCTTTTAGGACTGTTATGGAGTGTGAAGCCCTAGGACTGAAAGACTACCTACAACTACATTCATGAACAATAAGTAAAAAGTACAAGACTCCAGCACTTTATAAGCACAATGTAACATACTTGACTGAGCACAATATACCACTGAGCACCTACCTAAAACTACACCAACAGACTTCACCATCAAAAAGACTCAAGCAAGCAGTCTGTAATACCTTTGCAAAGCATTTCTATCCTCAAGTAAAATGTGCCATATCATTTCTCTAAGTCCTTTCGCAAGAAGACAGACTGGGAAAGCGTTTAACTCTCTCATGTCCAGTAGCATACAGGAATTTTCAACAAATGTGTTAATCTTCTCATAGACCTTCGAAGATTTTACAACCAACCATTCCACTTCCATGCAGATGGCTTGAATATATCAGTGGTGGTTCTTTTATAGGAGTGTCAGGGCTCTGCCCTTCCCCCATTGCCGACTTCTAATTAAATAATTAATTTGGAAATTCATGCATCATAAGATCATTCTGGCCATCGCTCTAAGAAGGGTCAGGCAGTCTGACCTCTTTTTAAGACACATACACAAGTAATGGAGACCATTTTTCAAGCTCTCAAATGGACCAAAAAAGAAATTGATACCTGGAAGAACCAATAAAAACAAAAGCTTGAACGTTCTAAGTCAGTTTGACTAACCACCTCACCTTCATCTATCGCCTTGCTATTATTTTAGAGACACTACCATAGCCATAATTCAGGACAGTAACCTTTGGATGTCAATCTCAGCTTAAACTCTCAGATTGTTTTTTTGTTGTTAAGATAATAAATATTAAACCCCTAGCTTCAGCAGTCAGGACATTGGGGCCAGATGTAGGTAAATCTTATTTACTGATTCATAAATACCGAATTTTACCGATTCGGTATTTATGAATCGGTAAATAAGATGTAGGTAAAAATTCTGTAATTTTTACCGAATCGGTAGGATTCGTTATTTACCGATTCGGTAATTACCCAATCGGTATTGCCCATTGATTCCTACGGGCCTTGAAGCCCATAGGAATCAATGGGCAATACCGATTCGGTATTTACCCAATCGGTCACTTTGACACCCTCTAGCACCCCAAGTACAGGCTTGTGTGCCATGTGGCACACAGACATGCCCTAAGGGCATGTCTGTGTGTCGCATGGCACAGGTGTACATGCACAGATGTGCATGTACACCTGAATTCGGTATTTTACCACCCAATTGTATTGGGTGGTAAAATACCGAATTCTGAAGGCCTGTAGCACTGTCAACAGTGCTACCTACATAGAAAATTACAGATTCGGTATTTTTACTGATCGGTAATTTTACCGAATCGGTAAAATTTACAGAATCGGTAAATTTACCGATTCTGTAATGTTACCGATTCGGTAAAATTACCGATTCGGTAAAATTACTGAATCTGTAAGTTTTTCGATCCCCTACATACCAATGTCCAAATACCGGTCGGAAACGCCCGAAAATCGGTATTTTCGGCCGTTGCCGACCGGTATTTGGACACCTACATCTGGCCCAAAGTGCCTGATTTATCAACACTTTGTATCAATAAAGAGGTGAGTGAAAAATAGCAGCACAAAGTGTTAAAAAGGTGTGAATTACTATCTCTCACTGTTAGTCATGATATAGGTGTTTAACCTCCAAGGAGCAGAAAGAACATTTTCTTTGTGACTAGACATATTGATTCAGCGGGACACCAACTTGCGGACAAATACCACGAAATAGTAATTCGGGCCCATAAACCTCGCTCACCCATTTATCCAGTCGATGAACCCCGCTGGGGATCAATTTAGGGCTAATTCAATATGTCCGTTTGACTCTCAGTCCTGAGCCTATTTAATACTAAGCCCTTTCTTTACACATGGATCTATTTTAGTTGATTATATTTGGCAATTATGTCAATAAAGCATTTACCTGTTTTGTTCATATAATACCCACAGACTCAGTTAAGTTTTAAAAATGTATCTGAATTTTTACCATGAGAATCAAGAGACAAATTACCGTGTTAACTCCATCATTCTGAAGAGGCAAGATTCGATTTATCTAAATTAAAATATAATTCCAATGACTAGTACCTCAGGAAGAGAGGATAGAGAGAAAAGGCACATTGACACAATACACAGATTTATATTTACCTAGGATGGTGCAAGATCAGACCCCTCTGGCCAAGAGTTATGGGCCCCTTAGGAAATCCAGGTGGTAGATTCAGGACAGGACAGGAAGCCTCTTCTGTATTCGACGCCTGCATCTCACCCCTCTCTGATACTAATTTCCTCCTTGGTTCTCCTGCGCTCTTCTTTCTAATTCTATTACCTATTCGATTTTTCAGAAATTTCTTTATAATTTTATTTGCTTGAAAATTCTAAGTCTGCTTCTTAAGGTATTTCGTTCAGCATTCGGACAGCATCTCTACCTCTCAGCGTTCTGGCAGCGATTGAGCTACTAAATCTTAACTAACTACCTCAATGAAACTTTCTTAATGACCTGTTCTACCCCTAACTGTTTCAACCTCATGAAACTCCTAATTCTGATTGGACAAGACTGAGGGGATGATCATCACACCACCCTAAGGTCAATACTTTTTATTAAAAGTATTGTCTTATATTCCTGCTCATTAACTTGTTTCTCCCAAGCTTTATTTCCCACCCATGTTCAAGATGCATTAACAAAAATGTATACAATTCGTATAGTTGTTTATGGATTCTTCAGGGAGTTCAGCTGGTTCCCAAGACATGTAGAAAGTGTGTCCTTGATCGGGTTCCAAGACTTGAGCTCATGACTCCGGAGTTGTCTCTACCGCGCATGTGGATGGTCTCACATGGGTTTCAGCCCTTAGCTTTCTTTTAAGGCCCAAATACGAAATAACAGAGAGGTCAAAAAGACAAGATGTTAAATTCAAATGAAATGATTTCTCTGAATACCACTTATCTCTACTCTAATCCCATTTAATTACAAAGACTATTTATGCATTAGCACTTAGTACATAACACATTTTAGTTTCAGCATAGCAGATGCTTAGCATGTGAGTTCATAAGCGGCCTTTTTGGCTCTTATTGCGCAGAAGCAAAGTGTTCCCTCCAAGCATTAAGACGTCATGCAATTTCCCGCGTTTAGCAGCCATCTTTTGTTGCACTGGGGTTACTTGTTAGTAAAACACATAGGCAAGCTTCCCCCTTTTCTAGTAAGTGTAAAATGTTGTGTAAAATCAGTATTGCAAACGTTATTAGTAATTTATTACGAGGTAATATGAGAAGATTATATCCGAGAAAGTTTCATGGACTTAAATTATTCATGGACTTAAATATTCATGGACTTAAATTATATCACGTTTCTTCTTCATTCCAGAAGGCAAGCTACCAAAGTTAATCAGGGAAAAAATTGATTCTAACCAGATCGAAAATCATACCTGCATTGCTGTTGCTAAAACCACCCCGATCTTGCTACACAGCATTTTAGAAGAATAAAACAACATCAACTTGCCTAACCTAATAAAGATGGCGGACAACCTCCTGTCATGAGGTAACAGACAGAAACAGTCATGGTGTATGCTCAAAGGGTGCAAATTCCTTCCTTTCAACTTTTAGCAAACAAATTATGTGACTTGCTCACTGACCTGGAGGCAACATTAGAGAAAATGCAAGAGAGGATGTAGAGCAGAAGTCATATGTGTACCTTTAATTTAAATCAGACCATCAATAATCATACTAACTCCAATACAGTTTTGTGTACAAACATCATAGAATGGTGTGATATATGAAGTTCTATATTCTCAAGCTAGGTACATCAAAGTCTGGTAAAATGATGCTCATGGTCATAAATCGTCTCCCTGACGCCATTACCTTACCTCTTAAAGACATCTGCAACTCCATGTTCCATACAGGAGTCTACCTGGAGATATGGAAAAGAGCAGTGATTAAGCCCCTATTAAAAACAACATCTCTGGACCCCTCGCAGCTAGCAAATTATAGACCCATAGCTTGCCTCCCTTTTCCTGCCAAGATCTTTGAATCCCTTATGAACCATCAGCTATCGGAATATGCCAACCAACATCACTTACTGGATGACACCCAGTTTGGGTTTTAGGCAGGGTCACGGTACCGAAACGGCACTAATAAAAGCAGCAGATGAAATCAGGACAATACTAGACCTAGGCGGAGCGGCGGTCCTCATACTGTTGGACCTTTCTGCCGCATTTGACAAGGTCGATCATTCCATCTTGATCGACCGTGTCTCCGCCTTGGGGGTCAACCATCGAGCCAAGGATCTTTTGGCCTCCTTCTTTGCTAACCGCTCACAATCTGTCAAAATGGGCATATTCTACTCACCTACATTCACACTGCCGTGTGGAGTACCTCAGGGATCATCGCTAAGTCCGACACTATTTAACATCTATGTGTTGGACTTGGCGAGGGTCATAAAATCTCTTGGCCTGAGTTTAACCACCTATACGGATGATTCCCAACTGGTGTTGGCCGTTCACAAGGATGGGGCAGCGGTTGCCTTGAGATTCCAGGAGGGCATGCAAGCCATCAGCCACTGGAAGTCGAGGAACTGCCTAAAGCCAAACTCGGATAAGACCGAGGTCATGATCTTTGGCAACCTCTCCCCTGGTTGGTCTGAAAACTGGTGGCCATACGACTTGGGCCCCCTCCAGAACCAGTCACCAAGGTTAGAAAACTTGGAGTCATATTTTTCGATAAATTAACATTCCATCATCATGTTAATACAGTGGTCTCCTCCTCATTCCTGGTTCTAAGAAAAATCAAAAAGTTGCTTCCCTATTTACCAGCAGATGCGGGCAAAACTCTCATATCCACCCTGGTCTGCTCCAAATTGGATTACTGTAACTCTCTCCTGCTTAACGCTGAAGAACAGGTTTTAAATAAATTACAGTCTATCCAAAATGCTGCAGCCAGGGTCTTACTCTCCACTCCCAAGCATCATTCAATTGATGCGGGAATCCGGCAACTGCACTGGCTGCACGTCAGATGCTGCATTAAATTCAAGGCGCTTTGCATCGCCTTTAAGGCAATGCACAATTCAGGACCACATTACTTAAGGAAAGCTTTTGCAACTTACACTCCCATCAGACCCCTCTGCTCATCCCTGACCTGTCTTCTACCAGTTTCTCGCACCAGGACAGCTTCCTGGGGAGATAGACGGTTTCAAGTGGCCACGGCGAGACTTTGGAACACTCTCCCTTTCTCGATTAAGACCAGTCCCACACTCATCATCTTTCGAAAACAATTGAAGACCTGGCTTTTTGATCAATGACCTCCTTCTGTGCACTTTGTCCTTTGTTAAATCTTAGGCGCTGAGACACCTTTGGGTATTTGCGCGCCATACAAATTTAAAAAACATAAACATAAACATAAACATAAACATGATCGTTTGTCAGTTGCACATCCTCCATCATGGCCTTGCCTAAGCATGTAATTTAATAATCATCCTTGGTGGAGGATTTTGGTGTTTGCACATCACCATCATCCATCCTCCACAAACAATTCCCTTGCTTATGGCAATGTTTAACAACCTTCATCATTTCACATTGGTTTGACAACAAACTATATAATCTTAAAATAATACCTTACAAATTTTTCCAGGGTTCAGAGATATTACTTTATAAATAAATTGTACCATAGTCTATATCAAGGAAATATCTTTGCATGGAAACAAAACAAAGAACATGGATTTTGGAACTAATAACGAACCTGAATAATAAACTATATTTTATGAGACAAGCCAAAGTCTGCAAAACAACTTTTATGGCCAATATGAGAACATTGATTTTCATTAATTGTTCACGTTAGTAATGAAACATGGTATACACTGACATATGCCCTTCTTTCAAATTTGAAAAGCAGACAAACCCATTTTATAATGTAAGCATGTCAAAAGAAAATGTGCAAATACCATTTTCTCCAGTCTTTATTACTCAAGCAGCAAACGTTTTGCACAGGGATTTCCCCCTTATTTTTGCACTGCTTCAGAGAAACCGTGATATGGCTGCACATGACTTAAAGTTTCAAATATATTTTGAGATGTAACAGTGTTTTTCAACAAAAGCTAGTCGGGAACAGCGGGCCTTCTTTCCCCCTAAGATTTTCAGTGTTAACATTTTTTTAATATTGAGGATCAGTCAGTAAATTTACTGACTCATGGTGAAATAATGCTTTCATTGGAATCGTCCCATAAGTAGTTAGAGTCAAGCAATCAGCAATATCTGAGATCCCAACTATATATAAACTATGACAAGACGTCCTCTACGTTTCCCAACTATATCCAAAATATGACACTTTTTGCAAAACCTCTACATTGACATTCAGTAAATGCTGTAACTTAGAGCCTTATTATGAGTTTGGCGGCCCTCGGACTGCCAGACTTGTGGTGGCATGGCGGTCCAGCCACCGCGGCACTGGTGGTTCACCCGTCCCATTACAAGTTGGGCGGTCGGACCACCCTTGAACCGCCACTGTGGCCAGGGAACCAGTATTCCCTGGAGGTTGCATGGCAGCTAGGAGGCCCCAATTTGCTTGGCCGGACTGCTGCTGCCTAACCAAGCATATTACGAGTTTCCTTTCCTCCAGGGTTTCCATGGACGTTCCTCCTCAAAGTAAAACAGGGCCCCCTATGCCTCCTCCACTTGTGTATGCACACAGTGGGGCATAACGTGCCCCCACTGTGTTCATGCACAAAAGTTCCTGCACAGCATGGACATTCGAGTCCATGCCGTGCAGGAACCTTGTGAGGTATTCCAATTGCAGGGCCTTTTTCTAAGGCCCTGCGGCCTTTAAAAGAGGCACACACAGGGGAATGCCTTGCTTCCCGGCCACCAGCCAGACTACAAATAACTTATAATCTTGCAGGCAGCGGTGAGTTTCGGCAGTGCAGGGGCGCAGCGGTGGAGTACCGCCCGCACCGCTGAAACTCATAATCTGGCCCTTAATGTTTCTGGAGACAAGCTCAGCCTCTGAAAGTGAACATATAAGTGACTGTGTCCTATCCACCACGTTAATGACATTAGTGCACATAACAATGGTAAACATCTTCAAGCAAACTAAGCTTGACGGTGATGCTGTGTGTGTGTTTTTAATGTGTGTCTGTGCATGTGTGTTTTGTGTATGTGTGTATAGTAGGTTGTGTTAGGTGTATCCCCCACCGTGGACAACATAGGTATGGGGAGATGCCTGGAGCAGTGTGACCATTTTTAAAATGGTATGGATATGCAGTTTGTTTTGATGAAGATATCCATTGAGACCTGCCTCAGGCTCTGAATTTATTGCCAGCATTTTATGATACACTGTATAATACAAAGTTTTCGATTCATTGACATGATAAATTATACTTTAAAAAGTAATACACCTCTCTGGAATTGTCATTACCTCTCACTTTTACACTGAGATTGGAGATGTATTATTAAACAGGTATCTCATTTTAGCAGTGAATGGCGTCCCATCATTTTAAACTGTCTTCTGTTTCTGGAAAAAAATATGATTATTGAGCAATATGTTTCAAATACTGTAGTTTGTCGCTTCAGGATGATACAGAACAAGTTAGTTTGTCAGGTAACAAACCTCTGATTGAAATCGTATCTCAATAGAAAATTTGACCATGGAAAGAAAAGTGCATTCTCTGCTATTTAAAACGTAAAACACAAATCATAAAAATGCAATAAAAGTTGAAGAACAGCGTACAGTAAGAACATTTCTCAGTTGAAAAAAATGCCATCATCTAAGCTGTAGATAATGATTGTCAAAACTTTGAAAAGCTTAAATCTACTGAAAAATTATTGTTTTGAAATAATTATGCTTGTTGTCCATAATTAACAATTTGCCAAAGGGAAGAACAGACAAAAACACATACACACCAGTACACTTTCATTTACATTTTGAGTTACTTTGTTAAACCTTATTTCTTTACCTCACATAGTAGGTTAGATTTTTTCATCACTAAGCCCATGTGAGGTTGTTTTTTGCCATATGGACCCACTCTATATTTAAGTTAGATACCGATGTATAAATCCACCCACCTACTGGGTTGTAGGGCAAACATGCAAAGAAAAAGTACTCCTTGCAAGCACACCAAGCAGCTATTTGTCAATTATTACCTACAGAGCACTAATCTGGTCATGGGACTCCTTACGTTTATGCAAGTCAGAGTAATGCAGAACCAAGGTGGAGACTTTCCCCACTGTTGCCTCCCAGTGCTACCCCAATGGTAGGTACATTTTTATGGCACAACTGCTGCTCAAGCCATGAACTATGATCCACTGCTAGCAAACAACAAGACTGGGTTTCATAGTCTAGCAGGTATTGCTGATAGAGGATGACAAAAACTAAAATTGCATAAGTAGAAAAAAAAACTGGAATAAAAATTTCCAAGTTACAAATCCGTGGGCCACATGTATGAAATACGCATTTTGCGTTGACCAAATGTCGATTTTTATCAAATCGCTGTTTGGTAATCGCAAAATACTATGGGCCCCATTAGGATAGCGGGCGGAAAACCACCCGACCGCCATGGAGGCGGGAAACAACCGCCCGCCGGTACCATGGATAAACCGGTGGTCAAATTAGGATCAACTGCCAAAAAAGGCCGACCGCGGCGGTAGCGGGCAAACCAAAACTGCCCGACGCGGGCGGTGACGTCCAAAAACTGACCGGGACGGTCGGAAACACTGCGGAAAAGTTACAACCCGCTGCAAGCAAAGCGGAGACACCGCACGGGAAATTAGGATATCCCCGATGGTCCGGCAGTACGATCCACTGTTTCCGACCGCCGCAGTCGCACACAAGAGTGAATGGGAGAGACAGCGGGAGAGCTGCAGCATAGCCACCACAGTGGACGATACATGACAAACATAGCGGACGATGCTAAAACACTGCAGCAATGCCAAACATTGCACCAATCAAAGTGGGCATGCCCCCCAAATTAAAAAAACACATACCAATGAAAAAACAAAGGCCCAAAAAAACATACAATTTCATGGGCAACACCCACAACACTCCTGACAGCAAAATCCCATTTGGACTCACCCACACAGCTGAGTATAAAACCAGACCCTTTACTCACCACAATCCTTTGCAACACTACAGAAGAGAAGGGCATACACCAGATCTGACAGGAGAGGCAAAAAAACACAACCACCATCACACCAGCACCAACAATACCCCACCACACAACACACCTCACACATCAACACCACACCCACCACACACACCCTGCACCCACAAACTCTTCAAACACCACACACCATGGCAGCACAGAAAATGCCCATATTCACAGAGAGAGAGTTGAGAGTCATGGTCAATGAGATAGTAAGAGTGGAACCACAACTGTTTGGATAGGCTGGACCATTAGCCACAAGGATGCAAATGTGGGAAAGGATAGTTCAAAGGGTCAATGCAGTAGGGACCACCCCGTGATCCAAGAAGGAGATCATGAAGAGGTGGTATGATCTCAAGAGGGTTGTCAAAGAGAGGAGAAGCAAGAACCGGGAGCTGGCTTAAAAGGACTGGCTGTGGCCCTCCCAATCCACCAAAACCATTCACACCATGGGGAGAGAAGGTGCTTGCCATACTGCATCCTGAGAGTCTCACAGGAGTATCCGGGGGAGTGGAGGGTGGTAAGTATAAACAAATGTTAACCAACACACTGATTAGTACTTCCTTGCACAACCCAAACACCATTGCTTTTTCCACCCTCACCTAACAGGTAGGTAGCCATCTTGCATGGGAGGCCTGTTTGGGGGTGGAAGGCCTATAGCACAACCCCCACCATGCCCCCTGTCACACAGCTGAGCAGGATAGAGCCCTCCCCAGCCGGAAGCTTGTGTCAGCCATTGCACTGTTCACCCTCACCTAACAGGTAGGTAGCCATCTTGCTTGGGAGGCCTGCTTGGGAGTGGGAGGTCTGTACCACAACTCCCACCATGCCCCCTGTCCCACAGCTGAGCAGAATAGAGCCCTCCCCCAGCCAGAAGCATGTGTCAGCCATTGCACTGTTCACCCTCACCTAACAGGTAGGTAGCCATCTTCCTTGGGTGGCCTGTTTGGGGGTGGGGGGCCTGTACCACGACTCCCACCATACCCCCTGTCCCACAGCCTACCAAGATGGAGCCCTCCCCAACACCACCCAGGAGCATGTGTCAGCCATTGCACTGTTCACTCTCACCTAACAGGTAGGTAGCCATCTTGCTTGGGAGGCCTGTTTGGGGGTGGGTGGCCTGTACCAAGACTCCCACCATGCCCCCTGTCCCACAGCCTACCAAGATAGAGCCCTCCCCCAACACCACCCAGGAGCATGTGTCAGCCATTTCACTGTTCACCCTCACCTAACAGGTAGGTAGCCAGCTTGCTTAGGAGGCCTGTTTGGGGGTGGGAGGCCTGTACCACAACTCCCACCATGCCCCCTGTCCCATAGCTAAGCAGGATAGAGTCCTCCCCCAGCCAGAAGCATATGTCAGCCATTGCACTGTTCACCCTCACCTAAAATGTAGGTAGCCATCTTGCTTGGGAGGCCTGTTTGGGGGTGGGGGGGCTGTACCACGACTCCCACCATGCCCCCTGTCCCAAAGCCTACCAAGATGGAGCCCTCCCCCAACACCACCCAGGAGCATGTGTCAGCCATTGCACTGTTCACCCTCACCTAACAGGTAGGGAGCCATCTTGCTTGGGAGGCCTGTTTGGGGGTGGGAGTCCTGTACCACGACTACCACCATGCCCCCTGTCCCATAGCTGAGCATGACAGAGCCCTTCCCCACCCAGAAGCATGTGTCAGCCATTGCACTGTTCAACCTCACCTAACAGGTAGGTAGCCATCTTACTTGGGAGGCCTGTTTTGGGGTGGGAGGCCTGTACCACGACCCCCACCATGCCCCCTGTCCCACACTTGAACAGGATAGAGCCCTCCCCCAGCCAGAAGCATGTGTCAGCCATTGCACTGTTCACCCTCACCTAACAGGTAGGTAGCCATCTTGCTTGGGAGGCCTGTTTGGGGGTGGACGCCTGTACCACAACTCCCACCATGCCCCCTGTCCCACAGCTGAGCAGGATAGAGCCCACCCCCAGCCAGAAGCATGTGTCAGCCATTGCACTGTTCACCCTCACCTAACAGGTAGGTAGGCATCTTGCTTGGGAGGCCTGTTTGGGGGTGGGAGGCCTATACCACGACTCCCACCATGCCCCTTGTCCCACAGCTGAGCACGATATAGCTCTCACCCAGCCAGAAACATGTGTCAGCCATTGCACTGTTCAACCTCACCTAACAGGTAGTTAGCCAGCTTGCTTAGGAGGCCTGTTTGGGGGTGAGAGACCTATACAACGACTCCCACCATACCCCCTGTCCCACAGCCTACCAAGATGGAGCCCTCCTCCAACACCACCGAGGAGCATGTGTCAGCCAGTATTCTCGCCGGGAAAGAACTTCATGTTCATGATTGATACTTAGAGTGTTTCCTGAGGCGAAAAGCCGGGAAATTTAACTGTGATTTTCTGTCTGTGATACTGATGTACTTTTAACTTTGTTTTTAACTTGTGCTCATTTTGCATTTTTGCACGTTGCTTCGCTACTCACCTCTGACCGCACAGCTGATTTCTCGCTGTCGCGGATCCAGCCGGGGGTCAGCCGCCATCTTAGGGAGGTGCAGGGATCGCGGTCTAGGCTCTCAGACCCTCCCACCCTCCTCCTGTATAAATGTGTGTCATTTCCCGTCCGCGCAGCGGGCGGGCGCAGCGGGCGCGCCGATGGCGCGCCGAAGGCGCGCCAAAGGCGTGCCCGTCTGCGCCCGTCCGCGCCCAACCGGGCCCCGGGGCCATAACTCCTGGCTCTTTACTTGTGGCGTCTCATTCATATACTAGCAGACAATTACTGGACCTTAGACCTTCTGGTGTGCACGAGACGCATTCATTTGATATGCTTGACTGTTTTCCTCAGCATTGCCCCGATTGTCCTTTTCTGCTAAACATTCCTTTATTATGCAATAGTCAACGTCAATTAGGAGCCACTCCTCCTGGATTCTCACTTATTAGTCATAATTGTCGCTCTTTGCCAAAACATAAGCGTGACATTTTCGATCTGCTTCAAGATGAAGCGCCTGATGTATTATTCATCACTGAATCTTGGCTTCATGAGAGCTCCTGCCCTGACATCGCCGAAGCGCTACCCATTGACTACGCCATTGTTCGAAACGACCGTCCTAAAAGGACGGGAGGTGGTGTGGCGATTATTTTTAATAAAAAATATCAGTGTCGTTCGGACCCTATCACCTTAAACGGATGTGATGCTTTGTCTTTTAAGCTTACTTTAAATCCCAAATTCGCCCTTACTGGGCTTTTACTTTACTGCCCTCCGGGCACGGTAAATTCTTGGTATACCCAGTTCTTGGACTATCTATCATCTGTGCTTATTTCTTCCAGTAACTTTTTAGTTATTGGTGATCTAAATTTACATTTGGATAACCCTAATGATCACTCCGCTGACAATTGCATTACTGACCTTGCAGCTATGAACCTAATCCTACTTAACAAGGGCCCTACCCATAAGGGCGGACATCTTCTGGATCCTGTTTTTTCTAACTTCTCACAGATTACATGCTTTCCTGCTTTGCCCGTCTCCTGGTCTGATCATTACCTCGTGAAATTTATTATAACACAAAACAAAATACAGACGACATCCTTTTCTGCGATGAATCTTAAAAAGAGAGTCTGGAAAAATCTGGACATAGCTGCTTTCAATAAAACATTGTACGATCTTATGCCCAAATACCCACTCAGTTTAGACAACCTAAATGCTTCTGCCGATTCAGTAAATTCGTGGCTCTCTGAGGCTATAAATATTTGCCTCCCTCTCTCCAATAAGAAAAATATTGTTCACAATTCTCCTGCTCCATGGTACAATGAAGCCCTCCGTGTTCATAAATCTCAATGTAAAAAACTTGAGAGAACTTGGAGAAAAGATTACTCTATTACTACTGGGCTTGCGTATAAAGCTGAATTAAAACTCTACCATAAGGCCTGTGCTCTCACCAGAGCCACCTATGTTAACAATCTGATTACAGGAGCTATAAATAAGTCTAATGTCCTGTTCAAGGTGGTAAAAGATCTTGCGGGCTCACAGACTGTTGCTATACCCCCTCCTCTCTCCAACACGAAATGTGATGAACTGGCACAGTACTTTACATCTAAAATTGATAAAATTTATAATGATATAACAGCCCAGGAAAAATCCGTTTCTAGTGTATCTCCATCCTTTGCCATTCCCCGTTCTCAGGCTTTAATAACGACCTGGCCTAATCTTGTACCCGCTACCCTCCTGGAAATTTTAAACAGCATTAAGTCTGGCTCACCGATGGATCCCTTACCCATTTCGGTTTTACGTCAACTGGAGCTTCCTCAATTAGAGGCAATTTGTACCTTGTTAAACGCCTCTATTGATTCAGCCATGGTCCCTCAAAACTGGAAACATGCAATGGTGACCCCACTTCTAAAGAAGCCTAATGCTGATCCTAATGTTGCTGCCAACTTTCGTCCGATCTCGCTGTTGCCGGCCTTTTCGAAAGTTTTAGAGCGGCATATTCATTTACACCTATCTCGTTTTGTTGTCACTAATAATCTTCTTCATCCCTCCCAGTCCGGTTTTCGTCAAGGCTTCTCCACCGAATCCACTCTTTTGGGAGTAACTGAGAATATTCGCCAACTGCTCGATCGAGGCGAAACGGCTGCACTGATATTGCTTGATCTCAGTGCAGCCTTCGATACTGTCTCGCACAGTATCCTTCTCAGCAGCCTTGCCTCTTTCGGTATCTGTGACAAAGCCTTACATTGGCTTTCGTCCTTTCTTACCGATCGAACTTTTCAAATCTTCTCTAACACTTCCACTTCCGAAACCTATTCTTCTCCTTATGGTGTTCCCCAGGGTTCTATTCTGAGTCCTCTTCTTTTCAATTTATATGTTGTTCCTTTAGCACATGTTGCCTATCACTCTGGTCTTGAACTTTTCACTTATGCTGACGATTCTCAGATTGTGTTCTCCCTAACCCAGGCTGACCCTTCATCACCTTCCACTTTACAAGCAGGTCTTAGCGACATCTCCCGCTGGATGAGCTGTAACTTCCTTAAGCTCAACAGCGATAAGACGGAGGTGCTCGTCTTTGGCAATAAACCTGACCTATGGAGCTTGAGACATTGGCCATCAACTATGGGTGATTTACCCATTCCATCTGAACGTGCGAGAAATCTTGGGGTCATTATCGATAGGGAGCTATCGATGAAAGATCAGGCTAACAAGGTTGCAGCCACCTGTTTTACTATTCTTAGGTGGTTGCGTAAAATCTTTTGAATCCTGCCTTCTGATACCCAGAGATCCGTTGTAACGGCTCTGGTGACCTCCAGATTGGATTACAGTAATGTGCTCTATCTGGGGGCGACCAAGGAGGTTATGCGCCGTCTCCAATTAGTCCAGAATGCCGCTGCTCGGCTTCTGTGTGGATGTCGGAAATACGATCCAATTTCCGAACGTATAAAACAACTCCACTGGCTCAACCTTGACAAACGAGTGAAGTTCAAGACACTATGCTTTATGCATAAGATAAAGATTGAAGTTGCCCCTACCTATCTCCAGTCTCTTGTCAAACCCTATGTTCCTGCACGCTCTCTTCGTTCCTCTTCCCAACATCTTTTTTGTGTGCCAAAATTTAGGCTTACTAGAATGGGTGGTCATTCTTTTTATGTACTAGGACCCAGACTTTGGAATTCTCTTCCTTTAGACCTTCGCATGGAGCACTGCCATCTTCGCTTCCGTAAAGCCGTTAAGACCTGGCTTTTTGCCCAATAATTTCTTCAGATAGTTGCTACCTTAGATCTGGTCTGTTGTGCTTTAGTTCCCTCTGGATTTTATGCTATATGTCAATTAGCGCCGGGAAACC
The DNA here is from genome assembly GCF_964263255.1 of Lissotriton vulgaris. Taxonomy (NCBI): domain Eukaryota; kingdom Metazoa; phylum Chordata; class Amphibia; order Caudata; family Salamandridae; genus Lissotriton; species Lissotriton vulgaris. The sequence continues at coordinate 260,228 of NW_028249386.1, forward strand.
CTCACGGGTAGCTGTTCGCGCTCTACAAGACTAATAATAAATAATAAATAAATAAAATAAATAATTGTTGCGAGCCAAATTCATATATGGGGTATCAAGCCAGTAGGAATAGGTTAGTGAAAATCACGCCCATTCATATAGGGATCGTAATCCAAAGGCCATCTTAGTTGTCCAGGAAACATCTTGGACATCATTAGTATGAAATATTGGAGTTTACTTCATTTACATACAGAGGGACTAAGTTCCTAAACAAAACAGACACAAAATCAAAAACATTCGACTTATACGATGTAGAACATCTAAATATGTTGAAATTCTTACATATAGTAAAATACATGTCATATCCAAAGGGTAGAGTGCACTTGTCTCGTAGGGTAGTGTAACTCATCCGATTTTTATTTTAGATGAAAAATAAATTTATACCTTACAAAAGTATGTTGTATCTAGGGAGTGGAGTGCACTTATCTCGTAGGATGGTGTAACTCTATCCCGATTCATAATTAATTATTGATGACATTACAAATCTAGGAATAGAGTGAGACACACAGAGGGCACACCTCTCCAATTACAAGACACAAGTGCGGAGAACTACACATAGGTCAATGTGAATGCACACATACTAAACCCCACATTTCACATGTGCACGCCTTGTACCGTACCATCCACCAATGTGTGTTAAAGGATCATGACTGTCTCATAACCGTCTGCTGTACCTGTCACACCTCAATGCATCAATTGAACTTGGCACACATCCACAACCCAATGATCACAGTAGCTGGAAAACTGGCACTTGTGTGCACGAGCCGATATGAAAGCACAAGTAAGTAACAACACCATACAATGAGACAAGCCATGCCAAGGTCAGCACTGACCCACAACACATTGATTTCTTACACAATATTGACACCAGCTTAACACTGTGAAGCATCATCAACCATCAAATGCATAAGTTACATGGCAGGGAACACAGACCAAATGTGAGTTACACATAACGTGTGTCCACCTGTGGATTATATGGAATAATGGCATTGTGTGCCCAATGATGTGCCCTTAACCATGTTGGTGCTGTGTACTGATGCAGTGTTCACGATGGACATTGCCATTGCATGTGCCCAAATCGCGGTAGCTACCGCCTGGCCCCGGCGGTGTGACACCAGCAACACCCCCTTCATAAGTGCGGTAGCCATTGACATGGAGACATGGGTAGATGGCGGTGGGCATGCTCCACCACCCAAAACGCGGAAGCTAGCGCCTGGCCCCAGCGGTGTGACACCAGCACCACCCCCTTCACAACTGCAGTAGCCATTGGTATGGAGACATGGTTAGATGACGGTGGGCTTGCTCTGCCACCCAAATCACGGAAGCTACCGCCTGGCCACAGCGGTGCGATATCGCCATGGGGCATTGCCTACAGCCAATGGGAGCGATGATTGCGGGAGCATGATGCAGTTTTGAAAATAAAGGAAGGCTTGCTCTGCCACCGCGGAGGTGGACATTGGATGCTTTTGAATGAAGCAGACCTGGACAACCAATTGTTGCAGCTTTGCACCTTAAAAACGACACCAGGGGGCTATAATTCTGTGGGAGTCAGCCTCACATTTCCATTGCTCACAGAGCCTGCTGCCTGTGACCCTCTCCTGCTGCTGCCTCAAGTTCCTGCTGCCTGGGACCTCTCCTGCTGCTGCCCTAAGTGCCTGCTGCCTGGGACTCTCTCCTGCTGCTGCCTCAAGTGCCTGCTGCCTGGGACCCTCTCCTGCTGCTGCGTCGAGGGCCTGCTGCCTGGGCCCCCTCACCACTCACTTCCACCACAGGTGTTCCTTGTCCACAGGGATGCAAGGACAGAGAAGATCTGTTCCAGTCCATTCACAAGCGAGGAGCTGGAGGTCCTGGTGGATGAGGTGCTGGCACAGTACCCAAGGCTGTATGGTGGCCCCAATATAGTGGTAAGTCATCATTAAGGGAGCTGTAGGGCAGGGGGATGTCAGAAATGTAGTTGTGCTGCTGCATGATATGCCTGCGGGTGTGGGGTTGTGTCATACACTGACAAACAAGCTGTCGCCAGGGAGAGGGAGTGTGTGTGTCCCAATGGCACTGTTTTCCCTGGCTGCAGTTGTATGTGTGAGTGGAGTGTGTTACATTAGCAGCCATCAAGAGGCACAGGATGTTGGACATGTAGGTGCCAGGAAAGTAATTGCTCATGTGAATGTTTCTGTGTGCCACTGTTGTCCGACTCAGTGTGAACCCAGAGACTAGGCCCAGTGCCTGCCCACCCAAACGAGAACACATTACTGAACTTACATGGTCCCTGCTCCTGTTCATTCACACTGAATAGTAGATATGCACCATCTCAGCCCTGTATATTTGTACACAAACACACTTCTGTAGATGACTATGTTGTTGGTGAGTCAGGTGACCCGAGGCCATACACATTACAAAACATATGTTCACAGGACATGCTCATTGAATGCTGCCCAGCCATGCACACAGCGCTCCTACACACAGACACAGGTAGATATGTGTTGTATGTAGTGGGCAGACATGCATGGGACTGGTGAGGTCTGCAAGCCACTGAGGGGGTTCAGTGCAGTCGTCCGGCATGTGTGTGAGATTATCATGAACCCTCTACGCCCTCATGTATGCATTCTATCACATCTGTTTGGCCCATGCAGAGTGCCCTAGTGAGGTGTCCCCCAGTTTGGCATGGAGGGAGATTACAATAGGTCCTTAGTCTGTGTCTTGCTACTGTACTGATAGATGTTGGTACATGACACTGTGCAACTGGTCATTTACCCTTCTTTTCTCCCATACCTGCAGCTCAAGGTACATTAGCGTAAGGCCGTGTGGAGGGCCATTGCAGCAAAAGGTGCGAGTCTTGAGGGTATCCAACCGACGACGCACCCACTGCCACAAGAGGTGGGACGACATCAGCCGGCTGGCAAAGAACGTGGCAAAGATGACATTGGGGATGCTACCGCCCACAGGGCGTTTGCTATGGTGCAACATAACACCACTGATGGTCCGCATATTGGCAGTGACTAATCCGGAGCTGGATGCACTTCTGAAGGAGCATCGCCAGCAAGGTAGGGGTGAGTATTTGGGGAGGGTGACTATGGCTGGGAGCGGATCATGTGTACAGGGCCTGTGGCAGCGGCGGCCCATGTGATGTTCGTGTGGTGGTGCTGTGCTGTGTCATGTAAGTGGCTGCTGGGATGTGTGGCAGTGTCAGGCATTGGGCCAAACTGACCATAAAAAGCTGATCCTCCCTGCGCTGCTTTCTCATAGCCAGATGTGTTAGGATCTACAGGGTCATTCAGCATTGGGATAGTGTGGGGAATCTATTAGGGGTGAACAGCAGGGTCCACTATCTGAGTGTGACATCATGTATGCCTACTTTGCATGCACCACACATCTGACAACAAGGTGCCCCAGAGTACCACATGGTGCTTGGTATGGCCTACTTGGCATTGTGGACTGTCATGTCCTAATAGGTGTGTGTGTTGCCCCCTCCTGTTCCTTGAAGATCTGTCAGTGGCAATGAGTGTTGTCCAGACATCATGTCCCTAGGTGTGGGCAGGGCAAGTTGTGTGTCTCGTACACTTCATCCACGGGAGTGTGTTGTGTTGATTGGCAGATATTCATGGTTACAGGCACTGTTGTGGTCAATGTAGTGTTTTGCTGCAATGTGATTTCACGGTGAGGTGGTCACCATGTTGATTTGAGCATCTCCTGTACTGCATTGATCGGATTGCTTTGTCCTGATGATGACACTAACACAACCCTGCATCTGTCTCTCATGCAGAATCGCCAGTGGACACGGAGGAATGGGAGCCGGAAACCAGTGGAGGCGAGAGTAGCACCACAGCGGCACCGGAGGCCAGTGACAGAGAGCTCACCAGCGCATCTGAGGGGGACCGGAGTATGCAGGAGGAATCCGTGGCTGAGACACAGAGTACTACATCATCTGATGCCAGCAGTGATGCTTCCATGTTGGCAGGCACAGGGGATGGGGAGTCTACAACATCATCTACCACACAGCAGACTGTGTCCAGCCTCCCTTCCACTTCATCTGGTGCTGTCTGTGTCAGTGTCAGTAAGAGGGGACGAGTTACATTCACACCTGGCACCGCTAAGCCTGCACCTGTCCCCCCTGCTGCCCTCAGTGCAGTCTGTAGAGCTCCTGAGCCAGCTTTGTGTGGGCCAGACCACCCTAATCAGTGCCTTCAGTGACCATGACAAGAAATTAGGCTAGGTGGTTGCCTACATGGAGGGCATACACTCTTATGTGGGTGGGCTATACCGTACAGTCCAGGATTTATCATCCGCAGTGACGTCTGCCCTTCAACAGGCGCATGCTCCCATTCTTGCTCAGGTGCCTTTGTCCCCCCAGTCAGTGGCCACATCAGATGAGAGTGACCACAGTTCGCATGCGTCACCGACACGATACAGCACAAGGAGCACACAGCAGACACAACCCAAGTGGCCCCGCAGACAGACACCATCCCCACAGAAGAGCAGAGCCACCCCAGAATGCAAAGACAAGAGCCTGTCAGGGAAGAGCGAAAAAGCAATGAGGCTGACATCAGGCTCACATGCCTCAGTGGCATCACCAGCAAAGGACTCTACTGTTCCAAAAACTTCAAGCAGAACTAGGCGTGCAGTGTCTGTGCCCACTGTAGAGGTGTTGTATGGCAAGGGTACACCATATCTAGGAAGAGCACAGGGCCACATCCCCCCACTGCATCAACTCCAAATCGAAGCCCAGTGAAGCATGTGGAGGAAGGCACTGTCGGGGCCACCCCTGGCAAAGAGGCGTAGCCAGACAAAGCGTTCTGAAGGATCTAGCACGTCACCAGAGGGAGAGCCAGTGTCTGCACCTGGTGCGGGACAGTTGGTGTGTGTGCCTGTTGTCTCATCCCCAGTTCCCATTAACCCCAAGACAGGGAAGCCATTTCGTATTCCCTAAAAGTGGAAGGGCACCCCTCCAACCTCTCCCACCCACAATGTCACAGGTCTGCATGACTCCACCTCCACATGCCACTATACCACCTGGTCCAAACAGCCCTCCAGCTTACCAAACCACTGATAGCCCTACATCACCTGGGCCTCTGTCTACCTAGTCAAGTGTTCCTGCTGTCCCCGACACACAGCCAGCTCCAAGTCCGTCTGACAGATAAATGTGAGTGGCAGTCCCCCTCATACACCTGTCTCTCATACAGGTGTGCTAGTCCTGCCCATTGTTTGTCACCTGGGTGTGTTGCTGGTCATGGTTACAGTCAAACACACTCACTGTGCAACTTCTCATGTCCTGACTCCGCATTTCTCCCTAGCAACTTAAATTGTCATTCACTGCTTTGTTGTACTCTCACCTGTGCCATGGACACTGGCCCTGTTGCTCTACTGTGTTGTACTCTCACCTGTGCAATGGACACTGGCCCTGTTGCTCTGCTGTGTTGTACTCTCACCTGTGCCATGCACACTGGCCCTGTTGCTCTGCTGTGTTGTAATCGCACCTGTGCCATGCACACTGGCCCTGTTGCTCTGCTGTGTTGTAATCTCACCTGTGCCATGGGCACTGGCCCTATTACTCTGCTGTGTTGTACTCTCACCTGAACCATACCCCAGTTACGATACACAGTGTTAGAGAAGATAGATATGAAGTCACATGCTGATACCAATCGACAACTGTCCCAAAGGGAAACATATTGGATCCGCCACTTGAATACGCTTGAACCGCGTGGGCTTAACGACAAAATTGAATATATGTGTTTCTTGTAAATAAGCAAGTACTGAATTATTAGTTGTTTTTTCATATTCTGATCTATGTTTTTAATGTTGAAAATGTACTATTTCTGACAATGTGACATGCACAGATTGTTTTCACTGAATTATGGTATACCGGTGGTCATTACAAATGAATGTGTCTATTATCAATGAATGCGCCAATCATACTATCATTACCCAATAACATGCTTAGTTAAGCACTCAGACTACTTCATCACAAACATTAGTATCAGTATCCACTTTAAGATGGCGCCCATCGCCAGAATACCACATTAGTCCGTCATTTCTGTTTAGCGCCCGTCTTTTATGTTTGGCTTGGTTTAGCACCACCACGGGAGGATACGGAAGAGAGTCTCCGCGCCAAACGATAGGATTAGGAACAAGTTTGAGCAGACACGCCAGGTGAGAAATAGCGGTAACGCATCACATAAACATGCAGCACGTACCCGTGCAGCTGGGCGCATTAATAATGTAATATTCGTTTGTTGGCAGAAGTGTCCATATCGGCGGCAGCCTTGAATTCATGAGGCAGTTTCACATACAGTGGTTGTTAGAGTATCGGACAGTGACAACGTTGGCAAGCAGTCAAGGTACGCTGCTTTACATATTCTGGCACATTGTGAAAGTTAAGAAGTTAGGTGTAGATACAGTGATACCATTTTCTCTTCCATTTTTTTACAGTCTTTAAAGTTTGTTCGGTAGTCCTCCACAATTAGTACATACATCGGTTAGACTTTGGAGCATCATTGTAGGTACGTTGAACATGGTATTGACCAGCATGTGGTCGTGTTGGAGCACAGGGCACTATGGTATTGTTTTAAGAGCACGGAGAAACATAGACAGCAACATGTGCATAGAGATGGCATCTTTCACATTATAATTCAATGAGTGTTTGCATGCACATGAGGTGGGGTCCTACAAATCCCCAAGCAGAGTTTTTGATTATTGTTTTATGTCCATTTTCAGTATTCCCCTGACGAAGGTATTGAATACCGAAATGCATTGGGATAAACTGCTGTAATGATGTTAAAAGGAACTACAGTACATGATGTAAATGTACTAAAAGAAGAAATTTAAAGCAAGAAAACAGTCATTAAAACATATGACATCGACGAGCATCAGAGTCGTTTTGGTTTCTTGACAAGGATTATGTGATACATGGACAATTTGTTTTGAAATATGTGCAATTTGTAAAAAATAGAAATATACAGGAAGTAACTGTGTTTCTATAAAAGCATCCCACGGGAGCTAGTGAAAAGTGCTTCCCTCTCAAACAGTTTCTGTTTGTTTCAGATGTTTTGTACTGACTAGGGCCAGTCAGTTTGAGCGAAAGCACCATACCAATATAATTGTTTGGATCAAGAGTTTATATTTTGGATTAATAGAATATTTGGATTATAGCATATAGGTGTGCAGAGTACCATATCTTTTTGTAGTATTTACCCAATTCAGGCTCACACAGGACACTCAGCACCCACACAAGATGGATTTTGATGAAATTTCACACCTCACAACAAATCAGGCAGATGTAAAAGCCTATTCAACAGAAGAAGCCGAAAGTATTTACGCACTGATTAAAGATGTCAGAGACTTTCAGGGAAAACCAGGATCCACCTCTCAAATGATCAAACAACTTCAGTACACTATGAGAAAACAGATCAATCAAAGGCTTCACGCCACAACATTAATACAATGCCACAAGGTCAAGCGCATTCCACGCTGGGTTACGTATATCATTGAGACCCTTACTGTTTAAGTTCAACAAACCATTTATGTTAAGGTGGTATGCCATTCTAAACAAATGTTCCCTTGATTTAATATTACTTATAGTAGAGGAACTTTCCAATATCTTAAAAGAACTAGATAGTGAAATACAAGAGCTAAACACCGAACTTTCGACCAGGTTAACGGAGGAAGAGTTAGCATCCACACTCAAGAGCATCAATGACCAACTAGAAGAGCACACCAGGGAGGTACATGAACGCAAGTTACATAAGTTTAAGCGTGACACCATAGATTATAAGTTAGACGAAGTCTACTCTTGGGCAGACCAATATGCACAGAGAAGAAGTTTCAAGAAACCTCAGGCTTCTACTTCGGAGGAAAGTGTAGCGACCGAACAGGATACTCTACCCACTAGATTACCACTTGGGGGTACCCCAAACGACAGTAATGAGACAGGGGCACAGGGAGGTACAAATGTCGCACCAAGGGAGGCTTTTTTAGAGGGGGGCAAAACATCCAAACACCCCCCCACGGAACAATCCCAGACAAAACCAAACGAACAAGGAGGGGACAAGGTTAAAAAAAAGCACAGAAGCAGGAGGAACTAGTGATGAACATCTCTGACTATCACTTAAGCAAACAAGAACTGAAAGTGTTAAACAAAGGCATGTCATTTGTACCCACGTATACCACCAACCAACTGGAGACAGAGGTCTCTATATTTAAATTCATGAGAAAACTCCGTCTGAGATGGTTCTTCCACACTATTGAACAAGAATCCACCACACTTACAGGAACACCTGCAACAGCACAGACGTTCAGACCCAAAAGCACATTCATGGCTCCTTTTTCACATAAAACTTTAGACTTATTTGAGACTTTAGTCAAGAAGGATATGGAAAAGGTTCCTATGACACGAAAAAGTCGGAACAACCTTACTAGACAGGAACAAACCACCTTGCGCAAACTAGCAGAGAATGATACCCTTAAGATAGTACCTGCTGATAAAGGGGGCGCCCTGGTAGTGCTCAACAACACTTACTATCAGGAGAAGGTTAATCAGCATGTGACTGATGAGGAGACCTACATTAAACTTGATACGGATCCCACAATTCGATTTCAATCCATCTTGCAGAGTATTCTTGACAATGCCGCCAACATGGGATGGATAGATGAACAAACTCGCAGATTTCTGACCACGCAATTTCCGAAGAGACCCCACATATATATGGTGCCGAAAATGCACAAAAATCCAGTGGACCCACCATTCAGGCCCATTGTGGCGGGATGTGGCTCACTGCATGAACCGTTAGGGAAACTTCTAGATCACTATCTACAGCCACTAGTTCAGCAGTGGAGCACTTATATACAGGACACAACGGATTGTCTAAAAAGACTCCAGGAAGTCAACATCAGTAGCGAAGAGCACATAGTGCTGTGCACAGTAGACATAACGGCATTGTACACCTCTATCCCTCACCAAGAGGGGTTGGAGGCGGTGGAATGGATGTTATTGAAACATGATTACGATGAGGGTACGAATGTATTTCTTCTAGAACTACTTCACTTTTGCCTTTACCATGGGTATTTCCAATGGCAGGATAACTTTTACCTTCAGCGGACAGGTACCAGCATGGGTTTTACTGGGGCACCGACATTTGCCAATATATTTATGGCAAAATATGAGGAAGAGAATATACTGCAGAATCAGGAATGGAAACAACATTTGAAACTCTTCGTCAGGTTTATAGACGACATTCTCATAGTGTGGAAAGGTACCCATCACTCTTTAGAAAATCTTCTCACTGAATTGAATGGCAAACATGACCAGATCAAAATAACTTATTCCATACATGCAGAAACCATCAACTACCTTGATATCCTCATCGAGAAACACGGCTCAGAACTACACACAAGATTGTATAAAAAACCGACTGACCGTAACAATGCTTTGCATTATAGTAGTTTTCACACCATGTCCTTGAAGAACCATTTACCCTTCTCGCAGTTTCTACGGGCTCGTAGAATCTGTTCTAAAGAAGAAGAAGCAATACTAGAGATGGAAGTCATGACACAGGCTTACAAAGACAGAGGGTACCCAGAGGAGCTATTACAGCAGGCAAAACTCAAAGCAAGATCCTCTAGCAGGGAGACACTTCTAGTCAAAACCACCAGACCCACACTCCAAAGGGAGGTATTTGTCATCAAACACTCAACAGCCAGCAGACTAATCAAGAGAAGCATATTAAAAAGATGGGAAGTAATTGAACAGGAATCAGATTTTAAGGCAGTGTTTGTAGACAAACCTTTGTTTGCACACACGAGATCCAAAAATTTAAAAGAAATATTGAAACATACTCAGACACAGACCCAAATAGGTCAACACAGAGGCATGGTCAAATGCCACAATTGTGGACACTGTGGTAATGTGATGGTGGGGAATGTTTTCCAACACCCCCACACAGGTAAACAGATTCTTCTCAGACACATGTCAGATTGTAACAGTGAAATGGTAGTGTATGCCATCAAATGTCCCTGCGGGCTAGTATATGTAGGGAAAACCACACGTAAGGTGAAAGTGCGAATTACAGAGCACAAAAGTTTGATAAGAACTTGTAACATCAAATCCAACCTGGCCACACATTGGAAAGAGCGACAACATATCATACCCCAGTTACGATACACAGTGTTAGAGAAGATAGATATGAAGTCACATGCTGATACCAATCGACAACTGTCCCAAAGGGAAACATATTGGATCCGCCACTTGAATACGCTTGAACCGCGTGGGCTTAACGACATAATTGAATATATGTGTTTCTTGTAAATAAGCAAGTACTGAATTATTAGTTGTTTTTTCATTGTTTTTTCATATTCTGATCTATGTTTTTAATGTTGAAAATGTACTATTTCTGACAATGTGACATGCACAGATTGTTTTCACCGAATTATGGTACACCGGTGGTCATTACAAATGAATGTGTCTATTATCAATGAATGCGCCAATCATACTATCATTACCCAATAACATGCGTAGTTAAGCACTCGGACTACTTCATCACAAACATTAGAATCAGTATCCACTTTAAGATGGCGCCCATCGCCAGAATACCACACTAGTCCGTCATTTCTGTTTAGCGCCCGTCTTTTATGTTTGGCTTGGTTTAGCACCACCACTGGAGGATACGGAGGAGAGTCTCCGCGCCAAACGATAGGATTAGGAGCAAGTTTGAGCAGACACGCCAGGTGAGACATAGCGGTAACGCATCACATAAACATGCAGCACGTACCCGTGCAGCTGGGCGCATTAATAATGTAATATTCGTTTGTTGGCAGAAGTGTCCGTATCGGCGGCAGCCTTGAATTCATGAGGCAGTTTCACATACGGTGGTTGTTATAGTATCGGACAGTGACAACGTTGGCAAGCAGTCAAGGTACGCTGCTTTACATATTCTGGCACATTGTGAAAGTTAAGAAGTTAGGTGTAGATACAGTGATACCATTTTCTCTTCCATTTTTATACAGTCTTTAAAGTTTGTTCGGTAGTCCTCCACAATTAGTACATACATCGGTTAGACTTTGGAGCATCATTGTAGGTACGTTGAACATGGTATTGACCAGCATGTGGTCGTGTTGGAGCACAGGGCACTATGGTATTGTTTTAAGAGCACGGAGAAACATAGACAGCAACATGTGCATAGAGATGGCATTTTTCACATTATAATTCAATGAGTGTTTGCATGCACACGAGGTGGGGTCCTACAAATCCCCAAGCAGAGTTTTTGATTATTGTTTTATGTCAATTTTCAGTATTCCCCTGACGAAGGTATTGAATACCGAAATGCATTGGGATGAACTGCTGTAATGATGTTAAAAGGAACTACAGTACATGATGTAAATGTACTAAAAGAAGAAATTTAAAGCAAGAAAACAGTCATTAAAACATAAGACATCGACGAGCATCAGAGTCGTTTTGGTTTCTTGACAAGGATTATGTGATACATGGACAATTTGTTTTGAAATATATGCAATTTGTAAAAAATAGAAATATACAGGAAGTAACTGTGTTTCTATAAAAGCATCCCACGGGAGCTAGTGAAAAGTGCTTCGCTCTCAAACAGTTTCTGTTTGTTTCGGGTACTCTCACCTGTGCCATGGACACTGGCCCTGTTGCTCTGCTGTGTTGGAATCTCCGCTGTGCAGCCTCTCATGTACTTGATGTGCCACCTGCCATGGACACTGGCCCTGTTGCTCTGCTGTGTTGTACTCTCACCTGTGCCATGGACACTGGCCCTGTTGCTTTGCTGTGTTGCACTCTCACCTGTGCCATGGACACTGGCCCTGTTGCTCTGCTGTGTTGTACTCTCACCTGTGCCAAGGACACTGGCCCTGTTGCTCTGCTGTGTTGGAGTCTCCTCTGTGCAGCCTCCCATATACTTGATGTGCCACCTGCCATGGACACTGGCCCTTTTGCTCTGCTGTGTTGGAGTCTCCCCTGTTCAGCCTCCCGTGTACATGACGTGCCACCTGCCATGGACACTGGCCCTGTTACTCTGCTGTGCTGTACTCTCACCTGTGCCATGGACACTGGCCCTGTTGCTCTGCTGTGTTGTACTCTCACCTGTGCCATGGACACTGGCCCTGTTGCTCTGCTGTGTTGTACTCTCACTTGTGCCATGGACACTGGCCTGTTGCTCTGCTGTGTTGGAGTCTCTCCTGTGCAGCCTCTCATGTACTTGATGTGCCACCTGCGTCGGACACTGGCCCTGTTGATCTGATGTGTTGTACTCTCACCTGTGCCATAGACACTGGCCCTGTTGCTCTGCTGTGTTGGAGTCTCCCCTGTGCAGCATCTCGTGAACTTGATGTGCCACCTGCCAGGGACCCTGGCCCTGTTGCTCTTCTGTTTTGAACTCTCACCTGTGCCATGGACACTTGCCCTGTTGCTCTGCTGTATTGTACTCTCACCTGTGCCATGCACACTGGCCCTGTTGCTCTGCTGTGTTTTACTCTCACCGTTGCCATGGACACTGGTCCTGTTGCTCTGCTGTGTTGTACTCTCACCTGTGCCATGGCCACTGGCCCTGTTGCTCTGCTGTGTTGGAGTCTCCCTTGTGCAGCCTATCATGTACTTCATGTGCCACCTGCCGTGGACACTGGCCCTGTTGCTCTGCTGTGTTGTACTCTCACCTGTGCCATGGACACTGACTCTGTTGCTCTTCTGTGTTGTACTCTCACCTGCGCGATGGACACTGGCCCTGTTGCTCTGCTGTGTTGTACTCTTACATGTGCCATGGACACTGGCCCTGTTGCTCTGCTGTGTTGTACTCTCATCTGTGCCTTGCACACTGGCCCTGTTGCACTGCTGTGTTGTACTCTCACCTGTGCCATGGACACTGGTCCTGTTGCTCTGCTGTGTTGTACTCTCACCCCTGCCATGAACACTTGCCCTGAAGCTCTGCTGTGTTGTACTCTCACCTGTGCCATGGACACTGGCCCTGTTGCTCTGCTGTGTTGTACTCTCACCTGTGCCATGGACACTTGCCCTGTAGCTCTGCTGTGTTGTACTCTCACCTGAGCCATGGACACTTGCCCTGTTGCTCTGCTGTGTTGTACTCTCACCTGTGCCATGGACACTGGCCCTGTTGCTCTTCTGTGTTGTACACTCACCTGTGCAGCCTCTCATTTACGTGCTGATGAAAGTTATTTTGGTGTGTGCATTTGGTTGCCTGTGCCCCATGCTGTATGTATCACTTCAACATTGCCAAGCTCTTTGCCCGCATCACATTTTTAAACAGGGGTGACAGGGTCCTCAGTCCATACCGACACTGATACTTGTGTTATATATGTTGCCTCTTTTACCTGTCATGCAGTTCTCTTTTTAGAGGTTTGCTATTGTTGGCTACATTGTTGCCATATCAGCTTGGGGTACACTGCCAGCACAGGGTGTGATGCTGTGCACAGGGTTGCATGCAGGCTGGGCAATGCCTGTATGGCATGGTGTGTGTGGTGTGATGCCATCCCCTATGTGTGCCACTTGTGCCTAGCCATTGTGGGTCTGCACTCCCTCTATTTGTGTATGTACACCCCTTACATGTCTACTACTGACATGCAAGTTAGTTGACTTTGATGTCAGCTGTCCCCTTGGTTTCCATGTGTATGTGCCTCCCCATCACTTCATTTGTAACACTGTGCCTTGTGGTGCAGGTCTTGGGCGAAGAGTGATGTTCCACTCTGGACATTGCCCCCATTGGTTTATGTGTGATGTTCTTGTGATATTTATCAGTGAGGATTGCTCATGTGCACTTCAGCTGTGTGTGCTGCCCAGTGCTCTGGTGAAGATGGTTCTGCTCTTGTATCCCAGAGTGGTGCATCCTCTTGTTGTTGTGTGGGATGTATGTGTGTTGGATGTGGTATTGCTTCACTTCCTGTGTCATGTCTGTTTGTAGCTAGTGTGCTTGGTGTGCACAGACTGCTTGTTGTGCGTACAGTGCTGTGTGTATGTGGGCTTGGCATTGACTGATGTACATCCCCTGATGTTCTGTGGTGTTTGTTGATTGTTGCTTTCATGTGCATGTGTGGTTGGTTTGATGTGGCAGTGTAGTTCTGTGCAGGTGCACTTCTTTTGTGATTTGTGGTATGTTGTGTGTGTTTTGCTCTTGAGTGATGTTGTTGTACAATCATGTTGTGTTTGTGCTCCCATTGCCTTTCCACAGTTTGGCTGACAGGGTATGTCTGTTTCTGTTGGGGTTCTGTGTGTTTTCCTGTGGTGTTTGTGTGTTGTTTTTGGTCAGGCATCTGTTCAGGCTTCCCTGTGTGTGTGTTATGTGTGTGGCTACACCCAGGGTGTGTGTTTGTATGTGTGTATATGTGCTGGAAAGTTCCGGCAGCCTACAGTGTGTGAGGCACTGGTGTGGTGTGTTCCTTGTCAGCCACTCCTGCAGTGGCTGTCTCCCTAGTTATTTGTTGTGTGGTGCAGGGTGTGTATTGTGCTTGCTTGTTGCTGTGCTTGTTGCTTGTTGGTGTGCATGGGGGTGCACAGAAAGGGCACCTGGCCTGTGACTTGATGGGGTGTGTGGATGTGTGGTTGGGGGTGGGGTGTCCCTGTGGTCTTTGTGCCCTGCCCATGCCTTGGAGTGGCCCTGCCTTCTGCATTGTATGCATGTGTTGACCGCGGCGGGGACGTGACCGGAAAAGGACGTTGCTGCTAGTTCGCGGTCGATGTGTGTCCCAGATGCAGAGGGGTGACTTGGTGGCAGATGGGTCATGTGTGGGTGCCCTTGTGGATGTGTTGTAACCCCCAGCAGGGTGTCTGTTATGGTTTTGGACCCTGTGTCAGCCCGTGTGTTGTGTGTTGTATTTGTGTATTTGTTACCTGCGGCGTTGTCCGCGGCAGCCCATTTGATGATAGAGTTGTAGCAGGTACATCACCGGATGAATATGATGGGCTTGGTCCATGGCGTTCATGACTGGGAGGAGAGGACCGGGTCTCTGCTCTTGCGCTCCGCTGTCGAGTTTCCGCCATCTCTGGTTGGGCGGTGTCTCCGCTGCGGTGCGTCTGCCTGTTTGGGCCATCCTAATTTGTGGAGCGGGGCAGACGTCATTCCGCACCGCGGTGGGTCTCCATTGGCTCACAACGCCGCGGTGGCACTTTGATGGCGGTGCACGTCACTCCGCGGAGGACGGGAAGTGACCTATGTTTTGCTATACTAATATGGCAGACGTGAGTACCGCTGCTTGGTGGCGGAAAAAGGCATTTTTCTGCCCCGCCAGACCGCGGTGCCACCACCCGACATCCTAATGGACCCCTATGTATGTTGGAATCGCTAAAGATTTGCTGATTCCTTAAAATTACCTAACAGCGATTCAGTAAATAGCAATCGCCGAAAGGCCCTTATGTGCGAACGGTTTTGCATTAGCTAATGTGCGATTACCTAATTAGTTAACGGAAATTAGCTAATGTAAAGTGAAGGGTGTCGGTGGGCCTAAGGCCCCCCTGAAGCACCCCAAAATAGGAAAGGGTGCACACATAAAGCAGACAGATGCCCTAAGGGCATGATGGAACTTTATGGCACTTTGAAACTTGAATTTGATGGTAATTAGTGTTTCCTAAATGCACAGTTCGCATTTAGGAAAGGCTTCTTATTTGTGCATTAGGGATTAGCAAATTCGGTATTTGCATTCGAAATGTAGTTAAACGGCAAAAATTGCAATTACCTAAATTGCAAATCCCAAAGCATTTCATATATTCAGGAAGGCCATTTTGCATTCGCAAATGGGCACACAGTGTTTGCGAACGCAAAATATTTTGATACATGTGGCCTTGTATGTAATGATGCACTTTCAGTGCAAATTTGTGATTCCTTTGTATATGCAATCACAATTTACCAATTTTCAGACGATGATTTTATTATCCTTCGCAAATTGGGAATTGGGTGTTGCACATTGCAAATGACACATTGCAGTGACTGACAGATCAAAAACGGAAAATACAGCCCCAGTAGTACATTAATGGCCCACAGAAGAGGTGCCCATGAGCAAAGGCACAAGAAAGCACAGGAATGATGTCAAGCTGAGAGCCACTGAGAGAGGAAGGTGGCAGAAAGAGAAACAAGAGAAAACGCTCATTGTGAAACACTGAATTAGAAATTCAAATTGTGAAATGCGTTGCTAATAATAAGGTGATTGTAATATCCTCCACCAATATACATCATATGAGATCAACAAATGGTACAAAACATCACATGAGATCCACAAATGGTCCAATCTCAAGTCACTTACAAAAGAAAAACTAGCAAGCAGGAAGAGTTTCTGATTTTGGAGCAGCTTTCATGCCACAATTATTTACAGGAGTCAGTACAACCTATACATCTGCATAGCCTCCGTCAGAGGTCAGTGAAATGCTCCCAAACCACGTGTTGGGGTGTGTGAAAATTGCATACATTTTCTTTTGTGTAATTATGTTAAACTTCAGAAAAATGTTACAAAGCTATGCAATATGTACATCTGGCATATTGCACTTTTTTTTGCACAGTGTGTCCTATCATCCAAAATTGACACGAGAATATAGTACGTGCTTGCTTGCAAAAACATGGACATATGTGGCTAATTGCAAACTCCTCTCATCTTTCCGCCCTCAAAATGGTTGGAGATTTACTCTGTTATGTCTCATAGGGTACCCCAATTTAGGCCTGAGTATTATACTAACCTTTCGCCTACATTTACCGTACCATTACACTACATAATGGTTTTGGTATTGACCTTTTACCTAGTTAAGCACTGCATAATAAGTCATGTGGTTTTCCCTCAAAACTTGCCTCATTATTTATGCATGGTGGTTCTCAGAATCACAGCAGGATTACCATCTTCTGCACAGTAACTATGTATAATGGTCATCCCTTCTGTCATCCACCGCCAACATGACACAGCAAGGTAGAATCCCCTTAGGGTTCCTTTTGGGTATAGATACGCAATATTTTGTTTTGCTACTATTGCTGCCATTTTCAACCAGATTGTGACATATTTTGACCATTTTATCTCACCTGTTACACATAGTATTAACCATCTTGGTTCTAATGGGATCTCTTCCTCAGTGGCTTATGCCATTATTTTTGTTACTTCCTTCCAGTATACCTACAGTCCCAAAGAATATAAAAGAAGGAGCCCTCTTCCTCTCATCCCCTTGCACAATTTCGAGACATCCCTGGCCTCATCTGTGCAGTTGCTCCCTGGAAGAATAGGATCTATGGAGGATTCGCAGCTGTATGAGATGGAACCTTGCCTCACTGACACCTCATGCAGACTCTGTACTGCCTCCTCCCAGTCCTCGTTTTCCAGGAGTACCACATCTAACTCCCATGCTCCCTGCAGGGGTCAACTGGGATGGGAGAATTATATAAAATGTTCTTGTATGTCAGTGAGGTGGCTTTAGTAGTCATGTGGTCAATTAGGAGTCTGTCTTCCAGTGGAGAGCACTCCACTAGTGTATCCCCCTCCTTGATATATTTTTGCAGGGTGTGACTCAATTACAGGTATCTGTACCTTTCTGTATTTGCCAGCTCAAATTCAGCCTGCAGATTCTCAAACATTATCATTGTATTCCCCCTCCAGATATCACCCAGACTTTTAATTCCTAGTAATTCCAACTTTCTGAACCCATTTAGGCTTCCCACCTCTCGCAGGTGCTAACTATCCCAATGAGGAGTCCTCACAATGAGCTTCCTTTTCCACCCTGGGTATTTGACCCCTTCCCGCCACGCAAACACCACTGTTTGCGTTTGGGGTAGGAGTAATTTAAAATGAATAATATTTAAGTATGTAATGGCACAGGACAGTACAACTTCCGATTTATATTCCCCTGAAATAAAATTAAATAATAGTGCAATATCACTGCAGTTGCAGTAACAAAAGTTGTGCATGCATTAGAAATACAACAGTTTTTGGTGCCCTTCCTCTATTTTCACTCTATGTATGCAGATTGTGACCAATCGAAATGGCAGTCATCACAACAAAAAAAGAACCATCTTTTTCCACAGTACAAAATAAATATACATTCTTTCAGATTCTGAATGATGTGAAAAAATACATTCCAAAACATATTTTCTTTTAAATTATTGAATACTTTGAAAATACCTATACATTCAGCCATCCACCATTTTGTGCTCAGTGGTACACAGACTGAAACGCTACAGAACTAGGAGGAGACAAGTGACTTTTACTGTCAAAACAGTGCCACCCATCTGTTCAAATAAGGAAAACGGTTACAAAAATCACTACAAAATAAACTTTAAAAAATATCACAGATTTTTGACAGACTATCTGAAGCCTTATATTTGACAATATTGCTTGGAGGTGAAATCTGGTAAGTGTATGTTGTCAACATTCTTTAACATCCATTCTGTTCCTAAAAAACCCTATGCCACCAGGAAGGTGCTGACCAGAGGTTATGAGCAAAATTACTCTTATTACTCCAAGGGGTACTTGCCTCGAGGAAGATGCTGGATAATTCTCCTTTGTACCTCTCGGGGGCCTTGGCCAAGTTTAACATCGGTGAGGGTTTTCGCCGGGCTGTTACCCTTCTGTACCAGAGCCCGACAGCTTGTGTCCTGGTCAATGGAGAATTATCGGACCCCTTTACCATCACAAGTGGGACACGGCAGGGCTGCCCACTCTCCCCTCTCCTATTCGATTTATATCTAGAACTCTTCGCCCAACGGTTGAGGGTGGACATAAATATCAAACCCTTTATCTATAGGGGTTGGGAGAGGAAAGTGGCCCTGTACGTGGACGATGTTCTTATCTTTTCATCAGGGAAACGCACTGCGTTTCCCGCAGTAATCAAGGCAGCTCTGGATTTTGGCGAAATCTCAGGGTATGAGATTAACGCCTTAAAAACTGAGATGATGGTATGGAATGACGATGATTGTGATACTGGTATACAGTTCGGTGCTAGTTTGCGCCACCTAGGCCTCAATATTGTTAAAAAACATTAATCAAATTGCCATATCTAATTTTGCTGCTGTTGCAAAGGATTGTCGCAAACTTATGTGATCATGGGCACAACTTCCTTTAACTTTATTAGGGAGTGTCAATCTGGTCAAAATGACCATTTTACCTAAAGTTTCTTTTTTATTTAATACCATTCCTCTTTATTTTGATCCTTCTTTATTAGCAAAATTACAGGGGGATATCACTTCTTTTACCTGGGATAAACATATCCCTAGAATTGCATGGAAGAAACTTAAGCGGCGCAGGGAGAAAGGTGGTTTAGCAGCTCCGGATCTGCAAATTTATGCATGGGCGTTCCAACTTTCCCATGCCCGAATGCTGTTAAAGATGCCTATAGATTCCGGTATAGGGAACATGTTTTCAGCATTGCTTAAAGGGGAAGAAGTAGCTCAGTCAGGCTTTCTGTTCAAATTTGGAGACCCCAAGTTCTTCAAGAAGGTCAAACTGAAGGTCTTGCAGGAGAGGGCAAAAACTTGGGCTAAAGTAAGGACTTAAATAAAGCTGGGGTACTTTTCTAGTAGGTCACCTCTTTGAGATCTTCCTGAGAGTCCTGGGTGGCTAGGAGATGGCTTAGTTATTCCCTTAAGAGAAGCCCGGTTGGAGGTTTGGGGTGATCTGTTTACGGAAGGGTGCTTGCTCCCATGGCAGTGTTCAAAGAATAAAGTGGGTCCAAATCTCTCGAGGTTTAAATATATGCAGATTGCTAGCTGGGCCCATTCTTACATCTCCCGGCCCTCCCGTCCACTTGGTGGTTACAATCAGTTGGTTTTCCTACTACTAGACAAACCTCCGGCCAAAAAGGAGATTTCCCTATGGTACAATCTGATTCAGGAAGAAGTGGATGGTGACTTTCAGCTACCTGAGTTGTTGTGGGGTCCCCTACTCGTCGGTCGCACTGTGCAAGATCTGTGGCTTACATCATTTAAGGTTTTGTGGGACATCGTAAAGCCTGCATGGTTACGCAGGAACCACCTTTTTACTCTGCAAAGAGCATATTATTCCCCACAAAGACTGTCAAAATTCTCTCAAGGAAACCCAGTGGCTTTTGCCAGGTGTGGCTTGGTAGCTGCCTCCGATGCTCATATGTTTTTTGAATGCCCCTGTTTGGCTCCATTTTGGGACGCTATAAGTAACACACTTACCGCTTCTTTGAGCTTTCAAGTGGTAGTAGACCTCTCCCTGGTAATCTTTGGGGTCTTGGATGGAGCCCGGAGCCTGGCCAAAAGTTTGCTGTTCTTTTCCATCTTACTCGCCAGAAGGGAAATATACAAAAAATGGAAGACCCGCACCACCTTCCCTTAATGATTGGTATGCCTCAGTCTTGCAGGTGTCTAGGCTTGATCTGGCTAGGGCTGGAAGTCAAGATAAAAGAGCCTTCTGGTACTTGTTGAATTGGGTTCACTGAGTAGGCCGGGTTTTTTTTTTTGTTTTTTCCCCGGGTCCGATGATCAAGCAGCTGTGGTTTAATCTTCCAGCAATGCCTTTGTTCCGGTTGGAATTCCGGTTATTAATGGCAGTAATGGTCACCCTGCTTTATATATATATATTTTTTTTGTCTTTAGGTTTCTCTGGTGATGGCTTCTGGAGGAAAGCGTCACTGCTGAGGGAAGTTTGTACCCCACGTTAGATAATCCCTGCCAGTTTTTATACTGCGAAAGCGTGTTGTGTTTCCATCAGTGCCTACACTTGAAACCATGGTGGTAAATGAGGAAAAAAAAAAAAAAAAAAGGAAGATGCTGGACAGTGGTGGGGGTCCAAATCACTAGTGGCGCACCATTTTAAATTACATGTAAACTAAATACGTAAATCAAGTAAACACCAAGGTCACCATGTTCAGGTGAAAAGCACTGGTTAGCAGTATAACGTGCTCAGAGTCCTAAAGCCAACAAAAAGATGCAGCAAAATGTGGAAGGCAAAAGGCAAAATGTTGGGTGTAGGCCATACTAAAAATTGCAGGTCCAAAAGATAGATTCACTGGGTACTTGCCTCAGAGAAGGTGCTGGACAGAGGTGGGATCAAAATGGTAATTTCTACTCCACAAGTACTTGCTTCGGCGAAGGTGCTGGACAGTGGCTGGAGTCAAAATTACTCTTACTACACCACCGGGTACTTGCCTCAGGGAAGGTGCTGGGCAGTGGTGGGGGGTCAAAATTAATATTACTACTCTGCCAGGTGCTTGCCTTAGGGAAGGTGCTGGACAGTGTATGGGTTTAAATTACTATTTCTACTTCACCGGGTGCTTGCCTCTGGGAAGGTGCTGGATTGTAGCTGGTGTCAAAATTACTATTACTAGTCCACTGGGTACTTGCCTCTGGGAAGGCGTGGAACAGTGGCTGGGGGTCAATGACAGGTCTAAAAGATAGATTCACTGGGTACTTGCCTTAGGGAATGGGCTGGACAGAGTTGGAGGTCAAAATGACAATTTTTACTCTGCCAAGTGTTTGCTTCAGGGAAAGTGCTGGACAGTGGTGGGGGTCAAAATTACTATTACTACACCACCGGGTACTTGCCTCTGCAAAGTTACTGGACAATGGATGATGTTAAAATTTCTATTTCTACTCCACCGGGTGCTTGCCTGTGGGAAGGTGCTGGACAATGGCTGAGGTCAAAATTACTATTACTACTCCACCCAGTTCTTGCCTCAGGAAAGGTGCAGAACAGTGATGGGATCAAAATTACTATTATTACTCCACTGGGTACTTGCCTCATGTAATGTGCACGACAGTGGTGGCGGTCAAATTTACTATTACTACTTCACTGGGTGCTTGAATCAAGCAAGGTGTTCCCATGAGGCACAGGGTCAAGGCTTATTTGCATATGGCCATGTCTGAACTGGGGTGGTGTGGAGTGCAAAATAACGATGGATTTAGGCCCAGATATCTGAACTGAGGTGAATGTATGACATTGTTCTGCATTCTGTCCATCAACTGTTGTTTTTGCAAGATAGTAGTTAAGCATAAAATTGAAAGCATTTACAGTAAATATACTGATAATATCCTTTATTTTCCCGACCTTGTAATTACTGCATATTAGAGGAAGATTAAAATCCATCACCAGTACACAAAGCCATCTGAACCAGCACTTAAGGAAAAGAGGAAGAACTTGAGAGGTAAAAAATCTTTTAAATCCCTTTTGAAAACAAAAATTAACACATTTCATTTTACAGGAACCAAACAGGGAAAGACTAATAGCTCTCATTTCGAAAAAAATAAAACGGGAAAAAATGTCTCACAATCAATAAAATGTATGAAAATAGGTATAATGCGAATCATAAATCCCTATGTACGAAACTTCCTCTTCTTGTCAACATTTCTTTACAGATCAAACAAGGAGACATCACCTGAAAGGAGTAACACATAACAGCAAAAACCAGCAAATAAATCCCTTCACCTTGGAAAGCTACACCTCACAGAGCAAAACACTAACTGAGGTAAATTTTGTCGAAGTAACAGTCCTCATCAATAACAAGTAACTTTCTTTTCACAGACTTCAACTTGTAACACAATTTCCTTAATCAGAATCTAGCAATAGAAATGAAAGCATGGTTTTCAACAATACAGTAGGCAGTTAAATATTAATGCAAAAAATATTTTCCTTTGCAGGTTGTATGTAAAACACATTTTAAAACAAAACATTTACACAACCTTCTACTTTTTTTCTGTTTCTACAGACAGATACAGAATGGCATCAATGAACAGGCCAGCTGGGAGCAATCTAGAAAAGAAAAGAGACTGCTCAAGTATGGTGGATACACTTACTGTAAGTTGAGATTAACTAAGCCCAGGTGCCACTGGAGGTGTGCGCAGTATTTCCCATATCATTGCACTTGAATAGCGGTTACTCTTTGTGACATTGTTGAAAGGACCACTGAGGATAACCACTCTGCCTCTGCAATGGAGACTGAAGTTCAGCAGAGCACTCAACAAATAAAAAAATGTGCATCAATATCCAAAGAACCTTGTGGCTCAGTTATGAGGGAGACATACCAAAACATTCCTATGCATTTAGCAAGCTGTATGCCCACCATTCATAACCTATGATGAATTATATCAACAAAAACGGACAAGAAACCCCTGTGTACCACCTCAGACATTAACATTCCTCCTGAGCTTACTCTAACCTTCCCTAATGAAACTTTCCTTTCACATCACAGCAAAAACATTCAGAAAATGATACTAATCTTTAGCACACACCCTAGACTAGTAAATCTGGAGAATTGTGATAGTTGAATGAAGGATGGCACCTTTAAATCCACACCCCATCCACTCACCCAAATATACACTATTCATGCCAATATCAATAACACTACAGTTATTTTAGTTTACAGTTTACTCCCTGATAAGCAAACCTCAACCTAGGCTGAATTTCTGACCATAGTGAAATCTAAAACACTTAATAAAAGTCCTAGAAAAGTAATTTTTGATTTTGAATAGACCATGATTAATACCATTACTAAATTATATCTGGAAACTCAAATACAAGGATGTTTTTTTCACTTTTCACATGTATATTGGCAAAAACGTCAAACAACATCCTCAGTGGAGGATTACATATCAGACAGTAAACTGCAATATGTATTAAAAAAAACTTTATTATGCTTCGTATCTCTTGACTGTTTGGATGAATGCTATAATTAGAGAATCAGAGTATTTTACACAAAATGAGGACAAATTGACACCATTACTAAATTATTTTGACGACACATGGATTAGCAATATAAGCAGGTTGAGTCACAGGGGGATGCCAAGGTTCCCAAGTGAGTAGTGGAACTGTTACATCACCTGCCTAGAGGGAGGTGCGAAGACTAACAATGCCATTGAGGGTTGACACAACTCCTTCAACAATTCTGCTTGTAGATCTCACCCTAATTTCTATAATTTTTGGAAAATTTTGAGTTAAAATCAAAATTTCCAAGAAATACGAATTGCACAATTATTGACAAGTAGTCTGAAACCAGGTGTTAAGAAATGTTCAGGCGACTATTGGCCCAAATTTAACAGTTTTCACAGATGGTGTCTTCAGACTAACTGCACAATGTTGCACACATATTAGATTTCTAAAACATACTTACTCTACTCTAACTTATGTGCCTGTTTTGCTCAATTTTTTAAAAATAAGATTGCGATTTTTTAATTTCTTTTTTTAATTAAAGGAATTTAGGGGTTCCTACCTGAAAATGTTTTGTGTCTTTAACCATTGATGACTTTTTAAAACTACCTTTCACTAAGAGTGTTTTGTAGTCCAATAGTCTAAAGTGCAAAACATATATTGCAAGAAACTGCTCAGCTCCTGTGCAAAAAAACATAGTTAGACAAAGACACCACTTCCAACAATGAAAAGTTGGATTAATTCCTGTGTTATTTAAAAAACACAAATTAAAAAAAATCCCAAAAGCTTCTGTGCTTGTCAAAGAAAATGCCACAACAAATCCAGCCACATTCCAATGAAAAATTCAACCATCCAGTTCCTTGTACAGGAAGATCCAAAATCAGACAGTTGAAAAATCCAGCAGGAAAGGTATGCTGGTAAAAGAACAAACTACAAGAGTTGAAAAAATTATAAGTTTCCAGCCTTACTGAAAAAAATAGGTGCCTTGTTTCAATCCATTTTTTTATTTAAGCCAAGTGGTCTGTGTCCCGTCAATACTCCAAGCCTCATATAAAAAACACAACACAAAAATAAAATATTGCTTTTAATTCAAAAGGGTTTAAAGAAGAACTTTACTTATTTTTTAATTACTTTTTAAACCGAGTTTAAATTGAAAAACAATCGTCCCGACGTGGGCGTACAACCGCTACCTGTATAGGAATAAAAATGTGGCTAAAGCATACAAAACATGCATATTTCAACTAACATGCATCTAGCTACCTCCCTCATCTCTCCTTAAAATAAAAGTGGCCACCTATAACCTTAAAGTAATAAATTAAATTGTTCCTACGTGACCGTACCTCTTCCTTAAATCCGATCTTGGCCGCAATGCTCTAACAACTATAGAAACAGATGTAAAACCATGAAAGTCAAGGCTAAAAGTAAAAATAAAAAAGGACAATCTTTCACATTGTTTTCAATAGAAAAGCTTGGGAAAAATTGTTTTAGTGCTTCTGAAATTTTTTAAATATTCCCGGAAAATACTTTATGCTCTTATATATTGTATTTTTTCAGATTTGTAAATAATCATTTGTTATTTTTTATTAAAAACATGAGTTGATGACATGTAACTGTGATTTTGTTAAGGAAAAGTTTGTTTTACTTTCTAGGTGATGCATAAATATTGTATTTAATTTTTTTTATGTGTCTATATTTTTCTGATATTTTTTAAAATTATATATTTTTTTATAGATGTTAATAAATATTTCTTCAAAAATGCATTTCTGTGTGGTGTATATATTTAGTATTTCATTTGATATGTTTTACATTTAAAAATATATTTACTGGGTATTATAATGTTTAGAAATTAATATTCAGGTATTAAAATTACTGCATAAGTATTAATACACTTCTGCATCTAATGCCACTATATCCCTTGCACATCGTACCTGAAAATAAGTGTTATAATCTTAGAGCTATGTTTAATAAAAATTAGAAAATGATTTTAATTATTTCATAGTTATTTTAAATGTAATACTCGGATATTAAAGCTAATACCTGAGTATCATTGCACATCCCAACACAATACCCCTATAACCCTCACGTCCCATGCCTAAAGGTATGGGGTACACCCTAAGAACTATGGGCCTGATTACGATGTCAGTCGGACGGGCATCCGACCAACATCGTAGTGGAAATAGACCACCCGACAAGGAGTCTGCAGTTCCGCTTCCACAATTAGGATGCAACCACTTTTGCGGTGGTCACAAATTGTATAGTTTCTATTGTGGCTTGTGCTGCGGGTTACAGCACCAGCCTCAATAGAAATTATACACTTTTCAAATATCCCTGCACTGTGTGCCAGGCACCATGTGCTGCCTGCCATACAGTTCTGGGCTGTTTAGGGGGCGTTGCCCCCTAAGCCTCATAGTGGAGGCTGCGGGGATGGGGCCCTCTTAGGGACCCCCAAAGTCACTTTCTGACAACCTGTCGATGTCTGCAAGGATGACATGGACAGGCTGTAGGAAACTGACATCATAATCCTGATGATGGAGCCAAGCCTTGTTCCACCGTCATTATGGGATTATGAATCATTCCAAGGCTGGTTGGCTGCACCACTGCGAACCATTAGAAAACTGTCCTAGCAGCTCCTTTTCATGCCCCGGGGTCCTGATGGCCATGTCCTGCACCCAGCATCCCATCACATGCCCCTGTATCCCTCACTTTCTGTGCCTAAAGTTGTGGGTTACACCCTTAGAATTGTTTGATAATATTAGTAAATTCCCTTTTTTATTTTTCATATTTTTAAAATTAATGTAAATTTAATACTCAGGTGTTACAAATAATACCTGAGTATTAATATACTTCCCCACCGTATACCCTCATTTCCCTCCCATTCCATGCCTAAAGGTGCGTGTGACACCCCTTGAAGTAATTGTAATAAAATTACTACATAAATGTTTAAAATGTAAAATATATTTTAAAATCAGTATGCAGGGATTCAAAATAATACCTGAATATAAATACACTTCCCCACCCAATATCTCTCCCATCCCATGCCTAAAGGTGTGGGTTACACCCCTAGGATTATTTTTACATTTATTACAAAACTTTTTATAAATATTTTCAAAATTGATCCCAACTTAATACCTAGGTATTAAAAGTAATACCTGAGTAATAAAACAATCACTTTCAAACTTAGCCTAAAGGTGATGAATTACATCAATTTTAATATTTAAATATAATACTATCAATTAAATATATATATATATATATATATATATATATATATATATATATATATATATATATATTTTCATATATACATATATATATATCCAACAAAAGAATTTGTCACAGCCCGGTTCCAGGATTTACTGACTTTATTTCTATTGGCGTAGGCAATGAAGCAGGAAGCCACCTGTCGCGTTTCGGCCAATTGCCTTTATCAAAGGTATAGTCTCATAAGTGCAGTGTCCCAAAGGTATCACGTGCCCCGTACTTGCTGCACTACAATGTCCATAATGCACTTGGGAAAGCAACGTGTATTAATAGTCACAATGATGTTTCATTATGGCTCTCCCGATTCACATATTCCAGGTAAGTATGACAACTGCGGGGATTGCTGGTGCACTCATTTCATTGCTCCTTACCTCTCAATGTCAATAAAACGCTCGATCCAGTACCTGCTGAGTCGAGGCACCAGCCTCACTCGGCGCCCTTTCCCTCATCATTCCAAGAAGTATCGCCGGTAATCCTCAGGCTCGTGGTGATGAGGGTGGGTCATGCCCCCCCTTCTATATACATGCATTCTGAATGGGGTGAGCCATAAAGAAACATTGTGACTATTAATACACGTTGCTTTGCCAAGTGCTTCATTGCCTACGCCAATAGAAATAAAGTCAGTAAATCCAGGAACCGGGCTGTGACAAATTCTTTTGTTGGATATTGATTACAGGAAATGCTATCTCCTGCTCGTCATGGCTGCCCTGCAGGTTTGGGGGCCTCCGACAACAGCATCTTGAATGGATATTTATATATAGCGCAAGCAGAGACAATATAAAGCAGGTGAGCCCACCACCACTTGGGAGGAAGAGCCAGTTATAAATTGTTGAATGGGTGTTGTTCACTATTTACGGACTACGGCATTCGAAAAAGGCACAAGCCGAAACCGGTCATGCTAATGTTTCCCGATTAAATTACCTGAAAAAGTTCCGCTGTGTACCTGGTGATCTTCTGCAAGAAAAAGAAGTGTTTGAGTTATATTTAGCGCAGTTCCAAAACGCGCACGAGGGACCCTTCATCCAGCGACCGTGGCTTATTTGGAAAAGAACCGAATTGTTGCCGAGGGGTCGGAGTATCTTCACGGTCCGCCACAGAGACCTCTGAAGATTATTTGGCAGCTGGGATCATCGGATGCAGAGGGTGCGGCAGGGCTTTAAGTGGGCCGGGTCTCAAGGGGTCTGAGCACCGGCAGTTTTTTTCAGGGGGCCTCGAAACGGGTCTCTATCGGGCTCTGTTTTGAGCCCTGACACAGGCAGCCCGTTTTTTCCCCAGACTGCAGTGACAACTGTTTGCTGTCACTGCAGTCTGAAAAAAAGTGCCTTGGCTCAAAACAAAGCCTGATAGAGACCTGTTTCGAGACAGCACCAGGCACATGGATGTGCGCTGCTCACACTGCTCACTTCTCAGTAGTAGAGAAGTTACAGCATGACGTCATGCCAGGGGAGCGTTGTGGGGGAAGGGAAATCCTTTAATGAGAGTCATTTTCTTTCTGGATTTACCTTCTCTTTCTGAAACGCAAGAGCAGCAAGATTGTGCTGGGTCACCAGGGCTTCAATTGGAAGCTTTTTCAGTATTATATGTAATCAGCCATAGTTTCAGCTTATTTATCGTATACAACTAATAACCATTGATAAAGCCAATAGTCCTTACTTGTTGTAGGTTTGATGTTACTTGTATAAAATATCTGGATGCAATGACGGAAACAGCAAATTACAAGTCGGGCGGCACACTATGCTAAGCACAGATTTTTTGCGTAAGTGATTTAAATCCACGCCCCTAATTACACTGGCCACGCCCCTTTGAGAGACCCCCCAGTTTTTTCATCCCACTTAAAGCCCTGGGGTGCGGAAAGATGCCGTACTTGGACTGTGCCTGCAGCTGTCATACTTCGGAAACTATGGCAGAAAGAAAGGAACTTTAACAGTCACAATTTTGTATTTAAAAAGTGAAACCCCATCATCCTGCGTTTGT
The DNA here is from genome assembly GCF_964263255.1 of Lissotriton vulgaris. Classification (NCBI taxonomy): domain Eukaryota; kingdom Metazoa; phylum Chordata; class Amphibia; order Caudata; family Salamandridae; genus Lissotriton; species Lissotriton vulgaris. The sequence continues at coordinate 289,085 of NW_028249386.1, forward strand.
ATTGCCAGCACGCTGTACCTTGGGAATAGTAGTCCCTAATACTAGCGCGAGCAGAGACAATATAATGCAGGTGAGCCCGCCACCACTTGGGAGGAGGAGCCAGTTATAAATTGTTGAATGGTTGTTGTTCACTATTTACGGACTAGGGCATTCGAAAAAGGCACAAGCCGAAACCGATCATGCTAATGTTTCCCGATTAAATTACCTGAAAAAGTTCCGCTGTGTCCCTGGTGATCTTCTGCAAGTGTTTGAGTTATATTTAGCGCGGTTCCAAAACGCGCACGAGGGACCCTTCATCCAGCGACCGTGGCTTATTTGGATAAGAACTGAATTGTTACCGAGGGGTTTGAGTTTGAGTTATATATTTATATATATTTCATATTTAAAGCATTTTAAAAAACACTTTAAAAAACACCAACAACATTTAAAAAACAAATAAAACATACATTTTCACCAATATATTTACTCTCTAATACAACGATACGTGGTAATGGCATGCGTGTTAAGGCCATATTCGTGGTAATGGCTTGGGTAGTAATGGCATGCGTGGTAAAGGTGGCTCCATTGTAATGGCTTAATTATATATACATATATATTTATTACCAGCGATTTTGCGACTCCAAAGCTCTCTTACGGTTCGAATCACGCAGCGCCACAAACATTTGGTATAATGGTGTTCTTCTCACCAATAGTGCATATGTAACAGGGACAGTCATAGCGTTAGGTACTTGCCTTCCACAGGACCACAGAGTCCCATTGTCTAGAAACTCTTTTTAAAGGTGCCCACAACTATAGTCCATCATTACTTTTTCTTCACCTTAAAACAACTAGACTGCATAGTTTCTTTGCGCGTAAAGTTGTTGAATGTCATCCACCATTTGAAATAAATGTATCTCTTATTGCTGTTGTGTGTAAAGTACATAAAAAGTTTCCAATTGCAATTTTGATTATTGCACCCCAATTTATGAAATCGTAAGAATTACTTCATTTTTCTTCTTTATTCTATTTTACATATTTTCAGTTCCTTTTTTTAACTTATTTCTTTTGGTCAATGATTCAAATAAATAAATAGTAGCTTAAAACAATATTGCAGGAGTTATTTTGACTTTGATACCCATAAAGTACTCCAAAAGGACAAAGAGAAGACGGTGAGTAAAAAGAAATGTACATGAAATGAAGAGGAAGGGGACGAAGAGATTAAAATGGCCAATAAATTATGCAGAGGAAACAGGTCGATTTTAAAATGATTAGAAATATGCCTACTCTTTAGATGTTATAATTAATTATATTAAAAGAATTGCAAGTTACATTTGGGGTTCAATGCTAAAAGGAACATAAATCACATTAAGGAGGAAAAAGTATAGGTATAAGGACAAAGGGACAGGGGAGAAGGACAATAACATTTTTGTATCACTTATGCCAACAAATAAGATTTCAAGTATATCCAAATCTGATTAAAAAAGTGCAATTCCTCCTTCTTCTCATGTGCAAAAGTTGCATCATTTTAAAGTGCTATTACAGTTCTATAGATCCTCAATGGTCGTACAGTTAAAGGTGCAAATCCAGTCTGATATGGTTTTAGAAGGATGTACATACTAAATTGCAAATGTCTTTCAAAGTGCAAGTGCATCTACAGTCTTGGTCTATTTATTATCAGTTTTCCCTATTATTTACATCCTGAAATCAACTCTTTATTTCCCTTGTATTAAATACTAGCAGCCCGTCCCGACGTTGTCCGGTATGAATTGCTGCCGGCCAGTAGTATATTGTTTTGTAGGATTTCGTTTTGATAGCATCTCTTATCTGTGACAGGCCTGTGAAACGCTCTGATTCACACTGCACTGCTGATGCACTTAAGAGTGTGCGTTCAGTAGTGTGTGAACTCGAGTTTCCCTACTTTAGTTTTCCTTGCAATATTATATAGCGCGAACTCGACAACATGGCATGAGCACAATTTACATTACAGAAGAACACATTCATTTGTGGTAGGCACGGGGAGACAAAGCGATTTGCCTGGAATCACAGGATGTTGAGCTGATGCCGAGATTCAAACGTAGATCCCCAGCTCTAAAGTTCGCAATTCTAGAACTTGTGGCGGGAGGTGTGTCTAAAAGTGTATGTCGGTGCTGGCCATCAATGAGAGAGACCTGTGCATTTTTCAAATGGGTGGTGAGTGAAAAAATATGAGTATGTTGCTGGAGATGTGGACCGCCGTGCCACCAATGTACTTACCTGGGGAGGGTAAACACCCATTATTCCGCAACTTTCTTTCTGCATACCATCACTCCGCATACTTTCATTACGAAAGTACCATGACTCTGCAATGCCATTATAATGCACGGCATTACATTTTATATGCTTTTACCATGCATACATTTACAACGAAATTCGTTGTAAATGCATGAATTGTAAAAGCATGTTTGGATAAGGTAAGTATGGGTATAGGGGTATATGTTTTGGGGTACTGAGGTATATGTTTTGGGGTGTTTGGGTATTTTAAGGGTTCAGATATAGTTTTGGGTTATGGGGTACAGGGATAGTTTTAGGGTTTAGGGATAGGTATGGGTTTTGGGGCACATGTGTATTTTTAGGGTTCAGGGCTAGGTTTGGGTTTTGGGGTATAGGGGTATTTTTAGGGTTCAGGGGTAGGTTTGGGTTTTGGGGTACAGGGGTGTTTTAAGGGTTCAGGGCTAGGTTTGGGTTTTGGGGTACAGGGGTATTGTTAGGGTTCAGGGCTAGGTTTGAGTTTTGGTATACAGGGGTATTTTAGGGTTCAGGGGTAGGTTTGGATTTTGGGGTACAGGGTTATTTTTAGGGTTCAGGGCTAGGTTTGGGTTTTGGGGTACAGGGGTCTTTTTAGGGTTCAAGGGTAGGTTTGGGTTTTGGGGTACAGTGGTATTTTTAAGGTTCAGGGCTAGGTTTGGGTTTTGGGGTACAGGGGTATTTTTAGGATTCAGGGGTAGGTTTGGGTTTTGAGGTACAGGGGTATTTATAGGGTTCAGGGCTAGGTTTGGGTTTTGGGGTACAGGGGTATTTTTAGGGTTTAGGGATAGGTTTTGGTTTTGGGGTACAGGGTATATTTATTGGGTTAAGATGGGTTAGTGTTTAAGAGTGTTGGGGTATTTTAAGGAGTAAGGGTGGGTTATGATTATGGGGTGCAGGGGTATTTACAGGGAGCAGGGTGGGATTAGCACACGATATGAGACATGGCATGAAGGGCGGAACGGACCACATGCCCCCAGCGTATGTCACGCCCCCAGCACACGCCCACAACACAACACAGACACACCCACAAGGGACTACTTTGCTGGCACGGTTCTTTTACCTTTTAAATGTATATGGTGGGCGTCTGCATAGCCTATGTCCTTCTGCTGCAACTGCCCTTTCCAACCCTGTATTGGGTGTTGTGATTGGTGCTGTGGTTCCTGAGATTACCCGCCTCAAAGGTTTGGGCTCTCTCTTTATTATATTAGTATGGATAGATATACATACATTTAGGATTTAGGGCCTGATTACGACCTGGCAGCTTCCCGACTGTCGGATTTTGCCTTTACTGCCAGGGTGGTGGTGTGCCAGCACCAGTCATGCAGCAGTCACATTCTCCAGCTCAAATATGGAGCATGAAGGCAATGCCGGTGCACTGCAGTGCCTCCACTGTTGTTTAATCTGATTGTTGCCATGTGCATGGCTCACAGTGCGCACACTACAGTGAAAGCATAGGGGGCACAACATGTGCCCTCGGCCACTACCCACACTGGGCAGAATTGCCCTTGGACCCTGTTGGGGCCCCTTAACTTACTTTCTGGCAGCGGAAAGGAAGATTGTAATCTGCAGTGGTGCCGTAATCGGTACTGCTGCCACATATTGCGTCTTATCCACCGCCACACACACAGGATCCTAGATCCTGGCAGTAGTCTTGTGGTGGTCTAACTGCCATGGTCCTAATTTGGCAGTCGGACTGCTGAGGATGCGGTGGTCGATCCACCACCGCGAGTACGGCGGTATTGCAACACCCATTCTCATAATCAGGCCCTCAGTGTTGTACAGTGGTAAAGGTAGGTATGAGTAATTTTAGAGTTTCGGTTAGTGATAAAGGAAGAAATTAGAATTTTTAGCATTTAGGGTTGGGTAGTGGTAAAGGGAGGTTACGTTAATTTTAGGGTTTTGGGGTGGGTAATCTTGCCCCTGGATTATGGGAACTTCTTATATCTTGGATCTCCTCATCATTTGATATGGTCAACCACGACATACTGATCCTTAGACTCAGGAGTCTGGGAGTGACAGGCAGCGCCCTCGCCTGGATACATTCCTTCCTAGGAGAATGGTATTTCCAGACCTTTGAGGGTGATGTTGTATCCACATGAATTCCCCTCAGCTGTGGTGGGCCTCAGGGCTCCTCCCTGCGCCCCACTCTGTTTAATGTCTATGGGAGCCCTCTGACAGAGATTGTTCGTCCATTTGGCTTAAAAATCATTACCTATGCTGATGACACCCATCTTGTGGTGGCACTAAACCACCCTGAGAAGTCACCAAGCAACCTAGGAAGTTGCCTAGAGGAGGAAGCCAAATGGATGGAACTCTCTTGCCTAAAACTCAACAGGGACAAGACCGAGCTTATGCTCCTCTGTAACTATCCTTCTTTTAATCCTGAGCTACGTTGGCTGAAATGCCTTGGCCCTGCTCCAGTTCCAAAAGACCAGATTAAAAACCTCAGCATCTGGTTGGACCGCTTCCATATTTTTAACTACCAAGTGGCTAAACTATCGGCCACTTGCTATGACCTGCTGAGGATGCTACGCAAAATTTTTCCTCTCCTTCCATTTCAGACAAAAAGAATCATGGTCCAGGCACTCATTCTATCCTGCTTGGACTATAGGAATGCCCTTTATTTAGGAGCCCCTCAATCCACTACACACAAGCTCCAGGTCATTCAATACTGTGCAGCCCCCCTGCGCCCCCAGACTCCTCATCAGCAATCCACCAAACCAGCACTGATGAGTCGCACTGGCTGCCTGTCAGGGAGAGAATCCAGTTCAAGACCATGTGTATTGCTCATAAGCCTTTCTGGAGAAATTGGCCAGCAGTCAGCCGATTTACCATAATCCCTTATTAACCCAGTAGAAACCTCAGCTCGGCGTCCTCTTCCCTCGCCCTACTCCCGAGAATTAAGAGAGCCAAATTTTGGCGGATGCTCCTTTTCCTATAACTCCGCCAAGTTATGGAACGCTCTCCCCCCATGCATACGGGCGGAGCCTAATCTACTACCCTTTCGCAAACTCCTAAAAACACTGCTCTTCAATAACTGCTTCTAACCTTTGGGCTTTCTGTCTGTCCGCGGGCGTTCTGCAGCGCTGGGATGCCTCAGGGTAGCCATTGTGCTATATTCAATTTTTTTCTCATTTAGTATAATTTCATTTCATGTAAAATGCAGGAGCTCATTTTTGCATGATCATTTCTACTAACCAATCAGCTAGAAATGCCTTGGTGGATCTTCACTAGCTTTCAGTGGATCAACAGGTGCAATATAAAGTTCTATGTATTGCAGATAACACATTTCAAACGAAGGGCCTCCAGCTAGTCCAATCATTGGTCATACTCTACACCCCTGGCAGGGCTTTGAGATCTGCTAGCGCCCCTTGCTTGTCAGCACCTAAAATTATCAAGTCAAGATGGGGAGGTCGTTTGTTTGCTCAATTGGCCCTTAATGTGCAGAAATCCTAGCCAAAGACTCTGTGTCAAATGAATCTAGGGGCCTATTCACGAGTGCTGTTGTATTGCTCTTGCACCACGCATGGTGGCGTAAGTGTGATGCAAGTCCTAAATGGGATTTTTAAAGCCATGCAAGGCAAGTTTACAAGGCCCTAAGTGGCCCTATGAATCTGGAGTACAGCAACATAGCGCAAATTGCTGCTTTGCCTTACTCTGCCCTGGGAAGGGGCTCCATGGGTGTTGCCCAATTCCGACGGGTTCTGCAGCATTCCAGAGTTTCTAGAACTGGTAAACATGGGAATGTGCCATAATGATACACCATCCTAGGGGAAGCGACCAAGGAGAGATATCTTTCAATCTCCTCAATATTTATTTTTTCTATGTGTCCTGCAATGTGAAGCACACATAGAAAGAGGATTGTTTTTGTGCGGAAAATAGACTTTCCTGTACAAAAACAATCCTGCATGCAATGGAGACACCCTTGTACCATGGTGCAAGAGTGGTTGCATTGGGGAGGAATTTCAGGGGAGAACATGGCGGCTGCAGGTTGAGCGGTCGCGAGCCCACGGCAGAGTCTTACCACTCATAGCATGATGTTGTGTTGACTGTCTATGCAAGAGAGTTGAGAGGTTTGAGCATGCCAACTTGTAGCTAGTGACTTATAACGAAGACTTTTTTAAGTGATTTTACCTCAGATGTTGCTGGATTCCTCGTTTGATTACCCTCGTTTTCTTTGCGCTGCTCCGGAGCTAAGGCGGGGCCGGAGATCAGCAGTACGCTGCTTCTTCCGCGGTGGATCTTTGCGGAGCGGTTCCGGGAGCAAACGAAGCATAGGCAGCACTAGCGGAGTGGCGCTGCCAACGGGTGCCGATGTGCAGGAGGAGTTCATCCTGGAGGGGCTAACGGCGGCGGTGACGGGAGAAGAGATTGGAAAGTCGGCAGAAGCCAGATCGCCGTTGGAGGGTGTAACTACTGTAATTGTGAAATGTTGTTTGGAGGTAACAGTGGCTCAGGGGGTCCATAACTCCGGTAAGCCCTCTCTTCCATAATTTTTGCGCAATCCTAGTCGGAGAGGGGACCTGGGTGTAAGTAACCCTTTAGTTCCAGTGTCTGGGCAGTCTTCTTCTGTGTCCTCTACACCTATCCAGCGTGTTTTGACTCCGCAGGGGGATAGAATTGGTGGCTTAGGGGGGGTTCATGGGTGATCAAAAAAAGGGAGAACTAAGGGGCCAAAAAGAGGTAGGAAAAAGCACGGTGTTTGGGACCCCAAGCCACTGAGCAGTGGTACTACCAGAAGCTCCAGCAAAATTCGGGAAGGCCAAGACATTGAGAGTGACAGGGGTCAGAGCTCCTTATACCGTGAGTATAAGGCGAAAGGTCCTAAAAAGCCCGCAAAGAAAGGAATACTAACAGACACAAAAATTAAAATAACTCCCCCATTAAGATCGTCCTTTAAAGTGCTTCCGCAAGTGTTGGAGGTAGGGAAACAGAGGGAGATTAATAAGGAGGGGCTGGAGCCTGTAGTATCAACAAAAATGTCTGCACCTTCTGATATTGAGTTAGGTCCCTCCCTGCCTCTACCTTTGTGTCTTCCTCAGCTAAGAAGGTATCCGGATGTCTCATGGATGTACCTGAGGAGGCTAGTGGAGAGCTCAATATAGAGACAGGTGCAATAGCAGAGGGCCCTTCGGTAGTCTTAGGGAGTTCGGATGTTATGGGAAGATCGATGGAGTCTCTCTTTTTTGCCATGGCCGCAGACATTAAGAAGGGGTTCGCAGTCTCTGAAACAAATCAGGGGGAAATTTGAGTTGTCTGCCATCGCTTTAGAAGAAACTAGATAACTAAGCTCAAGAACAGTGGCCCTGGAAAATGAGGTGGAAGCTCTCAAGGAAGGTCTGGGAGAAGTCAGACTAGATATCTCTGAACTTAAAAAGGAGGAGGTTGCGCTGCAAGAAAAGGTTGCGCTGTTGTAGAATAATTCCAGGCGCAATATTTTGCGACTTTTAAACATTCCGGAGGGGAAAGAAGGTGAGGACCTAAAATCCTTTATTGTATCTCTCATTAAGGACGCAATACACATTAAAGCTTCGGAAGAAGCGTTAAAGAGAGATATTCAAAGAATCCATTGGGATCCACTTAGGAAACATCCAAATCGGACAAAACCCAGGAAGATCCTGGTCAATTTTCTGACTTATTCCTTTAAAGAAGAGATTCTAACAACAGCCCTTAGACTGAAATCCCTAAATTCAAGAGATTCATCTTTACCTTTGAATTCAGATCTGACCTTTACCGCACTACTTTGGATAGACAGTGGGAGTTGGGGAAGAGAATGGCTTATTTTAGGAAACTAGGGGCAATAGTTGAATTAAAATTCCCTGTACAATTAAAAGTTATGTTTAATAACAAAATGTATTTCGTTAAAACAGTGCAGGAAGCAGAGGATCTTTTGGGGAGCCTGAAAACCTAAATTAATTATCCCCGTTCTCTATAGGAAAAAGAAGAAAGGAAAACAAAATCGTAATCTCAGGTATTAGATATGATTTCTTTGAATTTACAAACTAAGAAGATAGTCAATAGTTGGCATATATAAATAGATTCGAATAGTGTGTTATTTGGGAGGTAGGTCGGGACTACTAGCGGGCAGAAGCTAAATGGGGGTAGGGTTCTCCAGGGAGGGGTGGGAGGGAGTTCTATCAGGGGGGTGAGGGTACGGGTGTGGGAGCATTGGGGAAAAAATAAAAAAATAAATTCTCCTCTTTATTTAGCTGAGTAACAAGATTTGATGTTTTTGGTTTGGTGCCGGTGTGGTGTAGGCTGAAGTAAATCTCAGGGTTTCCATCCGCCATAAAAACATTGTACTGCCTGTCCTGGAACATCAATGGCCTATGGGTTAAAAATAGGAGAGAGAAAATTCTACAGTATTTAAGAGACTCACCAGCTCAGGTTATCATTCTACAAGAAACCCACCTGTTGAGAGAAGAGATGAATGATATTTGTGAGAAGCTCAGGTGGGTGGAATATTGTGTTTGTACATGTCAGACTGCCAATGTAAGGGGTGTAGCTATTTTAGTTAAAAAACAAGCTACGCTACAGGAAGTAAGAACAGACGCTAGCGGCAGATGGGTGATTGTTAAGATTTCTGTAGAAAATACTCCTTTTGTAATTGTTGGCTATTATGGTCCTAATCAGAAGGATCCTTCTTTCCTAAATGCCATCTTTTTTAATCTTTTACAATTCCCTGACTCAATTATTTTGGCAGGGGATTTTAATATAGTTTTGATTCCAAAATTAGATAAGTTATCAAAAAGTAGAGCTACTGTTTCCTCTAAATCCAGGGTCTTTCTTAAAGCAATGATGAAAAAACATCTCATTTGTGACATATGGAGAGAGCGATCCGGTACTCAATTGGGAGTATCCTTCTATAATAAAAATATAGGTATAAATCTCATATAGATTATATACTGATCAGTAATAATCTGAGGAATACTACAAAGAATATCGGATATTTAACCCCGCATCTGTCGGATCATTCAGCAGTGTGGATTGACCTGGGTTTAGAGGGTGGCGAACAACAGAGGCTATGGACTTTAGACCGTTCACTCCTCTTAGATGAAACTGTAACTGGCCAGTTGATAGAGGAGGTTAAAACCTTTTGGGAAATTAATTTAGTATCAGCAGACATCATGGTTGTATGTGATACCCTGAAATCCTTTTTAAGGGGGGTGATTATGAATAAAACCGTCTATAAGAATCGACAGTATAGACAGGAAATTACATCTTTAGAGCTCCATATGAAAAGGTTGGAGAATAGGATTAACAGCTTATCGGTTGAGGAGCAAGAATCAGAGTAACATTAGGGGTAGAATTGGATTCATTGAAAGCCTCTTTGGAAAATATAATTCAAACTAGAATTTCCAAAAGAGGGGAGGCAAGTAAGCTTGCCCACTTTGAATATGGTGAGGGGGCTAGCAGACTACTTGCTTGGAAGGCCAAGTCTGATAGAGTTAGAAATCATATTAAAGAAATAGAAAATATACACACCAACTCAATATTAAGCGGGGAGGGGAGGAGCCAAGATGGCGATGTGAACGGACGTGAGGTCTCTCGGCTCCCCGATCCTTTGTTCCTCTCACCGAAATCCTGACCTTATCCTGCTACGGAACGCTAGCGAGGGGACGGGGACAGTGTGCTGAATCGACTGGTGCTCTCCCGACGTTCCTGCCTGCCTTGAACCCATTGTACGGCTGAGTGAACTGCGGAGCCCGTCTCTACCCCTGAGACCGAGACCCAGGCGGGGACGCTGGCATGGCGGCTGCCGGAGCTACCGATGTTACGGAGGCGGAGTGAATCCAGCACCCTGACTGGCGCCTCTACCTGTTATTATCTGCGCCTGCCCTTCACTTATACACGGAGTGCCTGCCGGCTGGGAACTTCCTCGGGCGCTTCCGCTGCCGAGATCTACAAGCGAGGTACGCAGCGTCACCCCCATAATGGCGGACATTTAAACACCGCAGCTCCCCCTCAAGCCTGCTCCCGACCACCGTGGGGCTTCCACTACGGGTCGCCCACTGCTTGTGTGTCTGCTTTAGGACAGCGACCTACGTCCCTGTGTTCCCTGTGGCACTTGCGCCCCCGCGCCCAAGTGTTTCCCCCGGCGGGGCTACTGCGATGGCTGACCTGGCTCCATCTACTGCCAACGCTGCCTCGGACAAGACCTCGACTGTGCTGAGGTCCCCTGGACACTGTCCTGTCTGGGGACCCGCGCCTGTGATCGAGGCGAGTATGGAACCCCCGGCGGCCCCAACTTATGGCTCCATTCTCGATGCAATCTATGACTTGTGGGCAGAGATGCGTGTGGGCTTTTTATCGCTGTATGAGAGGCTTGAGGCTGCTACGCCCGTGGTGACCTGCATATCGCCGATCTGCCTCTCTCACTGTGATGCTGTGGCTGTCGTTACTCCTGTCCAGGCTACATTGTTGCCAAACAAGCGCTCTACCCTTCAGCTTCCCGGCAGTGTTGGCGGACGCGATTTGATGCCTATTCACTTCACCGGCGCTACAATGTTTCTGCCTCCACCAGTGCTCACAGTTTCCTTCGAGGCTTTGCTACCTTTGGTACCGACGCCATAGACACAGCAACTAGTTAGTCTGCTTGCCCATGCTCATTTGGCCCTGTTGCTGACAATCATTCTCTCGCTGACCAGGGAGCAACTACTGGCGCTGTCTAGCGGGATGCATGGAACTGGTCGAGGACGGACCCATCCATTTTGTTATGGAACACCATCTCCCTGCCGAGGGCGGCCATCTTGTCCCTTTGTTCAGCCCGTGTGGGCTGCCCTACGAGGGTTTTGGCTGTGGGGGCGAATACGTACTGGCCAGGGTTAGCAAACTTTTTTGGTGGACTGTGTTTTCCTGGCTGACTGAATCTCGGTTTGCAACGGTTCCTGCATTGTGCGAGTGTAATTCTCCTTGCGTTGTACGATGTTCGCAGCTCATTGTCCTTGTTGGTACACATGGGGGATGGGACGAATAGACTTGTTAGGTGGGTGGGACCTCGGGACGAGACACCCTTTATGTGCGTGCTGATATGATACGTTTGATCTCTCCTTATTTTGTTTCGTACTGCATAATTTATACTCCTTAGGTGGTATACAGGGTGGGAGTTGCTGCATGGATGGGGTGTCCGAGAGACTTGGTGTTTGGTGGGATCCTCCCCACATTTCTTCTTTATTGGGAGTTATAGATTAGGATTTTCTGTTCTTTCTCCCTATATCCAAAAGTAACATTTTTCTTTTTTCTCTTCTTAGGGTTTTCCCTTTCTCTTTTTCCTTTTGTCTGTATTTCGGGTTCTTTAGCGGGCGACAGACACACTGTGGGGGGGGGGGGGGGGTAGGCCGTAGCCTCTGCAATGATGTAGGGTGGGGGGAAGGTTTTAGTTCTCATGTTGGTTTCTATGGGCCTTATTCTTATTATTTCTCTGCGCTTTTCTTACCTAATTTCTGCTCTGGGTCCGGGATAGGGACGTGTAGGGAGTGGGCTGCTCTGTACATGGCGTGGAATTGCTAAATTGACGACTTTGTTGTTCTACTCGTACCCGCCATATTGCCTGGACTTGCTTTAACGCTTGGTTTCCTGTGATGCTCTTGCCTGCTCATGCTGTGAAGTAACTGTACGGACTCAGCTCTCCTGGATTTCTACTCTTCACTGTTATATATTTTAAGACCACAAAAACTTTAAAATTAACCTTCACTGCTCCTGTTTCTCGGCGACACGAATCTGTCTGTTGTACTGTTAATTGATTGCTGCTCTTAACCTGGTGCCGCTGAGGAATTGTATTGTTCGCTCTTGTGCTCAAACGTACCGTGGCCGGCCTGACGGTTGTGGGCCCGTATTTGTTATATTTTCATGCACAATAAAGGTTTACAAAATTAAAAAAAATAATAATAATAAGCGGGGAGAAGGAGATGGGAGAAATCTTCCATGCCTTTTTTGAGGATTTATATAACAACAATAGTGACTCTGACTTTCTATCTATACAAGACTGGCTGTGTCCAATTCAGCTACCTGCTCTCTCCACTACCCATCTGGAAAGTTAGGAAACAGAAATAACGTATCAAGAAGTTAATAAAGCTCTTCTTGCTGGTAAAAAGGGTAAAGCTCCGGGGCCGAATGACCTTGCTGCTGAAGTCTATAAGACACTGGACAATATAATCATCCCTTAATGGTAGAAATGTTTAATAAAATCTTGAGGGAGGGAGCTCAGCTTCCTATCACATGAGGGGAAGCAAATATTACCCTAATTTTAAAACCGGGTAAACCTCCTACTAAATGTGGGTCATACAGGCCAATATCCTTGTTGAACTCCGATTACAAGGTATTTTCAAAGATATTGGCGGATAGACTAGGAGATGTGGCAGGTGGGCTCTTACATACGGATCAAAAGGGCTTTGTAAAAGGCAGAAATTTGTGTGATCTGACTTATGATTTTATTGGAGCAATAGACTTTGCGTCTACTTTTTCTCTCCCATTGGCCGGCTATGACATTGGATGCAACTAAAGCATTTGATAGGGTAAACTGGAAATATCTCATAGCAGTATAAGAGAAGTTAAACTTTGGGCCAAAATTTTGCAAGACAATCTGCGGTATTTATAATGAGCCCTCGGCTAGGTTGGTGGTGAATGGTAAAACGACCAGACCATTTAAAATTAGAAGCGGAATTAGGCAGGGCTTCCCCCTCTCCCCACTTCTTTTCGATCTTTACATAGAGCCATTCGCTCAGCTGCTCAGGGAGGAGCCAGATATTAAACCCTTTAGAAGTGGCTCATGGGAGAGGAAGGTGGCATTATATGCCGATGACATTCTTATTCTCTTATCTGATCTGGAAACCTCTTTCCCACGGGTCATCGAACTAGCGAGGGACTTTGGCCAGGTTTCCGGGTACGACATCAATGCTGATAAAACCGAGCTCATGTCATGTAACCTACTGAGATGCCGATAACAAACCAAAAAAGAATTACGTTACTTGGGGATTAGGATTGTCCCAGAAATAGATAGAATAACAAAGGTCAATCTTGCTAATATTACGAAAGAATGTCAAGAACTTATGAAATCTTGGTCTGATATTCCAATATCTAGTCTGGGCAGAGTAAATTTTATAAAAATGACAATTTTGCCAAAAGTAACGTTGTTATTTAACACCATTCCGTTGAATTTTGAGAAACCATTAATAGATAAATTACAGAGTTCAATCAATTCTTTTGTTTGGGTTGCCAAGGCTGTTAGAATATCATGGAGAAAGCTCAGACGTAGAAGGGAAAAAGGAGGGCTGGCTCTTCCTGATATTCAATACTATGCCTGGGCTTTCCAGCCTTCACAATCCAGGATGCTGTTGAAATCCCCAGATATGTCGGGGAAAGGTAAAATGTTTTTAGCTATGCTCGATCAGCTTGGGCTAACATCTGAAGGTTTTTTGTTTTAAGTTTGGGGACAAAAAGTTTTTTAAGAAAGTTAGATTGAAAGTCCTAAGTGGCTTAGCTCAGATGTGGGCTAGGATTAAAAAATGAATAGATCTTTATTATTATTCAAGGTTAGCCCCCATGTGGGATAGTCCAGGTACTCCTGCTTGCCTAAAAGATCAGCTAGCAGTCCCTTTGAAAACTGCGGGTCTAATGGTATGGGGGGACCTTGTGGTTGGTGGATCTCTCTTACCCTGGGCCACGTTGAGTGATAAGGTCGAGGGCGGACAATCAAAGTTTAAGTACTTACAGTTCTTAAGCTGGTCCCAGAGTTTGAGGGGTTCGTTGGGTCGGGGGGATCCCCTGTAAGACCATCTGACTAGTAGGCCTGTACTTAAGAAAGAGATATCTTTCTTTTATTAGGATATTGAGGAGACCATTGACGGCGAGTTTAAGTTAGCTGAAGAATTATGGGGGGACACTATTTTGGAGGTAGATCTGGAGGACTTGTGGAAGATCTCTTATAATATGCTTTTTTCAGTCGCAAAGCCAGCTTGGCTGAGGAGGAATCACTATTTTCCGACACATAGGGCTTACTATTCCCCATACAGGCTTTCAAAATTTTCAAAGGGCCTTCCGGTAAGATCGAAAAAATGCAACTTAGAAAGCGCGTCGAATGTGCATATGTTTTGGGAGTGCCCGTCTCTGTTGAAATTTTGGAATGAAGTTGGAGATTGTCTATCTTCTAGTTTGGGATGTATGATACAAATTGGGATATTGAGTAGACCATTGACGGCGAGTTTAAGTTAGCTGAAGAATTATGGGGGGACACTATTTTGGAGGTAGATCTGGAGGACTTGTGGAAGATCTCTTATAATATGCTTTTTTCAGTCGTAAAGCCAGCTTGGCTGAGGAGGAATCACTATTTTACGACACATAGGGCTTACTATTCCCCAGCCAGGCTTTCAAAATTTTCAAAGGGCCTTCCGGTAAGATGTAAAAAATGCAACTTAGGAAGCGCGTCGGATGTGCACATGTTTTGGGAGTGCCCGTCTCTGTTGAAATTTTAGAAAGAAGTTGGAGATTGTCTATCTCGCTGAAACATGTAATTTTCCGTATATTTAGTGATATCCTTGGTCCTGATAGAGACTGTTTATTTTATTCAATCTTGTTGGCCAGGCGGGAAATATGTAGGAGATGGATCGAGTCATCACCCCCAAACAAGTAGAGTGGTTATCCTCAGTATACAAAACTTCCAAAATGGATCTTGCCCGACTGAAGAATTCTAAGAAACGTGCAATTTGGAGGAGTCTGTTGAATTGGACTTATGGTTTTGTTTCTTGTCCCATGATTAAGCCTCAGGCAAACTCTCAGACTGTTAAGTTATTTGCTTTAGTCCAAAATTCTGGAGAGAGTACAACCACCCTCCCCTCAACAACGGGAGGGCAGCAACTGGAGGGAGATAGGTTGGAGTTACTGGTAGGCTGTAGACAAAGGGCGGAATAGATCTCTATGCAGCCTACTTCTCAAATTTGAGTAGCATTGGCACCCTTCTGAGCTTTGGTCGGCTGAGGTTAGAGGCGAATGAGGGAAAAAAAAGAGTGGTTGCATTGACACTAGGCTGCTAAAAAGGCACCAAAGCATGGGAAAAAACAGGAATGCACTGTATTGATTTAAATACAGAGCATTCCTGCCCTTTCCCGGTCATGTGGTGCAGCAAGGTGACATGCTGCACTGCTCTGCTCTGCACTGCATGTGGTATGAGACTACAGGAGGTAGCTCATTGACCACAGGGAGACCGAAGCAAAGATCTCTAACAAACAAGTGTCTCAAACAAGGGTATTATTTAGCGTACAAGTACACATACCACAATTAATTGCTATGGATTGAATCCAAAGGAGGAAAAAACCAGGAAGATATTTTTCTTGTGAAGGTGAATTGTATTTCAATCGATGAACATGTTGGACATGTTAAACTTCATATGTACAAGCACATGAGGCGATAGCACTGCGTTACATTAAATGACATGATACCGATAAAATACTGTGCACAAGTGCTCGTGAAGTTTTTGTGACAGCACAAGTGTTAACTGACGTTGTGTACACAGCGATTGTGGTGGGCGCAACAAAAGGTAAGCGGAGTTAAAAATCTTTACATATTCGAGATACCCAGGCAGTTAATGGTACATGAATACAAAAAGTAGGTAGGGTATCCATTAAAAGGATCCACCAAGAGTTCCACTGTGGAAGTCGACTGCGTTTCGGCCATTAGATGTGTTAGGCCATCATCAGGACCAGTTTACATAATATTTCAATTGCAATGTCGAGGACCACGGGTGGGTTCCTTCCAGGAGGAAAACAGATGGAAGTTGTATTCAAAGTATACACATTGACGTTGCTTTTACTTCACACCCTACTAAGGTGCTTACTTGAGTAGCAAAGTCTGAATTTATTGTATCTAATCTCAGCGACATTACTCACTTCTACATTAATAGTGTTTCTGATCCATATATTACATTTGCATAAGCTACAAGCTTTTCTTTCATGGGCAGAATTAAGAAGTTTCCTTATTCCAGTAGGAGTCACTCTATTAAAATATCAGACTCAGGTCTGTATTTTAGAGAATCTTTAATGAAGGGCACAGTTCCTCATGTGGCATGGCACAATCTGGTGATTCTCACTCTATGACCATGGATGCCATTCCTTTGAAGTCGCATTCCATCTCTGCTGTGAATAAAAGACACAAGTGTGACCCTACTTCTCCAGATAACTCCCTTAATCCTATATCTCTAAAAACTGTGTTAGAGGAAAATAGATCCTTAAGACCATTTATTGAAGAAACAGACTCAAGGAATCAATCTCTTGATGATAAATGGTCATCTATGGAGTCTGGAATATCATCAGTGAAGTGAGGTTCAGTGACTTTGATGATGAAACAACAAAAATCCCACTGTTGGAAAAATACATCCTCCTGCTGAAAATAAAATGTGGAAGACCTCAATAATGGAAATAAACATAGTAACCTATGCATTAATGGCCTTCTGGAAATCACGGAAGGAGAGAATCCTTTGTCCTTCTTTACCTAAGCTCTTTGAATTACCTTCTTCCCCATCCTTGAATATCCAACATGTACACAGACTAGGTTGTTGCTTATCCTCTTCCTCAGCTCCTGTTAAATCTCGTGGAGTGATCATTGAGGGCCTCATTTATGAGAAATGATGCATCCCTGCCGAAAGCAGCGATGCGTCACTTCTCAGTGTGCACTCCTTGCACCATGTTTGATACGTCATATTTATAATATGACACATCATGTCGCAAGGAGTTACAGATACGTCAGTATTTCTGACGTATCTGTAGGCGCAAAAGTGACACATTGCTGGAGTGTGTCACAAAAGTGACGCAACTCCAGCAATGTGCACTTTCAAATGGGCAAGTCCCATGTTGTTAGTGCCTGCGTCAGTCTTACGCCTGCCATGAAGCAGATGTAAGATTTTGACACATTAGTGGCCAAGAAATGGTGCAGTGAAATTGTATAGATTTCACTGCGTCACTTCCATGACCCGTTCTTGCGTCAAAACGCCACCCTTGCATACATTATACCTGGCGCAGGTATAATGTGGTGCAGGGGTTTACAAAGTGACGCATCTACCTAGATACGTCACTTTGTAAATATGGCGCAATAAGGCACATTTTTTACGCCACTGGTGCATCACAAAAAGTGACGCACCAGCGGCATAAAAGTGACGCACAGTCTGATAAATAAGGCCCTTAGTTTCTGAACTTTACTGATCTCTTGCGCTGAACGCAGTCAAATCTAAGAAACAACATACGCATTCAGGAGCAAAGATATTGATCTTACAGGATGTCTCTTTAGCTACTGCTAACAGGAGAAAAGAGTTTCTTAGCCTTTGTCCGGCATTGCGCCATATGAGCACTCGTTATGGCTTGTCTAATCCTTGTACCTTGTAATTTACATTGCAGAATAAGACCACTTCATATGATGATCCAGCAAAGCTCAGACATTTTATTAATGCTTATACAAATGACTCTATGGCCATGGAGGTCCTTCATCACACTGAGATCTCCAGTCATGTCTTATTACAGCTCTAATTAAATGTATTTTTCCACAGGTTATCACTTATTTCTTGTCTCTCTTCTCTTTGTTCACTCTCTTTTTCTTTGATACTTTATTGTAGGTGACCAAGAATTATTCTGTTCTCATTTACCATTTTCTTATCCAATGTCCAGATGTGGTGCTTTGCCCCCTGGTTGTCTATGCCTTATTTCTCTATGCATCACCACCCCATCTATTCTCTTGTCCTTGTTATAAGGTATGTGTTTTCAGTCATCAGTTTTTGACATGTACTGTCTTCTATGGTTCTACGTTCTAATTTTTCTTTCTTTCTCTTCCTTGTCCTATTTTCTTCACTCCTTTCTTTGTCTCACCTATTCTCCTTCCTTATATTTTATATTTCTTCTGTTGCTACTTTTGACCATTCATCCTTATATATATTGATTGTTTATTAAATTCAGAGGTGTTTCATGGAATGTGAAAGGATTTGTCAATCCAGTAAAAATGCTGAGAATTCTATCTCATTTGGCTACCTATAATAATGATTAAGTCCTTCAGGAGACTCATCTTACAGAAGCAGAAGCCTTAAATCTTGAATGTAATTGGGTATGTTAAGTGTTTTTCTCACCTGCTGTTAATAAGAATAAAGTAGAAATAATTTCATGTCACAAAAAATGTAAATGTACTTTTGTTACGCAAGAGATTGATTCAGATAGTAGATAAATATGTCTTTCTTAAGTTTCTCATTAATGATATGTCATTCACGGTTTGCAATGTGTATGTTCCAACCCCAAACTGATTACCTATTCTGGCCCAATTCGTCTAAGAAATGTATTCAATATAATGATGATTGTTTCATTCCAGGTGGTGACTGTAACCAGATTGTCGATCCCTTTATAGATAGGCAATCTTAAATTTGATTTGTTACCCACAAAGCACACAAACAATTTAAATCCACTATATCACAATGTCAACTGATAGGTGCATGGAGATTGTTTAATCCTTCCTTAAAATAATTCTCTTTCTACTCCTCCCACATGGCACTATTACCCAATTAAATCATATTTTAATTAGTGAGTCCCTTTCACCAAACCTTATTATTTCTACCATTGAACTTATTCTCATTTCTCACCATGTGTCAGTAGTTGCTGATACAGACTTAATCCCAGCTCATTCCAAATCCAGTAGGAGGAGGTTTCATAATTCTCTCTTATGAGACCCAGTTTTCTCCACCTCTTTCACTTCTTTTGCTGATGAATTTTTTCACCTTAATACAAAATCAAATGTATAGCCCCTATTACTCCGGTACGTTTTCAAAGCTGCTGCTCAAGGTTTCATCATTGAATTTATTTCACAAAAAAAGAAGCAATTTGCCCAATAACATAAGTTCTTATTAACTAATATTAAACACCTAGAACATCATTTCTATACTTCTGCCTCGGATTCTAACTTGAATGAGCTTGTTCATGCAAAAAGTTCAGTTTAATAAAATTACTACGGGCAATGCTTCATCCAAACTGCTTTGAAGTAGCACTCGGCATTAAGGGGGTCGTAACAAAGTACAATAACTTTTTGTTAATTAATTACAAATTTGAAAACAATGCACCATAGTAGACTCTATTCAATATTGTAATGGGAAACAGCTGTTACAGGACCAAGATATTTTAGAGGAATTTATAAAGTTCAATCAAAACTTATACCCTTCTCTTCTAGATACATATCTCATGGATTTAAAACCACCTGTTCATGATCATATTAATTTTGCATCTCTTGAACTTGATTTAACACTGTCAGAAATCCTCAAAGCTCTCTATACACTCAAAAAGGGTAAGGCTAGAGAACCCGATACGTTCACAGTTTAATTTTATTCCCACTTTTAGAATATTCTGCTTCCTAAACTGTTCGAGGTTTTAGAATTTTTCTGTATTTTGGGTTCTGCTAGTGCCTATATCCTTTTTAAATGTAGATTACCAAATATTTGCTAAGATAATAATTCTATGTTTAGAACTGGTTCTACCCCACTTGATAGGCAAGGAGCAATATGGTTCTGTCAAATGTAGACTGGTCTCAGATAATTCTAGACTACTTTTGATTGTAATAAATAAAGCATTTTCTCTTTCTTACCCGCTGGCTGCTTTTGTGATAGATGTAGAGAGAGCATTTGATAGAGTCAGTTGGTCCTATTTATTTAAATCTCTTTCTTGGCATGGCTTTAGTCCTAACATTACTTCTCTTATTTCTCTTTTATTTAAGACACCCACAGGGACTGTTTTGGTTACTGGACTACATTCCCAATGTTTTCCTTTACAAAGAGGTGTTCGTCAGGGTTGCCCTTTATCTCCACTCTTATTTGTCTTAGCCCAGGAAAATTATTTGTCCAGGATCCGCAGTAACAACTCAATAACAGGCTTTGAGTGCAAAGTTAAACACTTGAAACACTCAGTTTATTCCAATGACATTCTTCTCTTCCTATCCCACCCTGAAGGTACGATCCCTGCCTTAAGTCATTAAATTTCTCAATTCTCTTTAGTATCGGGTTAGAAATTAAAATTCAGATAAAACAGAATTCTTGCCTATTGTCAAATTTTGCCTTGAACACTTTTTTGATTCAACTGTTTTCCATTGGAGTCCTGCGAAAAGAAGATATTTAGGTATTTGCTTCACAAACTGTATTAACCTGTTGACGCGGCGCAAATTCCTCCACAGTGTGGGTGAAATAATGAGTGGGCGTGGTTCAGACGGCCCCCGGCTGTCCTCCGCACCCCCCCACCGTGACGTCAGACGGCCGGGGGCCGTCCACTATATCAAAAGGGTTAAAGAATATGTGTCTATAAATATGAAAAAATTAATAAATGGAATAGATGAGGTAATATGTTTCTGGAACCCTTTATTCCTTTCCTAGTGGGGCCATCTTGACTCTATTAGAATGATGATTTCTCTTATTTTATTGTACATCTTGTCCACAATCCCAGTTCTAATCCCTCGTACATTTTTTTAAAAGAATAGATTCTCTACTTTCCTCCTTCTTTAGCATTAGAAAAAATCAAGAATTTCCCTTTCACATCTTAGGAAAGCTAAGATAGAGGGTGGTGTAAATTTACCAGATTTTATTTTACCTTTTATATAGGGTTTTGCTTGAGACAAGCCTCGAATTGGATCCTTGCGTCATCCTTTCCATTTACTCTTCTATGGTTTGATATTGAACGAGTGCTGCTTGCACCATTCTCTAGTAAAGAAGTTCTTTCTTTTGCCTCTATGAATGTTACTACCTCTCTGCCCTTATTTAAATACATTTCTCGCAAGTCTTTTCTCTAATGTACTTTATGGTACAACTATCTTTTTACTATAAAAAATAGATCCCTATATCGGAAATCTTGAAGACAAAAAGGTATAGTATGGGCCTACAATGTATTTATTAGTTCTAATCCTTGCTCATTTCCTGAATTTCAAGCAGCTTCTAAGAGTCCTCGCTCCTTTTGGCATGAATTCACTATTCTTCTGGAAATCATTTTGGAAATTCTTCATTCACTACCCTCCAATCCTACTCTATCTCTGCCGCCCTCACCTCTAATTAGACCAGTTGCTTCCACTCCTAAAGCTTCTCATATTAACAAATCTTATACTTCCCCCAATTTTCTAAAGATAAAATTAAAATGAAACTCTAATGGGAAGCTGGTTTGGGATGTTCTTGGCCAGCCACCTTGTAGAATAAAATTTGGTCCAGAGTATTTAAGATTTCTAGATCAGACACTACTTGCCAATCTCTATTCTGTCTTCTCCACCGATTATATCATACTCTAGTTTCTATTGCTAATTGCTCCAACAGTAATAATGCTTCCTGTTGGTCTTGTGACCACCTGAATGGGAATATTATGCACCTTATTTTTCTTTGCCCTCCTACTGCATCATTTTGGAAGAAAGTCTTGTTGCAAATTGCTAAGATATTTCATATAGATTTTACTATGTCTTCGATATTGCTATTTCTAGGTAGCCTATATTGGTTCACCAAGTTAAATGTACATAAAAATGGATTGTTTGATCTTCTCCTAGCTTTAGCTTGTCAGCAAGTTACGAATGTTTGGAAATTTTGCTCCTATATTGCATTTAAAGTATGGTGGTTTAATGTTTGTCACTATCATAGATTAGATATTGCTGTTGCATCCTCTTGTAAGTCATCATTAAATAGACAAATGTATTGGTTATCATTAACAACATTTCTATAAAAAATAGCTGTGCGAAATACTAGTTCTATGCTTTCTGAAAATCTTAAACCTGCTTGAACTTCTCTTACGTCTGCTTACTCATAGCTGTTTCTTTTCACACTTTTTATTTATTTTTCCAATTTTTCTCTTATTTCAAACTTTTCTCCTATATAATCTCTAATTGGTTATCGGTCTTTAATTATTCTACTTACTCACTTTTTACTTTTTTTTCTCCCTTTTCCCATTCCTATCCCTTCTCTCGCTCTGTCTCTTCTCCTCTTTTCTCATTAAATTTGTAAAATATAATCAGATTTAGTGTCACATCCAAGTTTACTCTTGGCTTAAATGATATTTCATTGTATTTCTCCACATTTGTATTCAACTTTATTCTAAATAAAGCTGATTAAACACAAAAATATGGTGGTACAGGAATGGGGGTATACCCAAAGTAGTCACTGAGACCTGGGTCGCAAATGGTACAGTAACAAGTGGTCCCAGCGTGGAACCATTGAGAAAAGAAAAGAGAAAAGACAACTTAAGGATTTGAAAAAGAAGTTAGAAGACAACACGTGAGATTCATTGTTAACCAATCACATAGAATCAATAGACAATATATGGTTCACAATTTAATGAAGTCATAGAATGGTTCAATAATTTACAAATGACCAAAAAGCAACAGTGCCTTGGGGAGGGAAGGGAATGGTGCAAGGAAAGTGTTTGGGTTTTAGGGATAAATAGTGGGATAATATTGGTCGATAGGACCCAATTCAAACGATACTTGTAATACGTGTTGGCTTATACATTCAGCCACACTGAGTACATGAATGTTACACAATATTGAAACAAAAGGCTTCAAGAGTAACCATTTGGGTTAATAGAGCAATATGGTTGGTTCATAGGCAAGAAGAAAGATCCTCGACGTTTCGACCGCTCTAGTTCTAGGTATAAGTATACCCTAAGGCTGGGGTCTTCATCAGGCCAGGCCAGGGTCAGGCTCTGTTTCCCTAGCCTCTTTTCCATCCTCTTTTCCAAGATTTGCCCACTATACACACCTATGTCCTCCTGTGCCGAGAGGCTCTGGTGTTACAATTACTTTCTCTATTATTACTATTGCAACTCTATGATTATTGTTCGATTCAGGATGCCCTCCGCCCTCCTGTGTTGAGAGGCGCGGGCCTCTACCATTTACACACCCGATAATAATGTGTCTGACCGTTTGATGTGATTTACTACTGTCTTCATTTTTTAATTTGAGCCTATGTCTCCATTTGGGGCTCATATTAATGTAAGATGCATGTAGATGTCATTTTGCCCTCTTACATTGAGAGGCGCTGACTTGTATTTTTCTGCTTAAACAACCATTGTCTGTCTCGTGATGGCGCTATATATATATATACAATTTGTGGCCCACTTTCGCTGTCTCACTCCTGTGCCCACTTCCCATTCCTCTATACATGCATTTATGTTCTTTGTCCCTTCCACCTTTGGGGTTTTATATCATCCATTTACTAAAGTTCCACGGTTTTGCTATACGGGCTAGATATACTTATTGTCACGTATTCGGGCATGCTTAACAAGCTCTCTTACTCCTTGTCAATTAGCAATCCAGGTTTGGTCACCATGGAAACTAGTTCAATTCGATCGGGCCTCCATTCTCAACCTGACGCACGCACGTAAGCTGTTCGCTCTGGGACAGCGTTTACATTACCTGCTAGTTCGAGTTGGTCCCCCCATCCGATGTGACCGACCTCATTGCGGCCCTTCCCGGCGATCTGGTGAATGATACCACGGCTCCCCCCTCCCCGTTGTTGTGCCTCCGGTTACTAACAGGTTCCCTAAATCGATAGCATTCCTCTTTTTCGCCCCTATATAGAACGCAAGTCCCGACCTTGACGGGCGGCATTCCCATTCTCTCCAAAGAGACTGCATCACGCTTGGATGCACTCTGTAAGTATCAGGCTGAGTTTATTTATCCATTTGTGTTTACGGTTGTTACGGGTATCATGGGTGCCTCGGGTCACTCGGGACTTACACGACAACAAACCCTGGCCTGACCCGCAGAATGTATGTCTGAGCACCTTTGGGCTCGTTTTTTCATGACCATTTTACCATGGGAACTCTCCACCTGGGGCCACCTCACACGGGCACGGATTGGTTCATCACATTAGTTTCACTTTTCATTATTAATTCAGTCACCACTCATGCTTGCCATCTGCCTAACTGTTCAATTTCCTTTTGTCTACACCAGCCAGGATTTAATCAGAGACACAATGGCGATTTTTCTCCCCCACCCTCGTGTTCATGCACTCGGGTTGTTGTTGTTTTTTGCATTTAGGTGTCTCATTATTCGATCATGCACTTTTCACCTTGCCAATTGGCCAGAGTCATGTGGTGTTTTAAGTCCTAGGACTATTGTGGACATACTCAGAGTTGGTCATCTTTTACCCTCTCAGGTTTTGGTTTGTGCCGACCTGTTCCTGGCGGCGTTACTCAATCGATGTTACTCTACTGATTATTCTACTAGATCAAGTGAGTTGGCTCTATGTTTCTCAGTGAGTTCTTATGCATTAATGTGCTCCTCATGTTTGAGAGTCTTGTTTTACTCGCTCACATCTGTTCATTCTATGGTTCCAGAATTTTAATAAACCTCCTTCACCTTCTCGCTTGGAGCCACTGGCCCACACCCACCATGAAATTAACCCAAATCGTTACTTTTGAAGGCTTTTGTTTCAATATTGTGTAACATTCATGTACTCAGTGTGGCTGAATGTATAAGCCAACACGTATTACAAGTATCATTTGAATTGGGTCCTATTGACCAATATTATCTCACTAGTTATCCCTAAAACCCACACACTTTCCTTGCACCATTCCCTTCCCTCCCCGGGGCACTGTTGCTTTTCCGTCAATTGTAAATTATTGAACCATTCTTATTAAATTGTGAACCATATATTTTCTATTGATTCTATGTGATTGGTTATAACTGAATCTCAAGTGTTGTCTTCTAACTTCTTTTTCAAATCCTTAAGTTGTCTTTTCTCTTTTCTTTTCTCAATGGTTCCACACTGGGACCACTTGTTACTTTACCATAAACACAAAAATACAGCTGAATCTGCTCACTGAAATAAAATAAATATATAGCTGCCAGATCCTTTGTACCCTAGTGCTAATGCAAGTCACAGGCCCTGTCTAGCGTTAACTGGCACTATCTAGTGCTCAAGGTCAGACTGGCCATACAAACCATCTGTCGTTTCCCAGGTGGGCGGGAGGACAGAAGGCAGAGTTTTACCATGGGGGGCAATTATCACCTATTGGGTTGCCCTTACTAAAGGCTTGGACGGGTCACAATAATTCAAGCTGCAAAGTGTAATGAAAATGCAACCCTCACCACAGCCGAATGGAGCTGCCTGAGACTGACAGTGAGGGGGCTGGTCCAGCACAATTTACCAGGGCTGTTTTTGGTTCTTAGTCCGGCCCTGCTAGCACTTATTACTTACTGCAAATTGCTTACTACTAACTTGATAGGCAGATTGAAAATGTGAATATGTAGAGATGTGGAAATGGAGATGTAAGAAAAGCAGAGACAATAGAAATCAACTTGGCACACTGCTCTATCTTTGCTTAGGCCCCCCCATTTCTCCTGTGACTAGATCTTGACTCATTCTCCAAGTACTGACTGGCAAGGCGACGTTGCAATTCCCACTGGTGCCACTTTTACTCCTGAGTTCGTCCACCTGCCCCTCTCCTGCACCTACAGCACCCTTTTCCTTCAAAGAGCCTCACCCACATGGCTGTCCATCAGGCTGAAGCAAACTATATGGAGGAATTCAGCTGGTGGAACATGAACAGAGATCAGGGTCCAGTGACATGCTGACCTAGTTAAATGTGATAGTATCACCAGGTTATTATTACCACTATCATGGCAGACCATTAATTAGGTTTTTGTTTTTAGATTCAGATAGCCTGTGCTGCTAACTGTAAACATTTGTGTTCAGTCACTGGAGGTGGTACTGAGTTTTGTGACCCTGTTTTAAATGAATTGCTAATGTGTCAATTGTGCTGATTTTATTGTGCACTTTGTTTGAAACTGATTTTTAATATATCAACTGTGTTGTTTTTACTGTGAGAGTTTATGGTTTTCCATGTGCATAAAGCACATAAAGAAATGTTTCAATTCGACTGGCAACATATGGCTGGATGTTTGAGCAACACATTGTTATAAATGCAAATACTTTTGCTGAGCTAGAAACTCCTTCAAAGCTAACGCCTTCCTTTTAGGAAACAGGCATTGCAAAAACAAAAATGATAAAAAATGATTTAGGTACTTCTTAATACTTTAATGTTAACATTTAACCAAGTCATATAATATAACAAAAGAATAACAATTGTATTTATATTTTATGGACACAAACAAGATCTACATAAAATATGTGCATAGTACATTAATGTGTTTCTCTTGTACCTGATCCACTTTGCAGGTTTATCCCATACCTTAACACTCCTTCTGTATTTTTCTGGTCTGTTTTTGTTGGTTTTATGATTCTGGGCACTCTACCATTGCTGATCAAGGCTAAAGTGCCAGTGCTCTCCCTTGTAAACTTAGTAAGATTGGTCTACACCTGTTTGGCATATTTAATTGACCTGTAAGTCCCTTGTACAGTAGTATCTAATATACACAGTGCCTGTGATTTTAATGCTACTAGTGGGCCTGCAGCACTGCTTGAGCCACCGACTGAAGTAGCCTCAGACCTGCCTCAGGCCTTTGCCACTGCAGGGCCTGCATGCGCTGTTTACTGCCACAGTGACATGGCATTTAAAGGGGTTGCCACATCAAACTCCCCTTTCCTTACATATAGGTCCCCCCTAAGGTAGGCCCTAGGCAGCCCTAAGGGCAGAGTGCTCCATAGGTAAATGATTGGACATGTGCCTGGTTGTGTGGCATGTTCTGATAGTGACAAACAGACTATTTTGATTTTCACACTGCTGTGAGGCTGATCCTCTCACTAGTTATGCATTGGGTATTCTCTTATATTTGCTTCAGTGGTAACTTCTGACATGAAAGGGGGAGCGTGGTCATGTTTCGTATGTTTGGAATAGTAATAATAAATCCTGCTTATTGGTGAAAGCAGATTTGTTATTACTATTTTAGAAATGCCACTTTTAGAAGTGGGCATTTCTGTGGGCTTCTTACTCTTTGTGCTTTGCCTGGTTATGTATTCAATGTCTGTTTTTTAGACTGACTGGAGCATGGATGTGCATTCACTCTAGACAGTCGCAAGGGGGGTTGAGGTGTGCCCTGCCTTTCCTGTGTGACTCAGCACTGGGCTGAACAGACCTTTGTTGCATTAAGAATGCTGGGAGGAGGTTCCATTGCACCTGAATAGGCCTGGTCTGCATTTTGAGTGGTGGGAGGAGTTGCAACTGCAGCTGAATAGGCCTGTGCCTGCCTTTCACAAAGCTGTCTCTGTCCCTGTGTCTGGAGCTAGGGCTTGGGATTGAATGGGGGTTTTGCGCAGTTCTAGGGTTGTTTGAAGTGCTGCCAGAACAAAGGCTATAGGGGTATAAGTTTAGAGACTGTGACCTCATGTTTTTATACACTACGTGGGACTTGTAATCAGAAGCTGCTAGCTCTACAGACTGAACGTCTGCCAAAAGGAATGCTGAGCTGCAAAGGGACTCAGTGGTTGCTCTGCTTAGTACTGCCCTGCTGCTAGCCAGCTCCCTGACTCTGGACTATCAAGGCACTGCTGGTCTGCCAGGAGGGACCACCCGTATTGCCTCTAGGGTGCTGGCCTCTTTGTTTTCCGCTGCCAGCCAAGTGTTCACCCAACCAGTGTTCTCCCAGGACACCCAGCACGTGGTGAGTGCTGGTTGCTGCCCCTGCAACCATAGTACATGGTGAAGCGCTACATTGAGCAAATCAATGTCCTTTGCCTACAGAAACAATAGCGCCTGGTGAGTGCTTTCAATGCTGCTGCCCGAGGCGTGGGCTCACCTTGCAATAAAACCATGCTGGAGTGCTGTTAATTGGCCTGCGGCGCTGCACTTTCCTCCTGGGTTCAGAGCTAGCATAGAGGAGAGCTGAAATGAAGCTCCCGCTCCAGTTCCTGCATTTCTTTTGGATGGTATCAGTAAGTGTGGGCGCAAAATCCGTTCCACTCGCGGATTTTGCGGATTTTCGGCAATTTCGCGATCCGCGAATCTCGCGAAATTGCCAAAAATTCGCAAATTCGCTCGCGGGCGGATTTGTATTTTTTTTGCAGCTTCTTCATGGATAATGCAGGCAGGACTCATTCTGGCACGATAATCCTGTCACAAAAATTAAACCTCAACAGGAAGCAATTACAGATATAAATAAAGCAGGTGCCAGAGTTGAAGCTCAAAGTCAGTCACACATTACAATCAGCCCAAACAACTAGTGAGCGCAGTCGAGGCTAGGCAGGTGTGCTTCCTCCCCATATCTACCGCCTACAATAAGATGTAATCCTTGATGGAGGACTTTGCATCCACGAGTTTCTCGAGCGCAATCCCCCTGTACTTACTGTGACCAGGAGGCTGCTTTTTTCTCATCTGCTGCTCTGATCGGTCTCTGACCCTTTATAAACAAGATTGCAAAAAACAGTTGATGGACAGAATGTAGAACAATGTCATACATTCACCCCAGTACGAACTACCAAGCCAAGTCTTTCCCAGACCCTAATCAAGCATCCAAGGACCGGTTTCTGGCTATCAGCCTTCATCAGCCTGGATAGCTTGACTCCAGTGGTGTGGAGAGCCTGGGACTCACGTCTGAGTATACCCAGCACACTCAGGGTGAAAATTGCAAAAAACAGTTGATGGACAGAATGTAGAACAATGTCATACATTCACCCCAGTACAAGGATCTGGGCCTAAATCCATCGTATTTTTGCACTCCACACCACCCTGGGTTAGACACTGGCTATATGCAAATCAGCTCTGACCCTGTGCCTCATGGGAACAGTTCAGTCCGAACTACCAAGCCATGTCTTTCCCAGACCGGAATCAAGCATCCAAGGACCGGTTTCTGGCTATCAGCCTTCATCAGCCTGGAAAGCTTGACTCCAGTGGTGTGGAGAGCCTGGGACTCACGTCTCAGTATAACCGGCACACTCTGGGTGAAAGTTGCAAAAAACAGTTGATGGACAGAATGTAGAACAATGTCATACATTCACCCCAGTACAAGGATCTGGGCCTAAATCCATCGTTTTTTTGCACTCCACGCCACCCTGGGTTAGACACTGGCTATATGCAAATCAGCTCTGACCCTGTGCCTCATGGGAACAGTCCAGTCCGAACTACCAAGCCATGTCTTTCCCAGACCGGAATCAAGCATCCAAGAACCGGTTTCTGGCTATTAGCCTTCATCAGCCTGGATAGCTTGACTCCAGTGGTGTGGAGAGCCTGGGACTCACGTCTGAGTATACCCAGCACACTCGGGGTGAAAATTGCAAAAAACTGTTGATGGACAGAATGTAGAACAATGTCATACATTCACCCCAGTACAAGGATCTGGGCCTAAATCCATCGTTTTTTTGCACTCCACACCACCCTGGGTTAGACACTGGCTATATGCAAATGAGCTCTGACACTGTGCCTCATGGGAACAGTCCAGTCCGAACTACCAAGCCATGTCTTTCCCAGACCGGAATCCAGCATCCAAGGACCGGTTTCTGGCTATCAGCCTTCCTCAGCCTGGATAGCTTGACTCCAGTGGTGTGGAGAGCCTGGGACTCACGTCTGAGTATACCCAGCACACTCTGGGTGAAAATTGCAAAAAACAGTGGATGGACAGAATGTAGAACAATGTCATACATTCACCCCAGTACAAGGATCTGGGCCTAAAGCCATCGTTTTTTTGCACTCCACACCACCCTGGGTTAGACACTGGCTATATGCAAATCAGCTCTGACCCTGTGCCTCATGGGAACAGTCCAGTCCGAACTACCAAGCCATGTCTTTCCCAGACCGGAATCAAGCATCCAAGAACCGGATTCTGGCTATCAGCCTTCATCAGCCTGGATAGCTTGACTCCAGTGGTGTGGAGAGCCTGGGACTCACGTCTGAGTATACCCAGCACACTCGGGGTGAAAATTGCAAAAAACAGTTGATGGACAGAATGTAGAACAATGTCATACATTCACCCCAGTACAAGGATCTGGGCCTAAATCCATCGTTTTTTTGCACTCCACACCACCCTGGGTTAGACACTGGCTATATGCAAATCAGCTCTGACCCTGTGCCTCATGGGAACAGTCCAGTCCGAACTACCAAGCCATGTCTTTCCCAGACCGGAATTAAGCATCCAAGGACCGGTTTCTGGCTATCAGCCTTCATCAGCCTGGATAGCTTGACTCCAGTGGTGTGGAGAGCCTGGGACTAACGTCTGAGTATACCCAGCACACTCGGGGTGAAAATTGCAAAAAACAGTTGATGGACAGAATGTAGAACAATGTCATACATTCACCCCAGTACAAGGATCTGGGCCTAAATCCATCGTTTATTTTGCACTCCACACCACCCTGGGTTAGACACTGGCTATATGCAAATCAGCTCTGACCCTGTGCCTCATGGGAACAGTCCAGTCTGAACTACCAAGCCATGTCTTTCCCAGACCGGAATCAAGCATCCAAGGACCGGTTTCTGGCTATCAGCCTTCATCAGCCTGGATAGCTTGACTCCAGTGGTGTGGAGAGCCTGGGACTCACGTCTGAGTATACCCAGCACACTCGGGTGAAAATTGCAAAAAACAGTTGATGGACAGAATGTAGAACAATGTCATACATTCACCCCAGTACAAGGATCTGGGCCTAAAACCATCGTTTTTTTGCACTCCACACCACCCTGGGTTAGACACTGGCTATATGCAAATCAGCTCTGACCCTGTGCCTCATGGGAACAGTCCAGTCCAAACTACCAAGCTATGTCTTTCCCAGACCGGAATCAAGCATCCAAGGACCGGTTTCTGGCTATCAGCCTTCATCAGCCTGGATAGCTTGACTCTAGTGGTGTGGAGAGCCTGGGACTCACGTCTGAGTATACCCAGCACACTTTATAAACAAGAGGCATGTGAACTCGCATAGAAGCCCCGCCCATTTGGCCCCGATCCACACACACTAGGGTACACGTGTCACATTATTGCAAATGGCCAAAAAAAATCCGCGATTTCACGTGAAAATCCGCTAACTCGCAAAATTCGCCCGTACTTAGTTATCAGCAACCAGGGCTCTGCTACGTGGCCCAGGCTGCCAGGTCCTATGGTGCACAGGCAGTGTGGAATCACTGCCTAGGGGTTCAGCCGCGTTGCTGGGGCAATGCCAAAGCCAGAGGGAGGCAGGGCCCAGCTGGAACCCGAGCCTCTTGGGCTCCAATCAGCTGCCATTCATTGGTGGACACACACCCCCGAAGGCCAGGACCATAATCCTCACTAGCGGCAGCCAGAGACAGATTCCTGCGAGGGCTGTACTGCTCGCATGGCCCCATCCCTGGTTCCAGGGACGGGGCTCAGTGGGGCCTGATTATTTGGCTAAGGAAGCTGAGCTGGCCAGCAGCTGCACTGTACAGACGTAGGCAGTTGCCTTTGCTGACACCACTGTGGATGAGCCAGAATGGGGCCTCCCACTTGATTTTGCAGTGCATACTCCCCCTTGTTGATACATACCATGGGGGCACCGAGTGGCTGCAAAGGTCACTGCCCTTCTAGTCCAGAATGGCCATACTTGTATACCTTTGTGCCGCATTCGTTCACTGTCTTCCTTGTCCCGAAGGGCCATTATTGAAAGGTACATGGTGGGTGCTTTCTCAGCAACAGCAGATTACCGTATTCCCTGTTGTAGGTGAGCAGGTGGCCCAGCAGCTTATGTGGAGGGAACAGGGACACCAGATACCCAATAATAGGAACGCAGGTGCTTTCCTATGTGTTGTTTATGGTAATATATGGTGATATGCATATGTTGGCACCACATTTATGATCCCTGCGTTGTTTAACATTTTGATCGCTGGTGTGATGATTTATGTTGTGTATGCCTTGAATTTCTCAGGTTAACATGCATTACTGCAGGGTTCGCCTTTTATGTGTAGTACTGGTGGATTTATAATGTGTGCAACCTGTAAGTATTTACTGGATTGCACTATCTATGCTGTTATGACCATTGCCTAGAGGGAAAGTGATTTTATGATCTATGCGATGTCCTGACAATCACCTGGTTGGCGAAGTGATTTACGTGATTGTTATCTAATGTGTTTTTATGTACAATACAAAGGATATTTTTATATAACCTTGTGTGTAGATTCTCTTTGTGATGTACCTAGTGTGTTACTGGTGTGTGTCTTGTGCAAGCTCTTTACACATTATCTCTGAGATAAGCCTGACTGCTCTGCCAAGCTACCAAGGGGGTGAGCAGGGTTACCCTGACTAGAGTGGTGGGTTCTGCCTGGCTCAGGTGCATGCCCTAGCCAAGAAGAAACCCCAATTCTTCTCAGTTCCCGTAAATTGATTTATAAATATGCATATTATTCACCAGGGTTTGAATCATAGCCTCGTGGATCAGATCATTAGATACTGTCTTGTAAGAACTACAATTTATCTGGTGTTTAAAAATAGAAATTGTTATGACTCATTTTGATAAAACAATAGAGCTTATATCAATTTGCATCTCTGCACTATGATCTATCCTTTAATTTTCTTCCCACAGATGTTGAGAAGCAATATCTAATTTATGCTCCTTTTCAGCAGATATCCTTTTCCTGAATATTAAATTGTAGCTGACTCACCGATCTGCCCTTTCCTCCCACTTTTAATCACTGAGATATATTAAGTAGCTTTGCAAAAAGCAAACATTACTAATAAAATATGCAACTTTAGTGTGTGAGACATAACGATGTTAGCAATTCAAACAAGAACTGGGTGTTCGTAGAAATGGTGGTCAAAGTTCTCAAAATACAGGGATCCTCCTGAGCCATGAACAAAGAGCCACCAATAAGGATTTTTGCACTGCAACGATAGGGATGTCTGGCTATGTCCTACACAGCAGCCTTTTCTGTTTGTATCTATGTTGTGACAACTCACCAGCCTTTGCGTTTCTGTTTCACACATCTCACAGACTGCTTTCTACCGTAGTGAAAAAAAACAGAACCACTGTATTACACGCTTAAAAGAAAAGAAACTTGGAAAACACTTGGCCTTGCCATAATTGAAATCACGCTGGCGAAATGTGCGTGCATCTGGGAATTTCAAGATGTGTTTGTTACGCCAAATTCCCAAAATGATGCCATCTCACATGGGGGCATATTAACAACAAATAGCAATAAGTATCGCTAAATGTGCTTAGCGCATTTTTTTTTTATCGCCGGCTATCGCGGGATATTATCGGAGAGATAACGTGCTATTAGCAACGTTTATCTCCAAAGCGATAAAATATCCAGCGATATTGGCTCAATGCATGAATATCGCTGGAAATCCAGCGATATTCTGGCATCATCGCTAATAGGGACTTAACCTAAATATCCACCTCCCATTGGATATACAGGTTAAAAAGTGGTCTGAGCAGGCATTAGGTTTTGGCGATAATCGCGCTTAGCGCGAGTTTTTTTATCGCTTCGCCTGCCTTGCTAATAGGCGTTTGCTGTGTTAGTGACTGCTTTCAGTCGCTAACAGGTTGGGTAAGCCCACTTGGCATGTCATTAGCGATAAATATCGCTGACATGCAAAGCCGTCCCCAAACCTGTAGCTATCGCCTACAAGCTGTCGCTAACTGCTGTAAGCTACAGCTTGCTAATAGGGCGATAAAAATATCGCCGCTTTCACAGGAAAAAGTCCCGCTAAAGCGGCGATATCGCCCTTGCTAATGTGCCCCATAGTTATGTGCTATTTGTAGTAAACGTTTACAATTACCACATTTAAATAACGCGAAAACAACACAGAACATGAAGCATCTGTTGCTCATGTTAATGTGTCCTTCCATCAAACGTTGACACCAGGATGCATTTCATGCTAACATATCGGGATAAATGAAAGACTCACATGTTGTATAACTTTCCTGATGTTTTCAGTACTTGTGTGAAAGTAAGTTATGCACATTTCGCACTCCCCTAGTAAACTCTCATAAGAAAGTGGCCCTCGACAAAAGTCTCAATGGCAAAGTAAATTGTCTTAAAAGCTGTCACAGCTGCTCCTTTCAAAACAAAATGCTCTGTATAAATGAATATAATGTCACCTCTATGGTGCAAACCTAGCTCTGGAGCACTGGGGCAGTGAACAGAATGTGTGGGCCCTGGGGTTGATTTGTGACCATATACAAAAAGCGGGCTGTAGATGAGAGTGCTATTTATTGGGACTCTAAGTCTGTCCAAAGAGATACTTTTCCAGATCTTTTCTGAATTGAGTCTGTAGGGTTATTCTGATGCTAATGGAGATGTTTGTTTCACATTATCGGTGTATAGATGGAAAATGCCTGCCTTGATGTTTCCATTTCACATTTCCTCAGCTCTGGCGATGGCCTGGCTCCTTGGTTTGTGATTGCCTCTTGAATTGGTTAGTTTCTCAGCCAGGAATGCAGGGCTGCTCACTCTGGTAGCCTTGCAGGTGTAGGAGCAGGTTTTGTAGACAAAGATAGTTTAGTGCTATCAGTTTTGGGATTGTGGAGTGAGCTGAGAGGAGGTTGTGTGCAGCATTCCTTTCAGAGATTGTCATAGGAGCAGATCATTACATACACCCACGCCAGAGAGGGTGAGATTGTTCTGAGTCAATTTTAGATAGGTATTGTTTCAGTTTTCAGCAGCTAGTGTGATATTCAGCTATCTTGGTTTTCTCTGTGATGTGTTCTTTGAGGGACAGGCCCAGGTAGAGCATGATTTTGCATTAGTTGTTGATTAGGGCGGCAAATCCATCTAGGTTCTTGCCATATACTCGGTCTGATTATGATTAGTGTGACCGAGAGACAGGTAGAATTCTGTTTTCATCAGACACAATCTTTGAGTGAGATCTTGGTCTGCAGATTTGGGTTATGTTGAGTTAGGAATTGAGGGCCTCATTTATGAAAAGTGACAGAGCGCTGCGTGAAAACAGCGATGCGTCACTTTTCACTGCGCCCTCCCTGCAACACCAACGATGCGTCATATTTACTTTATGATGCATCATGTCACAAGGAGTTACAGATACGTCAGTATTTCTGACGTATCTGTAGGCGCAAAAATGACGCTTTGCTGGAGGGTGTCACAAAAGTGCGCAACTTCAGCAATGGGTCATTACACATGGGAATGATAGTGCCTGTGCCAGTCTTAAGATATTGACGCATTAGCATCCAAGACATGGCTCAGTGAAACCTTATAGATTTTCCTGCATCACTTTTACGACCCTTTCTTCCGTCAATACCCACCCTTGCATACATTATACATGGCGCAGGTATAATGTGGCGCGTGGGTTTACAAAGTGCTGCATCTACCTAGATGCGTCACTTTGTCAATATGGAGCAACAAGGCCTATTTTTTACGCCACTGGTGATTCACAAAAAGTGACGCACCGGCAGCGCTAAAGTGACGCAAGGGCTCATAAATAAGCCCCTGAATGTCTGAATGTTGAGGACAGAGGAGGCTTTAAAGAAGTGTCACTGTCAGCACCGGAAAAGAAGGCCAGACGCGGACACTGTACACCCAGGAGATAGGTGCAGGTTTGAAATATTTGTGTAGCATGTTTACTTCCTTCCACTGATCCAGATTTTTTTGTTTTAATTAAGTAAAAATATGTTTTAGCCGTTTGTGTTATATAAAATGTACCACTTTCACTGGAACAGATTTATAATACCACTTATTACAGGGGGGTGTACCTCCAGCTTCCCTCCATACAGCAGTGGTAGTTAGCATTCCTGAAGAAGGAGAAAAACAGTCAAAATATCAACTCCTATAGACCAATAAGTCTTCTTAAAGTTGACTGTAAGATCTTTACAAAGCTCCTTACAAACAAGCTCAGTAGAATTGTGGGTTCACTGATTAATATAGATCAATGTGGCTTTGTGGCTGGGAAGCAGCTTTTTGCTAATACGACATTTTTAATAGAAGCACTGGATTCTTTTATTAAGAATAGCATAGAGGCTCAGGTGTGGTTTTTCGATGCTGAGAAAGCGTTTGATTTGGTGTCTTCTGACTGTCTTTTTTTAATCCTCGCTAGATTTGGTTTCCCAGAAGGATTTATACAATTAATAAGAAGCTTAAATAAGGGTTCATAGGCACACATATCAATCAACCCTAGAGATGTGGGTACTTGTAGAATAAACAGGGGTACAAGCAAGCGTGTCCCCATCACCTATTTTACTTGTCCTACTCATAGAACCCCTGGCAATTTTTATCAGACAAAAAATACGACACACTGCGCCCCTACAAGGCATGACCAATATGAAACGTTATTCTAATGACATTGTTGTATTTTTAAATCCCATGGAGCACACCCAAGAAGACATTTTAGGTTTTTTTTGGTGGCTATAAAATAGATAAGGCCAAGACAGAAATTCTGTTGTGTAATTGCTCTGCAGACACACTACTGCCAAGCTTTAGACTAGTATATAACTCCCGGCCGAAGAAATACTTGGGGATATATGTTTCGGAAAGAGTAGAGGAGCTATTTAGTTTGAATTACAACCCCCTGGTGCAAAAATGTAAACGCTTTTTAGCACAATTAAACCAACTTCCAATATTAATATTAGGCCAGGTGGCACTTATAAAGATGACAATCCTACCACTATTTAACTTTTTATTTGCAGAAGCCCCATGTGCACTACAAACGTCTTTTTTTAAAGAGATGGATAGTCTGTTAACATATTTTCTATGGGCCAACAAGGTAACAGACCAGCATTAGCCAATTTAAACTACCCTATTAATGAGGGAGGGTTGTCCCTCCCAAATATAAGTGAATACTATCACGCACATTTTGCACACACAAATCACAGATTTTGTACCCAGTCTGACTCTTCAGAGATGGATAATTTATTATGGTACAATTTTAAAGGAGTTCAAAATTACAGACCCAATGAGAATAGTTAAGAACCCAAAAAAAGTGCGGTATTAAGTTCGCCAATGGATTTTTGAACAAAAAACCCAATTGTTAACATTTTAATGTATCCCCAGGATAAATGGCTCCATGAGATTGGCTCATCTTTACACCGGGGAGGATAAGTTGCTGCAAACCGGTGTATTAAAGAAGTGGGAGGAAAATGGGTACAGGCAAGTGAGAGACTTTCTTAACTCAGATTCCTGGAAAAAGTGGCCGGGTTAGAAATCGGGCTTCTGTGCTCCAGGGACCTGCTCAAAGGTCATTTATCCAAATCAAGCATTTTCTAGAAAGTATTGACACCAGAACGTTAACAGCAAGCTTAGATTTAAGCGAAGAGCTAGAAGCCTCAGACAAGTGGACAATAAGAACTTGGGTAAGAATTTTTAATGATTACAAATCTGCTGCCATCGACAAAAAAGCACGAGATAAATGGCAGAAAAAAGAAGATCTGCAGATTCCAAGAGCAACATGGAGTAGGATTAACAAACTTAACGCTACATTAATTAGAGGTGCTAATTGTAAACAAATGCAATTATACACAAAATGGTTAATATATAGGTCTCCATCATTTCTACATAACATACATCCTCAGATTAACAATAGGTGTTTTCTCTGCTCTAGGGAGGGAGGAGGCACTTGATCTCATAATGTCTGGGATTGTCCAAAAATTAAGTATTTATGGGAAGAAACTGAGAAATATTTCAGATGAACCATAGGCCAATCCCTAAATATTAATAACTACATTGCAGTTCTTGGATGCTCTCTAAATGCAACGCTGAACAGTATGCGAGACGAGTGCTTGCCTCGGTGACAAGATCATTACTTTTGCAAAACTGTCGTAGTAACAATGTGCCCACCTTCCAAGCCTGGAGAGCTAAACTCCATAAAGTTAAAGAGCTAGAGAGACGTAAGTTATGCATTAAGGTTTCGGTCTCTTAGGAAATTTGAGAAATGCTGGAACTCCATAGGAAATTAGTTTGGGATCTGGGTAAAAAGAATGTTATTTCAGAAACTGTGAACTCTACGATTCTCTTTGAATGTTTCAGGAGTTTATGTACTCTTAATTCATTGGTCTTTCTTTTTGATAATGATTCTGTTCTAAGATTGATCTATATTATGATGTCATCAACCGTAATTTATACTGAACGTTTACGCACTTTTCTCTGCATTTGTATATTGCATCAGGAGTTGAACTCTCAATAAAAAAAAAGTGGAAAAAAAACATTTTAGAATGCTTGGTTTCCATCAATGCGCTTTATAAAAAAATTATATATACATATTGTTGCATAAAACACCATTTAAATACAATAAAAACACCCATTTCTCAAAACACTGACAGATATATCTTCTGCCTCAGGTGAAGAATAAACATTAAATGGATGATGTTCAAATGCTCTAAATCATTCTAAAGAGCAGTTAAATAATTAATAAATCATGTAACATAAACATATAAAATATACTTAAGAAATAATGTGTAATATGGTCTAATATTGCTAATTGCAGTCTTGCAATTTGTACACACAATAAAAGGTCCGAGTTATGTATTAGGTGTAAATAAGTATACATTTCAACAGCTGCCTGTTTTCACAGTAACAACAGACACAGAACTCTGCGAGCGAATTGCAGGTTCTCCATGTTAAACACAGAAATAGATAAGCAAAAACTACACATTTCAGCCATACCTCTAGCCTTGTTTACGTTGGTTATAAAATATTTTAATCCACAAAATGCATTTGTTTCATCATAAAACAAATGTACATCTTGTACTCCTCCGTTATATTTGAGTAACTCTATCATTTTCAAAGTAGTGATGACCAACACTTGTTATACAATATACACATTTCACAGCAATTCAATAGTCATGGAGCAAATGTGTGCACAAGGATCATTCACTTTATCGCTTTTCAATCTATTGTTGATATACATATCTTATTCATAATCTACTATTAATATATCAACCATATACAATGTTGAACTAATCAGATATTACTAAAGTCATGCCCTAGTGGGCCCATCCTAGAGACACAGTACAAAACAAATGCTACATTTCTAAAGAAACAGGTGAATCCCCACCAGGTGGTTCTTCCCCAGTCATCGCTTCACAATGCTATATAATACTAAATAGTACACATATTGTGCCATCGTTTCTACATCTGCTCCCTCACATTTCAATTTTTATTTCAACACCCATTGTTTCTGTATATCTAGTATTAGAGCATTGATGAAAAACAAAAGTGGGGGGAAGACAAAAAACAATTCTTTAGAAAATATTACCCAAAGTAGAACTCCAACAATAGGGCCAACAGCAATATTAAAGACTGCATACTCTTGAATCAGGATTAGTACATTGCTTGCTTAACCTCTTCGAGGCTCATGACGAGCTGAGCTCATCATGAGCCACAGCGCTCCGGTGCTCATGACGAGCTCAGCTCGTCATGAGCCGTGGAACACTCGCATGCAGGGATAATTCCCCTGCTGTGCTGAGCGTTCCACGGGAACGTGTGTGGCCGTGACGAGCTGAGCTCGTCATGAGCATAGCAGCGCGGTGCCTCATGACAAGCTCAGCTCGTCATGAGCATGGGGGCGCTGCGCGTGCCCCCCTCCCCCCCAGCACAGTGGGGGATTAACCCCCACAGCGAAGGGGTTAAAAACAATTATATGCAATATAAAAACAAACCCAACTGAGATCATAAGATGCAAGCAGATTTATTACTCCCCCAGAAAATCATGAAGTTCCTTAAGTACTGTTGGTTCAAAAGAGTTCAATCCTACAATGTGCTTAGCTTCCGGGCGATGTAATGCTACATCCCTATTTTCTGCTTTGTGGCTACAGGATTCCATATCAAAAGCAAACTATCTCAATCCTACAGTTTCCCCTTCATGTCCCTTCTGAAAATGTTTGGGACTGTCTATGTAAGGTGTGTTTTTGGAAAGGTTCTCAAATGTTGGAGAATACTCTTGTGAACTGGCAACTTTGTGTTGGAAATATAATATTTTGGGTATGTACACCTAATGGCATATATTATTGTTTGACTGTCATTTAAAATTATGGTTTATGTGTACCTTAAAGCAATTTAGATTTTTAAATCATTTAATGTAATGTCATGCAGAGTTAGTACTCAACAGGACCAAGAAGAAACTCATCTTATTAAAGCAAATAGTTTTGTTCTCTCTCTCTCCTCTTAATTTGTCTATGGACAGTAATGGTAATGTAGTTTCTTATATAGCGCACGTATCACCACAAAGGGTATCTCGGCGCTTGCTTTGGGAACCCGTCCTGGTTTTTCCCTGTGGGATAGCCCAGCTGGGCACCCCGCCGCGGGGGCCGTAGTGGAGATTGAGCAAGCTATTGCCCAGAGTTGCAGAGCGTGAACCCCTGATTCAAGTAGGCACCGAAGCGAGAATTATCAGGTCCTTGTACATTTGGGATCCAAACCCTGCCGCGTCGGGAATTGAACCCTTGTCCCAGGCCGACCTCTGCTTCTGGGTCTGCCTCCTCTAACCGGTGAGCAACACTTCTCCACTCCAGTATTGATATATTGTTCAGACTGTACTTCAGTGTCAAAGTTATAGTGTGAACAAAATATTTCTACTGTCCATAGATGAATTAAGAGGAGAGAGAGAAAATATAATAACCATGATTGTATCACAACTAACTGTTGGCTGTGTTGTGTTGACAAAAGAATGTATATAGGCAGGGGGCCTTTCAATGTTTATTCAGAATTGTTTTAATTATGTTGTGATCAGAGTTCTATGTGGTAATAAATCTCTTATCCCTTTATGTATGTGCCTGCTTCTTCACACTCCTTTTTTAATTAAACAACATATCCTCTCTCTATACCTTCTGTGGTTTATGTAAAGCTTTATTTAGAATCCCCTCAGGATGTCCCCATAGTCTAAATCTTGCTAAACAGACCTTGGTGTCCATTTCCTATGTGGAGCTTACACTAGAGTTCCCCTTAGCTCTCAATAACTCACTGAAGGTAATATTTCACTTCTGAGTGATTGGATAGAAACGTTTCACATGTAAAACATTGTTAGTTGAAGTGAGTTTCCTATAACTATTTTATTGTCCTCTACCTCCACACACATGTCAAGAAAAATCACGTTCTTTGCTCGAAATTATATGTGAACTTTAAATTTAATTTACTATCATTCAAGAAATGCAACCATTTTTCCCGTTGCAGATAAAGAAGAATTTATAGATGTATCTGATTGGCTTAACAGAGGTCTCTGTGTATACTCCAGATCTGGTACATGGAATACCTGCTTCTTCCTCCATCGTGGCATTTTCAGTAACATCGGAGAGTGATCATATTATCTGGTGGGTCTAGATCATATTATATGTGAACTTTAAATTTAATTTACTATCATTCAAGAAATGCAACCATTTTTCCCGTTCCAGATAAAGAAGAATTTATAGATGTATCTGATTGGCTTAACAGAGGTCTCTGTGTATACTCCATATCTGGTACATGGAATACCTGCTTCTTCCTCCATCGTGGCATTTTCAGTAACATCGGAGAGTGATCATATTATCTGGTGGGTCTAGATCTTAACAATTGTTGACATGCTCACATCCCCTCTTTTTGCCTTATACTTGTATAACTGACATACCATCTATTGTAACCATTATGTACTCTTGTTCCGATCTCACATCAAACATCCTCTGAGTTTTTGATATAAGAGGGCAATGTTTCAAGCTAGGGACATAAAGATTATCAATTTAACCTGATGGATTCTCCAAAAGGCTTTCATTGGTGGAGACTATTGGTCTCCCAGGTGGTTAATTTGTATCTCTGTGCACTTTAGGTAACAGGTAAAGTATTGATATTTTTGGATGATCATCCATAAGGAAAAATTATTTGTCTCATTCCAAAAGGCTTGCTTCCCATCTGATATGTAATTCATAATGAAACTCTGATTTAGATCAACAAGACAGGTCATAGAAATATTGATATAACACTCCTCATCACACATCTATTGGCTTTATCAAAGGATGAGATTATCAACATATTAAAAGACAGATCTATCAAATTTCCCCCCAAATCACCAAAGTTCAGTTAAATGTATATGTCAGTACTTCACACAAT
Organism: Lissotriton vulgaris; assembly: GCF_964263255.1. NCBI lineage: Eukaryota > Metazoa > Chordata > Amphibia > Caudata > Salamandridae > Lissotriton > Lissotriton vulgaris. The sequence goes on from NW_028249386.1 coordinate 331,177, forward strand.
GCAATGTTTATTAAAATTGATTATTATAAACTTGTTAAATACAGTATTAAGGATAAAAACATGTCAGTGAGTCTTTCTTTTAAGATAGTATTAATTATTACATTTTGTGGGTGAAAAATGTTAAAATAGTCAGAGACAATAAAAAAAAAACTTGTCTCTGAGTCTTTCGTATAAACTTTTTTGGTCCAGAAAAAGCAATCCTAAGGAGAATACACAAGATGGTTTGTGCTCCAGCTGAAGAGCATAGGAGTGCTTTAGAAACTCTCCTGGGTTGATGGATGTAATGACCCAGGAGGCTTAGGTCTAGATTACGATTTTTGGCGGTGCAAGAGCAGGCAGCTTGTCACCACTGTGGCCCTGCACTGCCAAGAGTTACTTTTGCATGCCAGATTACAAGTTTTTGTAGTCTGGCATTCGACGGTGTGGCAGTCCTGTGGTAGTGTTGTTTAAAAGGCTCATTGTGAGCCTGAAACAGCACCGCCGCTGATGGACAGCCAGAGCACATTCCTTCACAGGATGAAATGCACCCTATCATGCATTTCTTCCTGTGCAGGACCTGGAGGCACAGAAATACAGGGGTGCACACCATGTGCCCCTTGCATGAACCCCATGCACAGGAGCAAGAGGGGCCTACTTTCCTCACCACCAACAGTTACATGGAGGAAAAACCTCAATGACACTGCTGGGTGCCACAGGGCACCACCAAGCATATTTCGGCCCTTAGATCACTGCTGGACCACCATGTAACAGCGGTTCCCTGATGACTACAGTGGTGCAATTACAGTCCGACTGTTGAAGTCCTAATAAGGTGGTTGGACTGCCAGTACAGCGGTGGCTGGACTGCAACTGCTGCACCCAGTGATTTTGGCGGTCCTCAGACCACCAGGCTTGTAATCCTGGCCTTAGAGTTTTTTAATGCTACTGAGGGACTGCTGGACTCTGTATCAGCCACCAACAGCATAAAAAAAGAATTGGTGGTACTTCTCACTATTCTAATGGCACTACCTGAGGCACTAATTTATGATTTTCTAATAAGGGAAAGGGGGTCCCCGGGAACCCCATTCCCCAGGGCCTTTTCTTAAAACAAGGTAATGGTTGGCACACAGCTTCCCTCCCTATTGCCATAGGGACCCTATCTCCCAGGGTCTTTTAAAAATAATAAGTGAAGGTTACACAGGGCCCCTTCCCTGAGCCACTAAGGGCCCAGGGGGCCTCTTCCCCCAAGGCCTTTATTAAATTATAAGGATGGGGTGCACTCCCGATTCTAGACTCTCTACAGCCCAGGGACCCCATCCCCCAGGGCCTCTAGCTGGTGCCCCAGTGCCCACATGGGGAAACTACAATCCAGTATGTTGTGGGATAGAGGAGTATACACCATACGGCTCCCTAGCAAGCCTCATACTGAGTGCTGGCAGGAGCCGGCCCCTCTCCTTTGCTCCCAACTGGGTGGGAACAATGTTTCAAACTGCTCCCACCAGTCAGGATCATAGTTTTGTCCCTTGTCCAGAAGAGTGTAGGTAGGTTACGCCTTCACTCTCCTGGACATGGAACCACAGTGTCCTGGGAGTAAGCTCCTCAGGACACTACATAATTGCGCACCCGGGAAAAGAGTCCCTAGGGGCAGATATCAGCACTGGGAGGAGGGGGCAAATGGCTTTCATCCTCTACTGTTAGTGTTTTGGCACTGGGACCCACAAGGTCTGCAAGAGGCTGGGGAAGCAGGGCCACATATCCTCCCTTCCCAATAATAAGTTATTAACCTCAGGGCATGGGGTCCAACGGGCACAATAGGGACTCAGGAAGGGAGCTGCATGTCCACCTATGCACGTGATTTGGCCCCGGGAGTATATTTCCTAGAGCCAGGACTGGCTTGAGGAGGGGGGCACCACTCAAGCCACTACCCTCAAATATTTTAAGTGAAGAACCCCAGGCTCAGGCAAAGTCTGAGGGTCTAATTAATTAACATGTGAAGACTGGTGGGCTTTTTAGGTTTTTTGTTAAATAAGCCACAATACTGCAGGAATCACAGAGGACTCCTGCAGGAATGTGACATTTAAAAAAATAAATTGGCCCATGGGGATCCATCTGGAACCTCACACAAGGACATGGGGGTTAGGGTATTTATTTACTACTCCTTATATATTTATATATTTAAACTAATCTCAGGAGAAGGGGCAAAATCTCAGATTCCTGCAATGACTCTGCAAACATGTTCTTCATGCTGCAGGCTGCCAATCAGATTGCTCGAAACTCATGAGAGAATTACTCCCATGGGAGAGAATTTATCCAAGGGAAAAATAGTCCCTGGGGCCAATCAGAATCCTCTACTTTTTAAATTAGGTAAAATGGGTTCAAGGGACTCTCGTGAGAGTCCCTCGAAACCAACCATCCTGATATGCGAATATTTTTTATCTCTAATATAAAAAAATCACAAAAACATCACTTTCTGGGCAAAGTTCTAGCTACCTGCCAAATTTAGTATCAATTCGTTCACCAGTTTTTGCAGTAAGACTTTTTAATAAATTCCATGGAAAATTAATGGGGATTTTGCTATTTGGGCCTCCCTCTTTTTTTCAGTCTCCGCTTAACAGATCAGCCAAGAACTTTCCAGGCCCAAACAAGGCAAAAAAGAACACTTCTTTTAAAGTTTCATGAAGATTTATCAAACGGTGCCAAAGTTAATGGCAAAACAAAAAGCCATTTTGTATGGAAAAACTGACATAATCAATAATAGCATTTGCAATGTCATCAGTGATGATATAAATGATGTCATAGAACATGCAATGAGTAATGTAATATATGAGGTCAAAAGCAGTGCATGTATAACTGCTGAATTTCTGTGTTTGCTTTTGTTTTAAAAACTTTACGGTCTCTCTGATTTTCACGTAAATATATTGTCACTGTAACCTATTTCTTTTCAGTTAATTTTTAAGATTTGTTAAATGTATTACCACGGTGCATATGGTAGGAAGAGACTGTCCTGGGTAGGAACGGTCCTGTTTATCCCCAGGTAGTAACTGCCCTACCCAAACATACACCTTCCTAGGGGAATGGCTATGCATGGTAGGGTGTGGGTAAGGGCTGCACTGTCTGCAGAAACCTCTATGTTGAGTGATATGTGAGCTTAATAGGGTGTGATTTCTCTGCTTCGACTCAGAATGATGGGTATGTATAGTAGAATGTGAGCAAAGAGTTGCCTCTCCACTAAGTTCTCTCCTTTGGAGGATGAGTGGGTGTAGTGGGGTGTGGGGAGAGATCGGCCTCCCTACTGACAACTATCCCCAGAGCATCATGTGTGCGTAGCAGGGTGCGTGGATAAAGCAGCCTCTCCGCTGAGACTCCTCACTTAGAAGATGGATGTGCATAATATGGTTTGCCTGCAGATTGGCTTCTCCGCTAACATCTCTCTCTTGGATGATGGGTCTGAGTAGTAGGTTGTATGGAGGGACTCATTTCAGATGTCATCAGAGATGTCATCAGTGAAGTCACTGACCATGTCATGAGTGATGTAATATGTGATGTCATCAGCAGTGCATTGCGGGGGCGCAAGTTATAGTTAGCCCAGCTCACTATACTGAATTTCACAGGTTTTGTACAAGTGTAATGTCAGCCTAACTGTAACATTCCTGTGCTTTTTTCTTTGAGTTTCTAAGATTTTTCACATGCTAACTCCTAACTATAACGTCCATGTAACCTTTGTTTTTTTTCAGTACGTTTTTTTAACTAGCAGTCACATTTGCAAAGTGGTGGAGAAAAGGGGCTGGGCCCCCAACCAGCTCTCTAGCATTCTAGGACTTAGAGGAGGTACCAGGAGGGCTTCTTGGCACCCAAGGTCCATCCGTAGCCAAGGGGACTTTATCCCCCAACTACTAGTGTGCCAAGAAGCACTTTTGCAGGGTGGTGGGGAAAGGGGGCGTGGCCTCTGACAACCTCTCAGGAATACAGCTGTGTGGGGCTTACTGGAGGTAACAATAGGGGTAGTTGGCCCCAGGATATCCTTGTGGGCAACTACCCCCCGTTACCTCCAGTAAGTCCCACATAGCAGGATTTTGAATTCTGATAGCAGGCCATGCCCCATTATCCACCAGTCTGCAAATGCTCCTCCTGGTGCGCTCTTGGTTGGGGGGATGAAGTCCACTTTGCTTCTGTGGGTCCTTAGGGGCCAATTAGCATACCTGTTACCTCCAGTAAGCCGCACACAGTGGGATTGCTGAGAGGTGTATGCAGGCCACGCCCGCTTCCTCCACCACTCTGAATATGCACCTCCTGGTGCACTGCTGCTTGGGGGATGGAGTCCACTTTTGTCCTGAAGCTCTCAGGACACAAAGGGACCTCATCACCCTACCAGCAGTGCGCTGACAGGTGCATTCGCAGAGTGGTGGAAAAGGGGCATTGCCTCCGAGCACCTCTCAGTAATCCCACTGTGTGGGGCTTACTGGAGGTAACAGGTGAGCTAGTTGGCCCCCTGGGACCTTCAACAAGCAAGGGGCCTTCATCCACCAACCAAAAGTGCACAAGGAGGCGCATTTGCATATTGGAGACAGAGGGCTGGCTTCAGCGAGTTGCTGGCTTTGGGTTTTTGTTTTCATTGACCCCCCCGGGCCCCGGGGGCCACATTCCTCTGGGCCAGGCCATTTCTTTCTTGTTTTTAAATATAGTTTTAAGAAGGGGGTCTGAACAGCCTTAGCTGGCTCCTGCCTCCTGCGGGCGCCAGCATGGTTTTTTACCCCTAGGGAGATGTTGACATGCAGCTCCCTGTTGGTAAAAAGCAAAGTGTGCTCGCTTTCAACAAGTGAGAGCAAAGTGCTCTCGCTTGCTCAAAGCGAGCGCACTGTTTGCTAAGGGATGTCGGGAGCAGTGCTCCTGCCATCCCATAGCAAACTGTAATGTCCAGGGGGTGGGCACCCTGGGACATTGTTGGAGCCGGCCCTGGGGTGATGTGATCCCTAGGGCCATTTAGAGCTTCAGCAGGGGGGCATGTGGCCCCCCTCACATTTGGTTAGTAGCCCCAGGGAGCTGGTGGTCTCCAGGACTGTGTGCAGGGGGCTGGAGCCTGCCCACACATTATTTCAAACATAGCTTCGGGGAGCTGGCGGTCCCCGTGGTTCTGTGTGGAGCAGAAACCCCCACACACTATAATGTACATAGCCCCGGGGAGATTGCGATCCATTGGGCTATGGGGAGAGGAGCGGATTCACCACGAATCCCGCTGAAAATAATTACAAATATCCTATTTTGGCCCTGGTTGTCCCTGTGGGACCCCTGAGTAGGCCTAGAGGGTCAGGGGGTTTCTACCCTGACCCCTTTTCTTGTTTTTCATCATTTGGTAGTCTTTTTTCTTGTGACTCAGTCCAACCAAGTCACAAGATGGCTGCCAACATTTCTTGGTTTGAAGTTCTGGCAGCCTATCAGATTACAGGCATCAGATAGAAGGCAGAGTTCATGGATCCTCCTATGTCCCCACTTGTATGTCTGAGAACTGTTTACATTTCTCAGGAACTACTGAATATATTCACACCATTTAACTAAAAGAGTGCTTTCTGAACCAAGAGCTACGTTTTTTAGCAAATTTGGTGCCATTCCATTTGGCATTTTGAGCTGTAGCCGTATCTAAAGTTTCCTAGGGAAATTAACATGAAGAAAATGTGTTTTGGGACCCCCCCTTTTTCTTCGACATCTTCTTGACGAATCTCCCCAAAAGATTCAACACAGCATCTGAACCCATTAGTTTTGAAAAATTCACGAAGATTCATCAAACTACGCCAACGATATAGATAAATCAAAAGAATTCCTATGGAAACTGGGTCCTAACTAAAACTACCTACTGGCGACTGCCAGTAGGTAATATATATATATGTATATATTTATTACCTACTGGCGGTCACCGCTAGGTAGTTATAGTTAGGACCAGAGATTCCAAAGAAAAGGTGTTTTTTGTTTTGCCAATAACTTTGGTGCTACTTTACGAATCTTCACAATATTTACAAAAGAACTTCCAGGTTGGCTCAGTTGCTATGTTTAAAGTTTCAGGGTGATCCGTCAAGCAGGGGACAAGAAAAAGTGGGGTCCCAAGACGCGTTTTCCCCATGTTAAGTACATGGAGATTTTTCATCGTTCAACACGACGACCGCTGAACGGAATTACACCAAATTTGGTAGAAAGCTTGATGTTGATCCAGAAAGTGTGCTTTTTGTGATATGTTGTAAATCTGTTCAACAGTTTCAGAAATATTCAAGTTTAAAAAATAGAGATAACTGGTAGCCCTTAAAACTACCGAAATGCTACTGTAATTTGATTGACTGCCAACACTGCAACCATGAAGAGCTGGTGGCCATCTTGGTACCAATTCACATGATAGCAACCCATTGAAATGCATTGTAGTGAATGGTAGGTTTTGAGGGTCACAAAATAGAGAATGTATAAACGGTGATAGCAGGTTTTAGTTACAAACTATATAATTTTTTGATGGTACTATACTAATTTTAAGAATAGTCGTATGTTTTAAGGTGATTTTACATTTTGAAAACACTTGTTGGTATTTCACGAATCATGCTTGGGAGAAAACTCGTTATTTCCCGATAGAGGTTAAGGAAGGTGCTCCAGATGCTAAAATGCAGAGCCTATTTTCTTTAAATTCACACTTACTTTCTCAGCCATATGAAGATGAAGTCTGAAATTCTCAGTATATCATGTCATCCAACAAAAGCAGCATATCAGTTGATTCCCTTTGTTCTACTGCAGCCTCCCAGAGTGTTCTAAAGAACAACTAGAGCACCAGCAGTGTTACTTATAACAAAACTATGGCCTACTTGAATCAAACTCGTAGAACTTAAAATATTTAATTTATTTAAGGAACAAAATGAGGGGGTTAAGTTTGCTATAGAATTTATGGTTAGTGCTGTTGGAAGACAAATTAGGACACACTTTAATGGAGTTCTCAAACATCTTCCTCTTCTATTTCATTAAAAAATTCTGGCATGCAGACTGAACATGCACTTTCAACACCACCAGAAATGGAAAGTATTTTCTACTGAGGATACTGCAGTAAACGACAAAATTAGGGAGCTTTATAACAAATATGTCTAACCAGATGGCCACCAGGAAAAAAAAGACAGACAGGTAGGACAACTGCAGGACAACGACTCATGAAGGGCAGAAGGGAGGGGGCAGAGGCATGACAACAAACCAGACAAGGCATGAGGGAGTGGATAGGGGCCTGCACATGGAAAACAGATGGCAGGGAGCAAGGAGGCTGGGCACCATGTAGGTCAGGCTGGATGGGCACTGGAAGCACAACACTCCATGAAGGGCAACATTGAGGCTGTAATGGCATACACACAAACAATGGAGGGAAGATGGCAGGGGGTCAGGGCAGCAATCTGACCACACAGGCAAGGTGGGAGGGGCTGTGGCGGCACAGAAGACCATGCTTGGCATGCGGGAGGGTTAGTGGCAGCACAGTGGCAATGGTGGGCAAGAGGGAGGGGGCATCAAAGGACCATGTAAGACAGAAGAGAGGGGTAGAGGCTGGACACAGATTTGAGAGGTGGATGGTAGAAGGGAGTGGCAGCAAAAAGAACCATGGAGAACATAGGGGTAAGAATAGGGGCTTGGACCTTGGACAGACCGGGTGGAGATGGCAGGGACAAGTGGCAACCCTCCGACCATGCATACAGCTAGGTTCTGAAACTGGGATGGTGCAGTGAGCTAAAAAACGGTATTGGATCTAGCCCTGATCTCTTGACTCTGTTTAATTCAGAGACTCTGTCCCTCACCACCCCTTGTTGTAAATATTTTTGTCCACCCTAAGCGTGGAAGGGTATACTCAGATGTGAGTCCCTTGCTCATTGCACCATCAGGATTCAAGCAAGCCGGGCCGAAGACGGCTGAAATGCCAGAAACCGGTCCCCGGTAGCTTGTTTCCTTCCCAGTGTAAGAATTGGCTTTTGTAGTTTGGTTTGCCCTGTTCCCATCATGCACTGGGACCGGAACAGACTAATTTGCATACAGCTAGGTTCTGAAACTGGGATGGTGCAGTGAGCTAAAAAACTGTATTGGATCTAGCCCTGATCTCTTGACTGGGTGAGAGTATTCTGTTTAATTCAGAGACTCTGTCCCTCACCACCCCTTGTTGTAAATAGGCAGTTGGGAGGGGCAGAGGCAGTTCAACAGAACACTCAGAGTAGATAGAAGGGGCAGTGGCAGGTCCTTGAAACATAGTGGGCAAAAAGGAGCAGGGGAAAGCAGGGTAGAGGCATTAAGCTAGGCACTGAGGCTAAGCAAGAGGGCAATTATGGGGCACTGAAATGGGTAACAAAGGGCAGGAAGGGTGGGCAGGGCTATCAAGCTAAATGGAGGTCATGGGTAGCACATCAGACCATGCAGGGCAGGTCGAGGGGCTGGTGCATGGACTTTGACAACATAGTGTAGGGAGGAGGTAGATGGGCCACAGCAAGTTAACTGTTTAGGGCAGAACAATGGCCACAGAGGGCTGCAATGAGGGAGCAGGGGCATGTACTTGGACAATGGATGGCAAGGAGGATGTGGCAGGAGCAGGAAACTTGGTTAGAGGCAGCACAATACCAGGTGATTTCCTGCGTCCAACACCACTATGGTGCATTCTGATGGGGATTTTACCCTAATATTACCCATGCCACCCAAAAGCCTAAATCCACCATAAAATGACCATGCCACCTCAGTTTGGACTTAGCTACATACAATCAGCCTTGACCATGGCAAGGAGGGCGTGGCAGGAGCAGGAAGCTTGGTTAGAGGCAGCACAATACCAGGTGAGGTCCTGCGTCCAACCCCACCACAGTGGATTCTGATGGGGATTTTACCCTAATATTACCCATGCCACCCAAAAACCTAAACCCACCCTAAAATGGCCATGCCACCTCAGTTGGGACTTAGCTATATACAATCAGCCTTGGCCTTGCTCCTCATGGAAGAGTCTAACCTGAATTTCTGGGTCCTCACTGAACTGGAACACAAGCAACCTAGGACTGGCTTCGCCCTCATAATGGCTCGTCAGCCAGGTATAGTTTGGGTCCAGTAGCACAGTGGGCACTGAACCCACATCTGAGCATACCCTTGCCATTTATGGCAGTACATAAAAAGCATGAAAGGTGATAGGAGGATTGCTTGCAATTTGTCGAGCCACTAGCAATTTCTCAGGTAGCATTTCATCTATTGTTCTTTTGTTCGCTATGTCATCTCAGTTTGGACCCAACCTTATGCAAATCAGACTTGACCATAGTCATTATGGGAACAATTCAGCCCGAGCTACAAAGCAAGGTCCTCACCAAACAAGAACGCAAGCTACCTGGGACTGACTTTGCTCTGATGAGGGCTTATCAGCCAGCTATAGCTTGGTTCCAGTGGCACAGTGAACATGGGACCTAAACCTGGACGTACCCTGGCCACTTAGGGCGGTACATCAAACACACAGTAAATGTAATGGGAGGAATGCTTGTAATTTGTCTAACCACTGGCAATAATTCATTGTAGCATTCCAACCCATTGTTCATTTGCTCACCAGGCCACTTCAGTTTGGACCCAGCCATATGAAAACCAGCCTAGACCCTGCTCCTCATGAGTACAGCCCAGCCTGAACTGCCAGGCCAGATCCTCAATAAACCAAAACACAAGCAGCCTAGGAGCATTCTGCCCTAATAAAGGATTATCAGCCTGGTAGAGCTTGGTTCCAATGGCACAGGGAGCATGGGACCCATGTCTGTAAATATCCTTGCTAATGAAAGAATGATGGGTTGGGATGCTATCCCGAGCGATTGCCTGTATTTTGACAAATGACATTTCTATGTGTGGTATACTCGTATGTACAATTTTCAGACTAATGACTGGTGAAATGTGATTCAAGATATTTACATGTAGTCTGTGAGGACATTTTGCCACCCCTATTTAAAACTCTTGGCATTTGAGCCTTACCAGTCTTCTCATGCTCAGATATTCTGATGCGCACCATTGTCTTCTGGAATTAATACGTTTGCATTAATCTATTTTCAGGTTTACTTTTAACAAAGTTTTTTTTTTCATCCTTCTCTGTCTGTATCTAACGGTCCAGGTGTACCATTGGGTCAAAACAGGTCTATATAATTAAAGCTAGATAAGGGTTTTTCAAATAAAGTTGCATCATAGAAATAGTAGAACATGGACCTTTATACAACTAGTAGAGCTAACTTCTAAGGTAGAAAAATCGGCAAATAACATACCGTAAATAAATGTATTTACTAGGATGATCCTCAAAAAACCTATATCCATTCGAAGATTTAAAAACAATATACTCTATAATAAGGATTTTTTTTAAAGCAGTCAGATTTAGAATCCCCTGTAATCTTACTAACAAAGTGTAAATCTGACGATCACTCACATCTATATATAAGTGTTTAAATAAAAAGCATGCCTTCGTTTTGGAAAAGTTATTTCACTTCCAAAAATATTGATTGCAAAAGAATGAGCATGGATATAAACGTCTTTGGAGATTTTTTCAAATGACTTTTATTTTTATACTTTTAAAGCAGCTGGCAATATAATCATATTTTTATGGTAATTACAGCCATTTGTCTGGGCCTGCAACAGATCATTAAGCTGTTGCAGACATTGCATATTAGATTTTGTCATCTACAATGTTTGTCATAACTGGCGCTTGACTGAGGAGCTTTTTTTGTGGAGGTAGGGATATTTACACGAAGATAATACGAGATTTATTTAAAATTACATTCTTTGTTTACTTAGGGCAATTTTTTGTATTTCCTATACCGCGATTGCCATGAAGAATAACAAATATACGTGACACTCAAGTTATCATGTTGCTCTTTGTTTATTTCATAAAAATATACTAATGCAGAACAGTTGGCATGCATTGTTTAATATGTGATAAAAACGAATTTAGATGAAATCGAAATAATGTAAGATTGGAAAGAGGATAGTGACGTATACTTTATGATTCTGTGTTGTACTGTGCATTTAAGTATGTGTTGAATGTTTTAATATTTTTAGAATATTAAGTTAGTGAATATATACTCTTCATTTCTCGTTAGGGTAAATGATTTCGAAAAACGTTCTGCCTTGTTTGGCATGGCAAAAGAGCTAGGGTATCAGGGAAATTCCTCACAGTACTTAGAAACAATGAGGGGTTGGCCTCCCATACCTTTCTTAATATTATAAAGCTGCACACTTGAGGCTGCTTCAAGACTGGACCTCTTGGGAAAATGATAATAATAGGTATGTATCATTGCCTGAGCGGGCAAGTGGGCAAACACCCTGGAGGCTTGAGCCCCTGGAGTTTTGTTTCAGTCTACCTGGAGGGCAGTTTCACTTTCGGTCCTCGGAAGTGGTGGCTAGTTTACAGAGACCCCCCAACCCCTCTTGCAGGGATCATGCTCTCAAGCTTTGCTTACTCTCTACAGCACAGTATAGAGGTGGCTTGGGGGGTCCCAGTCCAGCACTGGTACATATGGGTAGAGCTGTGATGGGGAGGTCTCCCTGGGATGTCAATAACCCAGAATTGTCTGCAGTGTTACAAGGGGCTAGTTTCTAAATATGGTAACGTAGGGATTGTCTTAAACAAGGGGGCCTTCTTACAAATTAAGTAATTATATCCATTCAACAGTGTAAATCCGAGTTCAAATTAGCTGAAACTGACAAGCTGACTTACATGAAGGTGAGTGATTGGGTCCCACACCTCTTCCTGAAGCTAGTAGCAACAATAGTACTCACACATTTTTAAATAAATAAATAAAATGCCACATGAATAGTGCAGTGACTGAATAGGGCTTTGGTTGTGGCGTGGAACTGAAGAGAACCACAAAGGGAAAGTCAGTGGTGCAGGCTAGAAACAGAGGATGAGGACATGCAAGAAAAGTTTTCTTCTTCACTGAATGGCTGCTGAAGCTGCCCCAAAAAGCAAATGACAGAGCTATCCACTCGACAAAGCTTGTGAAGTTTAGGAAAAAAATGCAAAGCTGTGAATCAAGAATCTTCACAATTGTGCACACCTCTATGCGGTTTTCCCCGACGGTCCCGGTTTTTGGAGCAGTGTCCCAACACTTTGCCCCAAAAAAGACATGTCCTGGTTTTTGTGCAGTGCCCAGGTTAAACAGAAATTGTCCTGGTTTTTAAATAGTATCTTGGTGCGCATGCTTACTTCGCACAGGTGCTGCTGAGACTGGTCTCTATTGGGCTTCCCATTTTTGCCCTCAAGGTGAAAACAAATCTTAGTGCTGCAGCAGTACTTCCCTTCACTGCCTTCAAAGAGACTCATCATAGTTTTTACACAGTGTAATCATTCTAGAACTGAAGCATTTTCAATGTTATGTACAACAAAGCCAAAGTTGTTGCTTATTTAGCTTATGCAGCTAACAACAATTGACAAAGCTAACAGTCGTGGCTTGTTGTAATGTCACTTGTTTTATTGCATATCTAGAAACAATGACAAAAGCAGCACATTTTTCGGGTGAGACACTATGCTAAGCACAGATTGTTCACCTTATGTGTTTTAACGCAGGCCCTTAATTACATTGGCCACACCCCTTTGAGAGACCCCTAGCCTGGGTACTTCTCTTGCCACATCCAAGCTCCTACTCCAGTCCCCTCTGGATGGCTTACCTGCTCGCTGGATGGCATAGGGGTCTTTGGAGGTATCGAGTTTCTGGGCGGACTGGGCTGATCTTTCAACAGCATGTTGGTGCGGCATGCTGGATGAGCCCGATGAGGCGGTGTGAAGAAGGTGTTTTGGAGAGCTCTCAGCTGTCCTCGGGAGGCTAGCTCCATCACATGGCTGCATCCTGAGCGGTGGGCAGGTCTTGCAGCTGGAACCCCTGGATCAGTCTGGAAGGCAGTATCAGGCTTTCCCTTTGGATTAGCTTCCACTGTGCTCTGTATCATGTCTCCCAAAACAGCGAAACAACCCAAGGAGACTTCTCTATGAGTTACTCACAGCTGCAGGGTCTAAGACAGGAGTCTCCCCCAGCTTACACAAGGAGAGTGTAGGTAAATCGAATGAGTCCTGCACTTCTAAAAGTCGATTGGAGAACATGGTGACAGGGAGGAGGAGGAATCTACCAAACCGTATGCAACCAGGGCTAAAAAGCCGGGGCACTTGCAGAGGGGGCCTCGTGCCCGGCAAAGACAGTCTTTCCCCACCTCTTGTGCCACCTCAGCCTGCTATCACTGATTTCGTCAGGTTTAAGGATGGAGGGGGTGGCCAAAATTCCCATGAAACTCTCAAGGAGCTGAAAATTGATAAGTCAGGCCAGAGTGCTTCCCCTGTATCCGATGACCGGTCTGCTTTTGCTCCAGTACAATTAGAAAAAGCTGAGGTGGTAGCTGAGGCAGCAGTTGATGGAAGTTCTCTGTCTTGTGCATTGGGGCTCCCTCCACTAAGTGAGACTAGCGAACAAGAGAGGGGGTCAGTAGCCCCAGAGAGAGGATCCAGGAGGCCCTGGGAAAAGAGCACCGGGTTACGTATGAACTTCGACCTATCTCTCGACCTGTTTCTAATAGCGGTGCTATTGAGGGTTTGGACTGAAACACTTAGACAAATGGGTTGGTACCGGCTGATCTCACATCCGATGGGGCGGATAAATTCTTCTTGCTCACTGATGGTTCTCAATCGGAAGACTCTAATTCTGGTCAAAGTGAGACCCGGGATGCTCTTCAACTTCGCGCTCTAGCACACTTGAAGCACCTGAGACAGCTCTTAAGCGTCAAAGGTATCGCAGGAGTTCTATGGGCTCTATTGGCAGTATAGATCCAAGAAAGAACAGGGAGAGATACACAACCGGCAGTGGGCCGAAATGGGATTATTCCCATATGAGGATACTGGGAATGACAGAGGTAGCATCCGCCCAGGCAGAGACTCATCCTTGCATACCGCAGGCTGAAGGGAAAGCATCTATAAATTGCGCTCTGACCCGGATTTTAGAGTTGATTAAAGAACACGACTCTGAGATCTGTGCGAATGGGGAGAAAGCCAGGTAGGCCACAAAAAACTGGAAGGCGTAGTCCAGAAGGTAGGGAAGGCTTGTTCGGAGATCAGTGAGTGGTTCAACAGCATAGAGCAGAGAACAACTATTGTGGAGACCAAGATGGTAGCTGTGAGAGAGCAGACTAAGTCCCACAATGCCCAATTGACTGATGCCATGTGGAATTTGGACGACCTGGAAAAGTCACCAGAGAAGGAACAATGTCCGTTTTGTTGGGATCGAGGAAGGCCTAGAAAGGGACAACATTAGAGCTTTTATACTAGATCTTCTCAAGGAGGCCTTTCCCAAACTTGTAGGTTGGGACTGGAAACAAGAGGTTCAGAGGGTCGACCGGATTCCATTAACCCGCCACAAAACCACGTAGCGCAGTAGAGATCAAAGGCAGCCTAGGGATATTTTAGTCTTTTTTGGTAATTTCCTGATGTGTCAAGCCATTTTTGAGAGGGCTCACCCAGAGGCGAGAAGGAAATATCAAGAATCCTACTTTTTTGTGTGACTTCTGCCATATAACAGTGAAACACAGATGGCTCTTGCGGCAGATTATCAAGCCTCATCAAGATGCTGGATTTGAGGCTTTTTTATTGGTCCCCATTAGACTGAAAACAATAGTCAAAGGGACTGTAAAATTATTTTTCTCTGAATTCCCTGAGACTATCTTGAGCAGGCTTTTGTCAGGAATATGCTCCATAGGATCCGGTTGATGCTCATAAGGGTCCACCTCCTAATGTTACCAACTCCCTGATCTTAGAATACAGGGAGTTCGAACCATTAAGCGAGGGAAAAAAGGGAAGGGGAAGGAACTGCTGGGACAAAGGCTCTGAAATGACATAAACATAAAGACACAGTTATGCAATGCCTGTAACAAACTACTCTCAAGAATTCTCGCTATATATAGTGTACAGAACGACCTAACACACCTCAAACCTAGACCCAGCACTCAGTCAGCAGTTCAGGAATAAATCAAATAATACACAAGACAGTTCTCCCCTTCTTTCTGGAAAAAAGGTAACTCAGTTTTCAGATAAGGATGAAGCTCCTAATAATTCATAGAACTATAGAGATTTGGCATGAGCACAGATCATCTCTATATACTTCCAGTCTCCAATATTATGTTCCTGGAATATTGTATCATCATATTCCTGTAATAGCATAGTACTTGGATCCCCAACACAAGAAAGATCAGGTTACATCCGGTAGAACGTAGTGGCCACCACAGTTCTCCGTTGTAACAAACAATATAAGGACATCCAAGGCCAAACGGCAGCAAGTGGTCAACCAACACACCTTGCTCCGCTGGATTCGTTGAAAGAGTAATCCATGAATGGCAACGCGTGGTAAACGTACTCACAGCTTTCCGCTCTACTGTAGGAAGAGAAAAAGCGTCATGGCAGCATGTGGCACCCACCACTATGCTCCGCAACTAATCCATGATGCCACAGAAGTATTAAACGGTAACGCGTGGTCCGCCGACCCACCACGTTCCGATATGCCAAACACAAGCGCATCCGCACTGAAGCCAGATAGCAAGGAGAAAAAACAGCAGGCAACTCAGTTTCTACACGGTAACGCGTGGTCAGCCGACTCACTGTGTTCCGTGCAACGACGATGGTGCGGCCGCGCCGGTGACTCACCACGCCTCTGGTAGTGCAGCGCCCGACCACTGGAAATCGCTGAAACCTTACCGGGAGAACAAAGATCAGAGAGGCCAGCTCCCCGAGACGCCAGCAATGAACAGGACAGGAAAGAAACAGAATAACGCTCACACGCTACAGCTCGTGATATCATTAAGTACCTCCCACTACAGGAGGCTCATGGGAGTTGCAGTCCTTAGGCGCTAGGTAGGCGCCTTCGTACGTGAATCTTGACAGTTTTGGCAGACAGAAGAAATGTATAGTATTTGGGTGTATTAGTTATGCTTAATATATAGCTGGATTTTTCTTTAGTAATTTATGGCTTTTCGGACAATGAGGGCATTTGTGTTGGAGTAGGGGTTGCCTTGTGGAAGAAGAAGGAAAAAAGGGTTAGTGGTTTGTCTGTAGTCCTTTCACTTTATCTTAGCAGGTATTTTTTTTTGTTATCACAGTAGTGTGTGGGGGTGGAGGAGGGTCCAGGGCTGGCAGCTCTGGCCTCTTTCATTGGCAGGCGGAAGGGGGAGGGGGTGTTTTTGTTGGGGAAGGGGGCTTATGGTGGGGATGAGGGTGGAGGGGGACTTCTTGAAGATTTGGCAATAAAATGCCGCAAAGCATTTTTAGTTAGCTCTTTTTTACAACTGCACTGAAGGATAGGGTCTGGCTTGAATATAGGATCAGATGGAGGAATTTGTCCGGGTATTATATGGCTTCGATTAATCATGGTGGGGCAATGTGGATGGCTAGAATAATGCACCGTAGGGATGGTTAGGCTTTGTATTGCCACTATTAACATCTGTGGGCTAAAAGACAGATATAAAAGGAGAAGGGCCCAAGAAGATCAAAAATCTTTAAAAGCGGATGTGTATTGCCTCCAGGAGACCCACATAGCACAGGGCGATAGCGCCATGTTGAATTCTTTAGGGTTGAAGGCAGTGTGTCACACAACCCAGGATGTCAGAAATAAGGGCGTAGCCATCTTAGTTAAAGGGAATGTTGTAACACCTGGGCAAAATGCAGCAGCTAAGCATTGCAGATGGACAATAATGGATTGTAAAGCAGGCAATGGCGCCTTTAAATTGTGCTCAATTTATGCCCCGGTTTTAGATGACCCTGGCTTATTGAATTTTTTAGTGATGGAATTGCCTTCTTGGCCAGTACCATATGTAGTCTTTGGGGTCTGATATATAAATTGGTCTATAAGAGGTCTTGGGGATAGTAGTGCTTCCAGTTTGGGGAGCAAACCGCAAACTTTAAGATCTTTAAAAACCTTTTGAGAGATATTGGTTTTACTGATGTCTGGCCCAGTCTGAAAGCTTATGAGCCTGTATACAGTTATTATTCAGTCCCTCATGGCATGTTTGCTAGGTGGGATTATTTTCTAGTGCCACCGGTTTTACTTAACCCCTTCGCTGCAGGTGTTATTCCCCCTCAGTGCTGGGGGGGAGGGGGCGCACACAGCGCCCGCATGCTCATGACGAGCTGAGCTCGTCATGAGCTACGGCGATCCTGTGCTCATGACGAGCTTAGCTCGTCACAGGTGCATTGGCTCCGTGGAACGTTCAGCACAGCGGGGGAATTCTCCCCGCACCTGAGCGTTCCACGGTCCATGACGAGCTGAGCTCGTCATTAGCACCGGAGCACCATGGCTCATGACGAGCTCAGCTCGTCATGAGCATGCAAGAGGTTAAGGGGGCTCAGGTGGAACTTTTCCCCAGAGTAATTTCGGACCACAACCCTGTTTTTCTGGAATTCCCGCTTGATGGATTAAGAAGGGTGACTAGAAAGTGGTCATTCGAGAGAGCCCTTCTGTCTGACCCAGAATGTGTGAATTATATGAAGGGATGGATTATGGGATATTTTGATATTAATAAGGGTAATGCCTCCCCTGGAATGGCCTGGGATGCTTTCAAGGCCACGTCGAGGGGAGAAACTCTACAGTATACCCTAGCTAAGCAAAATAGGGGACATGGGCAGATTGAAGAACTCAACCAAAAACTCGGCCACCTAAAGACACTTTTGATCAGCATGCTGGCAAGGGCGGGTGATCTGTCCCCTGTGCTGAATTCAATAGCCATTACCAAGACATGCTTGAATGACTTTACTGCAGAGAAAACTGCTGGGAGGTTCCTGGTCAAGAGTCAAGAATGTTATGAATATAGTGAACGCATTGTTCGGCTCCTCGCAGTTAGAGCAAGACAGCGGCAAGCCCCAGGGTATACCAGAAAATAAGCAACATGCAAGGTGGTGTAGTTGCAGACCCCGCTGAGGTCAGGGAGGCTTTCGTGGAATTCTATATGGATCTCTATAAAAAATACCTCACCGTAGGGTTTTCCCAGGTCTCTGATGCACACATATGGATCTAGGACCCAGTGCAAGTGTTACCCAGGATATCTCCCTGGAAAAGTTTCAGGTGGCCCTCCAGGCCCTCACTTCAGGTAAAGCCACATGAAAAGATTGCATCCCTTTAGAGTTTTATATATTTTTCTGTAAATAAATCTATCAGGAAATGCTGGGGGTATTTAAGGAAATCAGGGATGGGGCACCACAGCCAGGCTTCTGGGGCACTGCTAATATGATATTTTCTTAAAGAAAGGTAAGGATCCTACAGTCCTGGGCTCTTACAGGCCAATTACACTTTGAAATAGTGATGTTCAGTTGTATTCAAAAATCTTTGCAAGTCGGTTAAGTAGTGTAATACAGCATCTCGTTTCAACCCAGCAGTATGGTTTAATTCAGGGGAGGGAACCAATAGACCATGTGCGGCGAGTAATTTCATTTTTTGACGCCACTGAAGTTCTGTGGAAGCCTATGAGGGTCGCTCTGCTCACTTCCGAGAAGGCTTTCAACAGGGTGTTGTGGGACTATTTATAGATGATCATGGAGGCTAATGGCTTAGGAACATCTTTTATCGATGGAATGTGGGTAATGTACATTAATCCCACTGCTCGATTACAAATATTTAGAGGAGAGTCTGAGCCATTTCCGATCGAAAGGGGAACAAGGCAGGGTTGTTTCTCCTGTCCTTTGTTATTCCCATTATACATAGATCCCTTTCGCAGGCATCTGGAAGCCTCCTCGGATGTCCCCCCTGTTAGACTTCAGGGCTGGGACACTAAAATGTTGGGTTATGCCGACATTGTGGCTATAATTTGAACTGATCCTGACGGGGCTCTGCGTTCTGTGGAAATAATATCGGAAACATTTGAGAATCAATCAGGGTTCTTGCTGAATAGAGCTAAAACCCAGGTTTTGGTAAATAGATTACCGCTAGCAGGATTGTTGATGAAGCAATATAATTGGGAGTAAACATCACAGCAAGGGTACAAACTATAGTTGATCTAAATCTGTCCCTTTCATGAGAAGAATCAAGAAGCTTTTTAGTTGATGAGAAAGCCTGAAGCTCTCAATAACGGGGAGGTGCAATTTTGCAAAAATGATTGTATTGTATTGGCAAAAGTATTGTATATTTTTCACACGATTCTCCTGGAGATACATAATGGCTGATTCAAACTAATTGAGAGATCGGTGGCTAGATTTAGCTGGTCCTTTGGGAGGACTAGAAGGGCTAATGCATTTTTGTGATTTCCTAGAGAAAGGGGGTGGAGCCCCAATTTCAATTTATATTATCTAGCCACAGTGTTTCAATATTATTGCCCTTTATTTAATATAAGCCAAGGGAGAGGGCCGGGCAAGGGTATGTCCCCTTGAATCTTGAGCTTTTGATGTGGGCAAATGCTAATGGCTGTCTGCTAAAGTTTTGTGAGCAAAGCTATTTCAAAAGAACTCGGTTTAAGACCCTGATTACTGCGTTCTGGAACTGGGTATGTATTCGGAATAAACTGGGGGTGGGCAGATATAGCAGGCACACTCCATTGCTTAGGAATGATCAGCTCCCCAGGATCTTTCAAGATGACTGTTTGGCCAGATGGGAAAAGGGGGGCTTTTGCAGGATTAGGGATCTTTTGGTTGTGGATCATATTACGTCTCTTGAAATGGTCAGGGGTAGATTTAACAATGGCCATCAGGATTTTATTTTATATATACAGCTGAGGGATTTTCTTCTTAGGAAAGCTGGTGGTGTGGCAGGTTTCATGCAGATTCCTTTAATGGAACTGCTAACAAAGGGTGCAGGCCCCTCAATTTCACAATTATATTGATGTTTGCTGGATGGTGTTCCGGATGCCCTGGATGAGCATAAGCTGAAGTGGCAGTGTAGACTTGAGCTTCTGGATTCCGTTTTTCAGAAATCGCTTGAGTTGGGGGGTTCAATACTGTGCTCCGCAAATTTTGAGTCACAACATTAGAAAACACACTTTGACCTATATATCACACCTTCAAAAATTGCTAAATGGGGTGAAGATGAGGGGCCCTGTTGTTTTAGATGCCAGGTATTCAGTGCAGATCTGGCCCACATGTTCTCCGCCTGCCCCAGCATAAAACCACTCGGCCTGGAAATAGTTGGCTTTTTGGGTGATGTACTTAAAGTTGACATCTCACTGTCATCTCAGCGTATACTATTGGGGACAGATAAATCAGATAGAGAGGTTGGGAAAGACTTAATTTTTATAGCCATGTCGGTTATTAAGCTCTGTGTAGCTTCAGCTTGGCTTGACCCTCTACCCCAGACCTTTCAGCAGTGGCAGGGGTGTTTCCTGCATATCTATAAACTAGAGACAGCACTTTATGAATGGAAAGGCAAATAGGGAAGGATTATAGGAAAGAGGATTTCGGTGACCAGTCTCGGCCTGGGTTTCCTTGTCCACATAAGCCGCTGAGTTTTTAGCTGGTGGAGACCGTGTTAGTGTTACTTCTGGAATGAATTAATTTCTTTTCTATTTGACTTCGATGTATTGCTGATTTGTATTTATGGCTAATTTAATGAAATCTGTTTTTCTGTATTGTATTTATGTTAAACTTGTTGCTGCAATTTTACATCATCAATACAAAAATGATAAAAAAAAATAAACAATAAAGCCTTGGTACTTCTGTAATGTCACCTGGTCTTTGTAGAGCGCTGTATAGGACTTCAGTGCGCTGCCTTGTTTGGGAGCACTGGGAGGTACCAGAATGCATGAGTGGTTGAAGGGAGTGTGGGGAGAAGTGTCGGGTGGCGTGTACGAGTGGTGATGTGGTCAAGTTTCTGGAGCCTCCAAGCCTGCTCAGGTAGTATTTTTACTACATCTGAAGGCCCTGTGTGACGTAGAAGCGGTGAGACGTCGGCAGGTGCAGTTGTCTCATGGGACATGGTTGGGTGATATACACAGGGTTAGAGGTGAGCTCTGCTTGCTGTGACCTACAACACTCTGCACTACTCAGACCGCCTAGCTGGGAAGAAGCTTGGCACTGACCAGTTCTAAAAGATGACCAGAAATGCTGGCTTGCAATTGGCAGTAACTGCACCCTGAAGAAAGGCACTCCCCAAAATGCACCCAGGGAAATGTTTTTGAGCACTGTGATGTCATGGGTTTTATCGCAGCAAAGAATGGATGCATACACAGTGCATAGAGGTATTTTTAAAGCTGGTCAACAGGAGACACTTATGTACGACAGCAGCATGCACAGAGCTGACATCACCAGTGTCATACATCATCTATTTTAGAATAAGCTTTGTACCTAATAAATGCCACAGTCCCGCCCCCCTCATCTCAGAGGCACAGACAGGCCTATAGTCACAGCCCAATCCACACCTTAGAGGCACAGACAGCCCTTCTCTCAGCCCTTCTCTCAGCCCTCCCCTCATGTCTAAGGCACAGAGAGTCCTTCTCTCATCCCTCCCCTCATCTCAGAGATACAGACAGGCCTACCTCCTCAGCCCTTCCCATATCATAGTGCCTTTTTTCGCCCTTTCTCTTCCTTCTTCCTCTTCCCCTTCTCGGCTTATGGTATGGGGAAAGCTTTTTAGCCCTTTTTGCAAGTTAGTAGTTAATTCTTTTGAAGCCGTTCTTGGCAGTGTTAATATGAAAATCCCACATCCTATGATGAACATGCTGTTAGCTTAAAAATCCATTGCTTTCTGTGTCACACATCTGATTTCTCGTCTGTAATTCTTCATCTGTGTCTGTGGGGGCCTCTGGCCGATGTCTATGACAGCTATCAAATAGTTCTACTTTTATGTTGACAATTACTGCAAAATGTAGTCCTTCTTCTCTGTCTATGACCTGTTCCGGTTTTTTGTCTTGAGAATCTGGTCATCCTATTTAAAGTGTAATTTGAATATTTTATTTAATCATATAAAAATGTGTACCGATTTGCAGCTGTGTGGGTTTTTGTTTCTCGTTGTGTGACTTCAGTAAATTAGCTATTAAGGTTAAATAGATTTTCGTGGTCTAAGAGTGGTGATTCACGAAGCAGCTATTAGGGCATTTTTGATCTTAGCTTCAGGGAGCTTTAGTCACCAGACCTATTGTTTCCAACAGATATGTAGTGGGTTTGAGTTAGCCCCTTGCGCATGACTGAATGGCTTGGTTTGTCTATGTCAATTGGTTGCTGTTAATTTAGTGGCTTTCTCATAACTCTTGTAATTTGTTCTGTCAAGGTACAGTGTTCTGATTGGATGACTTGTATCCTTTTCTGCTGACATTGCTTGCATCCAGGGAGCTACTTTTTTTCTTTTCTTTAAAGCAACCAAAATGTATGCATGTGTTTTATTGCTTTCTTCCCTGTGTGTTCGCACTATATAAAACTCACAAACAAATTGTCTCCTCCCCAGAGGCTTGTCCTTGGGTTTCATATCCGCCTCCTTACCGCAAAAACATTCTCCATCACTCTTGTTTAAAAAAAGATATTTACTTCTCCGCCATTTTATTGTCCTATCCCCATCACTATTATCTTTATTTTATATTATTCCATTGCTTTCTTACTGAATTATTGAAAGGCATCCACCTTAAAATGGGGTTTTACACTTTGCATGATGATGGCTCCAAGGATGCATATCCACGCATTCATGATGTGGTGCCAACAAATTGGTAAGCCTGCATGGGCATCCATGGCGTACACCTTTCAATGCATTTGCAAATCTTGAGAAACCCATCTAAAGATGGGGCTCACAAACACACTCACATACATAGAGGTTAAATTAAAATAAAGCATCCGCAAAGCCACCATTGTTCACTGCCAGGACCTACTGGCTTTAACAAAGTATGTTCTTTTTAGTTGCTCATTGAAGTTTCATCTTCACTTGGCAGGTTTGGTCACACAAATGAGTTTATCTTGTCTTCACTTTGGGGCCCATTAGGATGGCGGGCGGATCGCCCCCGCCGGGCATGGCGACCGGGGCGGAAAAGGTATAATATGGTGGCAGTGTCTATCAGACACCGCCAGCCATATTATGATGGGAAAATTTCAATGCCTGTCCGTGGTGGCAATGAAGCCACAGAAAGGCATGTGGAGAATCTCTATGGGGGCCCGTTGCGGGCCCCCATGGACTCTGGGGGGGTGGGGTTGCACATGGGGGGTACCTATGGTACCCCCCCGCATTTCAAAGTGCAACATGGCAGGCACCGCGTGGTGCATGTCATGTTGTGCTTTGAAATGCACAACGTCCATTTTTACCATTGCAGCACCGCCCGCTGCAATGGTAAAAATACAGGATGCACCCGCCAGTGTGGCAGGTGCATCCTAATGGCCAAGGCAGGACCGCTCCTCCTATGGAGGGTGGTCCCATTTTGCACGGGGATGGCGGGCGGGCAAAGTCCGCCCGCCATCCTAATGGGGGCCCTAGTCTCTTGGCTTGACAAAACAGGTGTAAATGCAATGTTGGCCTTATTGCTCATTAAGTCACTTTCCATGTGCAATTACATCAGAGACATATTAAGTCATGGACAAAATGGGCTTTTCCCCCAGGACCCCCACTGTTCTAGGGGCCCCAGCAATAATGATCTTCCAAGACAGTCCCAGATAGTGGCACAATACAAAAATGTTGGGCCCCTGCACAATATGAAAAGGGCTCCCAGGTATCCAATATCCCAGAAATATTGAAAGACTTTGCACTGAATTGGGTCCCCTGAAGAACTGGGGTCCCCTTAAAGGTTTGGAGGGCAATGAAGACGGTTGTTTGTGATCAGACCGTAGTTGCTGGGAGCTTGAATGAGATCAAAATGGATAATAAATTCCGAGTTGTTCTTAGCAGGGGGCCACAAATTAAGTTTGGCACGTGCCCCCAGAATCCTTAGCATGTCCCTTATTTATATAGATCTGCGTCTTTGCCCAAGTATGCCGTTACAACTATGTGTTCTGGTAAAAGTAATAAATATGCATGTTTATGCAAGGAATGAAAGTGCTGTGCCGTGTTACTTAATAGGCTTAGGCAACCATGTCCGATATTCTTTCTCGACATGTCAAACACCTTCTTACATTAGTTCTAAATGTTTTTCCTCAACATAAACAAAGAATGAATCTTGCCGTTTGAAAGTGACTCCAAGTTTTCTTGCATTTAAGACACATGTCTGGTCCTTTGAAATATTCCCCAAAAATCTGCATACAAGACAGGAGAGCTACAGGCAAGGATTGCATGTTTTATGACTGTGTTCACGTCCATGCATTATAATGCCAGCTACCCTTCTGGGAAATAAATAATGGCTTACAATTACAACGAAATATTATTTTTCATTTATTTTATTGGCGTGTAGGCTGCATATCCAGAAAGAATGTTTTTCTTATAATAGCTGTGTACCTTGAGATAATGTTCTAATTAACCTAATTGCAAGCACAGTGTTGAACTAGAGGTTGAGATTCTAAGCACCATGGCAACTAGCTTTGGAGCACTGTGGGTTTGTGCTTTCCCAGTATAGTTTAGGAAAAACGCTCTTTATTACAGAAATATGGAGGTAAATCCTCTTAACAAGCTGAAACTTGAACTATGAAAGGGTTTCTCCCCTTCCGCTCGATGATAAAGCATAAATTAAGTGTTGGTGTTTCAATTTAATTAGCATAAGCCATCATATTAATGCACCCCATAAGTGTTTGCCTTTCCTATCTTGAGCAATCCTCCTGTTCTTTGGGGATACTCTGTAAATCAGTGAATAATATATCTTTGAATTTAACAGATAATAATAATATGGCATCAGCTTATTGCAAGGACCAATGTTTTTTTCACACTCGAAAGGGTGAGAGAAGTGCATCAATTATTTGTATAAAAAAAATACTCGTAAATCAGAGCACCTGATGTTATGTTATGTTAAAAGTATTAATAGAGAGCACATACACCAACCAGTTTCTTGAGGATGATTACAGGAACATAACTTGCAGCTTGAAATCTTATTTACATGCTTGTGTAAACAAGCATGTTTTCAGGAGTTGTCTAAATATGGAATAGTAGGACATTTTTCTGATATTAAGTGGGAAGGAGTTTCACAATCGAGGAGCCAATACAGAGAATCTAGTGTTGTGACCTGAAAACAGGGCACTAGGACCCTGGGCAATGACTGGTGGGAGGGAGCAGGAAACCGGACACCAGTTACGGTTAGCACACACACAGGAACTTGGAATGAGGCAGGACGATGAGAAGCATGCTGCACGACTGTAAATAAACATACTTGATTACAGCCATTGATTCATGTCGTGATTCCAGTGGGACGACACGACAACTGGCAACGAAGGTGCTGGGAGAATCGGAAGTGTGTCCGGTGCCCGGTAAATGAAGAATCACAGAGCCAGGAGCCCACCCTGGTCCGAGTGACCGAAAGGAGTCACTGCGCGGGAGCCCACACCGGCCGCAACAGGACCAGCGAGTGAAGCGGAAGAACGATCATCCGGCCGCACTCCGAAGCAGGTAAGAAGCCCCTGACATCCTGAAATAGAAGACTCAAGCGCGAAAAGTTTAAAGAAATATCGCGCAAGATCTCGCGAGAGCAAGAGCAGCCATTTTGAGGGCAGGCAATTTGGCTAATCAGCATCGTGGAAGACCCGGCGGCCATCCTAGGGTCAGGCGAGGATTGGATTGGTCCCAAAATCGCGTGCGATCTGGGCGGCCATCTTGAAGTCAGGCGATTTCAGCCAATCGGGAGCGGGGGAGGCCCAGCGGCCATTTTAAGGCCAGGAAACAAAGAGAAAAAGGAGAGCAATTGCGAATAAGAGCAAATTGAGGCGAAAAGAAGCACACGCAAAGGCAAATTTATCAAAGAGATAATAAGAAGGAAAGAGAAGATACAAAAAAGCTGTAGAAAGCATTAAAGAGACCCAGGAACAAAAAGCATAAAGAAAACAAAGTACATATAACAAGAATACAAAGAGACATTAGAGAAATAAAAGAAAAGTAAAAGAAACAAGCCAGTGATACCTGAGGAGGTAGTGAAAGTGCACCGAGCAAAGACTAAAGAAGAAATAAAGTGAGAAAGAGGTGCCACAGGCCCCAAGATGACAGAACAAAGGAGTGAGAAGCAGAGCGCTCAATACCACAGACCCCTCCCATTCAACTTATTATAGCTGCAAGTAGGGATCAGATAGGAGCGATGGATTTGAAAATCCGAGTGTTACATGCGCGCCACGGATGTAACATATGCCATACAAATGGATCTGTTTCTAAATCTTGTAGACGATGAAGTAGACTACCTACTAGTGACACTCCCAGAAGAAGAAACGACGACATACAAAGGGCTAAAAATGTCTCTCAAACAGATTTGATCCACAAACAAAGATTGACTTTGAGAGATACACCTTCACAATAGCCTTTCAGCACATGGATGAATCCCTCGATGACTTCCTGACACGGCTATGCAAGCTGGTGACACACTGTGAATTTGCTAAGTTTGACAATGAACCAGCGATTCGCCTGCGCATCATCGAGGGATGACGTGACACGGAATTCCGCACGAGGATTCTGAAAGAACCAACCTCACTGGAGAACATTCTATGGCTGGCAAGGGCCAAAGCAAGGGCAACGGTGCAAGCAAAACAGATGGAGCGGGGCAAGGAACGGAGAATAGCAAACCACATGGCAGAGAACAACCCCACGAACACCTGGAAGAAAGGGTACAATGAACAGGCAGCAAGGAAACAACAAGAAAAGACCTGCTACAGATGCGGACTTGAATTCCCACACAAGGGCGCGTGCCCGGCAATGGGCCAGACATGCAGGAAATGCAACAGGAGCAATCACTTCAACAGCACATGTCTGGGATTGCAATTCAGAAGTGAGAGAGGAAGACCGGGAAGACCGCGAATGACGACGAGCAGGCATGCCAGGCACATAGAGACGACAAACCGAAGCTCATCGACTGAATCAGGGGAAGAAGAGGAGGAAGAAAAGGTAGGACGCCTATACCTAATGTCCAATACTGTTGCCTTGTCCGCAGAAGAAGACATAAGGCGAGAAAGCATCCACCTGATGGGGAAAAATGAAGTTAAAAAAACAGAGACCGTGACCATATATGTGGGACAACACAGAAAGCATTTTGTGCTAGACAGCGGAGCCACATGCAACATCATGTTTGTATCCGAATATGAGAAGATGGAAGTAAAGCCAGCACTGGTGCCATCTAGAGTTGATGTATTCACGTGGGGATCAAGAAAATCAGTGATGAACATGGGAAAGTTTACAGAGGCACTGACGTATAAAGGCCAAACAAGCAAGGAAGACATGTCACAGCGGAGGTAATGGGCCTCCTCGCAATGACGTACCACATTCCAGAGAAGAAAAACATCCTGCGAGATTATCCTGGAATCCTACATGGACTAGGGAAACTAAAATGACGATAGGTAACACTGCACATTAATGAAGCAGTAAAACCAGTGGCTCAACACCACAGAAGAGTGCTGATACACTTACAACCCCAAGTGGAGGAAGAAATCGAAGCGTTACTAAGTCAGGATATAATAGAGCCGGCAGAGGGACCCACGCCATGGGTGTCGCCAATAGTTGCAGTGCCAAAGAAAAACACATCCCAAATTCGCATCTTTGTTGACATGAGAATACCGAACACAGCAATTGAAGGTGAAAGACGCCCTGGACCACACCTTGACGACATGATCAGCTGCCTGACAGGAACACGCCGATTCTCAAAGCTGGACCTGTGCAAATGATATCATCAGCTAGAACTTGACCCTCAGTCTAGATACATCACAACATTCTCCACGCACATGGGTCTTTTTCGATACAAGCGATTGAGCTTTGGAATCTCATCGGCAGCTGAAATATTTCAAGAGATGATAAGGCAAGTAAAAAGACCGGTAAAAAACAGTCTGAACTACAGCGACGACATTCTAGTGTTCGGCAAATCAGATGATGAACATGACAAAGCACTGCGAGATATATGCTCCCAGTTAGACCAAGCAGGGCTGATTCTAAACGAAGACAAGTGCAAAATTGGGCGAGATGAATTCTTGTTTTTTGGTGTTGTTTTTTGTGGAGTGGTGTGGCTCATTGGTTAGAGGCGGCAGACCCGGAAGCAGAGAACGGCCCGGGACCAGGGTTCAATTCCCGACGCGGCAGGGTTGTGGACCAGGGTCAAAGGACTCGATAATTCTCGTCTCGGTGCCTACTCTAACCAGGGATCACACTCAGCAACTCTGGGCATTAAGCTTGCCTCATCTCTACAACGGCCCCCCACAGACGCCGGGGATGCCTGGTTTCACCTTGGAGATACCCAGAAGGGACCATCTCACAGGGAAAGCCAGGACGGGTTCCCCAGCGGTCTTCAGCGGCAGGACACCCCGAGATGGGGTAACAGTGCGCTTTACAAGTATCATCATTACATTACATTACATTACACATTTTCTCCATAAAAGGAATGCGACCAGATAGCAGCAAAGTGGACACGCTAGAAAAAGCAAAACACCCAAGTGATGTTGCAGAAGTGAGGTCATTCCTCGGGCTTGCCAGCTACTGCGCAAGATACATGAAAGACTTTGCCACGGTAAGCCCACCACTGAGAGAACTGACAAAACAAGGCCAGACATTCATGTGTTCAGAAGATTACAACAAAGCATTCAAAGCTATCCGACAAGCAGTGATAGCGGTAGACCACCTTGCATTCTTTGATCCGCTGCTATGCACAGAACTGATGGTGGACGCCAGCCCGGTGGGGTTGGGAGCGATACTGGAACATTACAGGCCAGGCAAAGAATCGCCAAGGTGCATAGTGGCCTACGGAAGCAAGAGCCTGTCCGACATTTGGAGGGCGTACTCACAGCCGGAGAAAGAAAGCCTAGCGGTAGTATTGGCATGAGAGCACTATCACATGTACATATATGGGAAACCATTCACCATCATAACGGATCATCAGGCTTTGGTAACGATCTATGGAAACGACAATGCGAAAATACTGCCCCGAATAGAGAGGTGGGGCATACGACTCATGGACTACAATTTTAAGATCGTACACAAACCAGGGAAGGAGCACAACCCGGCAAACTACATGTCACGGCACCCCTACCGCATGCACCTGAGGCAACATCAATGGCGGAGGAGTACCTGAACTTTGCACTAAAACACAATACCCCAGCATCCATAACGATGGAAGAATTGGAACAAGAAACAGAGAGGGAGGCATTTCAACAACAACAGCATCATGGAAAACGCGGGGATGAAAGAGGAAATGCTGGCATTCAAAAAGATTCATGAAGAGCTCTCAGAGACCAAGAATGGAATAATAATGAGAGGTACGAGAATAGTGATGCCAAGAGCGCTGCGGAGACAGACGGTGAGCCTAGCACACAATTTACGTAGAGGCATGGTAGCAACAAAGAAACTGCTCCGGGAGAAAGTGTGGTTGCCGGGCTTGGACAACTTGGTAGAAGCCACAGTCGCACACTGCCACATCTGGCAAGTGACAGGGCAGCCGGCAAAACCGGAACCACTACATATGTCAGAGCTCCCGAAGGCAGTGTGGACCGAGCTGGCAGCAGACTTCTACGTGCCCCTGGAGACAGGAAACTACCTGCTTGTGATAATTGATGAGTTTTCCAGGGTTCCCATTGTACGGCAAGTGGCGTCAACATCAGCAAGCTCAACGCTGCCGGCTATGGACAACGTCTTTTCGGCATGGGGCTCCCCACAAACTCTAAAGACTGACAATGGTCCACCCTTCTCACGGGAGGAGTTCAGAAAATTCATGGACTACCTAGGAATTCGTCACCGGAAAATAAAGCCCCTGTGGCCACAAGCAAACGGCATGGCAGAAAGATTTATGGGAAACATAAAGAAGGCTGTACAAAGATCCAAACTGAGGCAGATATCGAAAGGGCAGGCCCTGTGCCATGTGTTAAGAGACTACAGAAACACCCCTCACAGCTCCACGGGACTGTGTCCTTCTGAGCTAGTGCTGGGCCGAGCAAGCAGGACGAGGATACCGCAGCTGGAGGCAGAAGCTAAGCAACAGCAAGGCAGCATTGCCACCAAAGATCAAAAAGCA
This sequence comes from Lissotriton vulgaris, assembly GCF_964263255.1. Lineage (NCBI taxonomy): Eukaryota > Metazoa > Chordata > Amphibia > Caudata > Salamandridae > Lissotriton > Lissotriton vulgaris. The sequence goes on from NW_028249386.1 coordinate 361,162, forward strand.
AAAGCAAAGATGAAGACATACGCAGACGCAAGGAGACACGCCACTCCGGTGCAATTAAAGCAAGGAGACAGAGTGGTGGTGCAGCAGCGGCAGCTGAGGAAATCGGACAGCCCGTTCTCGAAGGAGCCGTTGACGGTGACTGAGGTAAAGGGGCCCATGATAACAGCATCAGCAGGACTCTACCATATCGCAAGAAACAGCTCCCTCTTCAAGTAACTGAAGGTCAAGGAAGAAGACGGAGGAGCAATCACACGGGGGACAAAAGACAGGATGAAGGCGTGCAGATGGACACAGGAGAGGTACGGCAGAGGAGATAATGTAAAAGACCAAAGAGACTGATTGAAGTGATGTGATGTGATGAACTCGCTCTCTCTCTCTCGCTCTCTCTCTCTCTCTTTTCTCACTATGACAACAGTTGGCGTCGACAATAACTTTGTTCATTTTGCAGCAAAGGGGGAGATGTTGTGACCTGGAAACAGGACACTAGTACCCTGGACAATGACTGGTGGGTGGGTGCAGGAAACCGGACGGATCACTGAAATAATATCGAGGGACAAAATATCGACTTGCCAAAATATCGTTGACAAAATATCGACAGTCAAAATATCGAGTTTGTATCTACAAACAGGTAAGTACAAAAATATCGAGTACAAAATATCGTTAACAATAATATAGATGTAAAAAATATCGACTTTATTAAAAACAGTGTTAAATTAAATTAATATTAAATTTTAATTACTAAAATATACTTAAAAATACTTAAATTAAATTATAATAATTAAATAATAAATGAAAATAATAAAAATAATTTTTTACAATCTTATTTGTTGACCCTGAACCCTAAAATATACCCCTTTACCCAAAAACCCAAAACTGACCCTGAACCCTAAAAATACCCCTTTACCCAAAAACTAAAAACTGACCCTGAACCCTAAAAATGCCCCTTTACCCAAAAACTGAAAACTGACCCTGAACCCTATAAATGCCCCTTTACCCAAAAACTGAAAACTGACTCTGAACCCTAAAAATGCCCCTTTACCCAAAAACTGAAAACTGACCTTGAACCCTAAAAATGCCCCTTTACCCAAAAACTAAAAACTGACCCTGAACCCTAAAAATGCCCCTTTACCCAAAAACTGAAAACTGACCCTGAACCCTAAAAATGCCCCTTTACCCAAAAACTGAAAACTGACCCTGAACCCTAAAAATGCCCCTTTACCCAAAAACTGAAAACTGACCCTGAACCCTAAAAATACTCCTTTACCCAAAATTTATCAATATTATTTCATTACCAAATAATTATTAATTAACAATAACAAAAAAGTAAATATATTAGCACATTAGCTGTAATTATTTTAATAATTAATATTATTTTTTCCCAATTAATTACTTAACAATAACACAAAATTATACATATTAAAATGTACTCTAATTAATGTAATTAACTAATTACAATTAATTAATTACCAATTAATTAATAATACAAACTATGTACAAAATTATATTAATTAATTAACTAATTATTATTAATTAATTATCAATTAATTAATAATTATAAATATTTACAAACATATATTAATTAATTAATTATTATTAAATTACTTCCCACCCTATTCCCCTATAAACCCACAACCCGCTACAGAATTACATTACGCAATTATTAAAAAAACAAAATTCATTTAATAAAATATTTTATAACATTAATACACACTTTTCACACATATTATTACATAAAAATACACTATAAAATATTATATATTATTAAAAATTCGATATTTTTGCTATCTATATTTTATACAGTCGATATTACTTCACTTACCTGAAAAACGATATTTTTGTAGTCGATATTATGTCCAGTCGATATTTTGTCCAGTCTATATTTAAAACTCGATATTATGTCCAGTCGATATTTTGGAGTCGATATTTTGTCTGTGCACCAAACCGGACACCAGTTCCGGTCAGCACACACACACAGGCACACATACAGGAATTTGGGACAAGGCAGGATGTGGGGAAGCATGCTGCACAACTGTAAATAAACATACTTGATTACAGCCATTGATTCATGTGATTCCAGTGGGCCGACACGACAGCACCTTGTTGACACTTCTTTTTGAAAGGAGGAAGGCCCAGAAAGTTGAGATGCGAAGAGTTCAAATTATGAGAAGGAGTGTACCCGTAAATACGTGAAGGCAGTTGCCATGCAGGGGTTTACAAATGGTACACCCAATCTTAAAGGCAGAATGCTGTTTCACTGGGAGCCAGGAGAGCTTCCTAATCTGAGGGGTGATATGACACCTCCTTGGCTGACGGTAGATCAGTCTGGCCGACTGATTTTGTACCAGCTGTAGTCTCTTTGTCAGGTATTCAGAGAGATCAAAAGAAAGCAAATTTGCATAGTCAATATGTGTGATGACTGATGCAAGAACAACCTGGAAAAGGTATTTAAAGGTAAGCTACCTTCTGGATTTTTCTGATGTTCCGGAGCTAAAGGAACCAGGAGGAGACTACGGACCCTACCTGAGGCTTCATAGAACGATTTATATTGATAAGAACTCCTAGGCGGGGGGAAATAACCACTTCAGCAGGTGAAACATTGGATGTCAATGGATTTGGAGAGCCCCCAAACAGAATAGGCTCTGTCTTGTCAGGGTTTATTTTAAGTTGATTTGCTATTTATCCAGAGGCAGATGAATAGCATGGTGTTTTGCAAGATCGAGATTGAATCAGGGTGTTATTGATTGCAAACAAAGTTGCATGTCATCAGCATAGCTGAAGGTGCACATATTCAGTTTCCTCAAGGACTGTACTAGAGCAGAAATATATAAACTAAAAAAATTGGGGGAGAGTGTCAATCCCTGGGGTACACCGCAGGCCAGTTTGATCTTGAGAGAGCCAAAAGGAAATAGATGAATCCACTGGGAATGATCTTTCAGAAAAGACACAAACAATTTAAATGCTGTTCCATGAATACCCACGATAGCGGTGTTACGAAGCATCTTGTATTTAATTAAAATACAATGTATTTCTTGGTTCTGAAGGAATTATAATGCAGAGTTTACAACATCTCTTCTTGAAGCATTGTTTGCCCAAACAATAGAAATAATTTGACATGAGATCACTTATTGTTTACAAATTAGACAGTCTGTGGACTGATGCAGATTTATGCGCCACTAATGTTTTATTAGTATGCTATTTGTCATGCAATTGTTCACAAACTATGTGGTGTCCCAGCTGTGTTCCATAGTGAAATCCTCCTCAGGCTTGGAACATGCATGGAGGAGAGCAATCTGGGATCAGTGTTAGCTGAGCTACTACATAATTTCAGGTTGATCTCTGTATACATTGCTTTGAATAATCTGTCATTTCAACTCTAATGTGGCTTCCTGTTTAAAGCAAAAGGACCTGTTCAGCTGCAGAAGTCCTTTCGCTAATACGGCATAGATTAGATGTGTCTTATGACAGGAATATGACCTGCTTGAACACTGGTATCATGCCCAAAATGTTTAAGGGCTTGGATGTCACAGTGAGTCACATGCTGTTTTATATTGAAGTCAGACAGCAACCATGTTTTTAATATTTATTTTGATTAGATTGTTTGGAAGGACTATTGTTGTCCAGTACTTAGCAGTGGCTGCTTGATGCTATGATGTGCATGTGCTAAAACAGGAGGAGTGGTTCTCATTGAGTAGGCGCACATTGCACTAAGGGATCACTAGCTCTGTTGTGGCCACTGTAAGGCTGTTATGAATTATGATTATTATTACTGAGTGTTCGTATAGTGCTTAGCTACACATAGGGTTTCCCAGCACATGAGGACAGGTATCAGCAGCCTAGGAACATGACCAAAAATGGCCAGGTTTTTAGCTCCTTATGGAAAGTGGATAGAGAAGTGCAGCTTCTGAGAGACTCAGGAAGGGCGTTCAACATCTTGGGGTCCAGTAAGGAAAATGAGCATCCACCCTTCCGGTAGCGTCTAACTCTGGCCACTATCTGAGGGACTGGTTGCTTGAGCACAGTGTGCGTATGGGTGGTAGGGCACAACAGGATTTTTTATAGGAGCTGCGGTCCTGAGAGTAGCTTGATTTTGTATTCGAAGCAAAGTGCTGAGAATTTGATGTGCTTGTCCACTGTAAGCCAGTGTAGGTCATGGAGGAGACCAAACAAGGAAGATGATTTGGGAAGCTGGAATAGGAGCCTGGTGGCTTCCCCCAGGTATTAGATAGTACCATAATTCAACCTAGATAGTATCATAGTCTCGATAACGGTTCTCTGAGCAGAGAAGGGAAATATCCATAAGATTGTTTTAAACCATTTCAGAATGACAAAGCAGGAGAATGCAACCTCAGCTACATGTGGCTTCATGGACAAGATGGAATCCAGCCAGAAGCCCAGTTAATTTACCTTGTTACAGGTTTAGGGAGTATTTCAAAGTGGCAGGCCAATATTGGGAACCACAGACCTAGGGGTTCTTACCCAGTATCAGAAACTCAGTCTTGTCTCCATTTAATTTTAGGGAGTTGGTGTTCATTTAAATGGAGACAAGGTTGAGGCAGGAGTTAATTTGATTTGCGCTAGCTTCCTGCTCAGATGACTAAGAAACAATTATCTGGGTGTCAACAGCCTAGGAGAATAGGGTCAGGACGCAGCTTTCCACTAAAGCGACCAACAGGCAAACAAAAATATTAAAAAGCATGGGGCTCTGGGGGTGTGGGGGATTGATTGTTTTGAGGGTTTGATTTTATTTGTATTGCTTTTCATATTCTCCTGCATTTGTATGAAAAATGGTCAAATTCAGTTTCTTTATCTTACACGTGGCATATGTGATGTTTTGACAAATAAAATCTGATAAAAAAAGCATGGGGCTGATGGTAGATCACTATGAATCTCCTGTGGTGCATGAGTGATGACTGGACACTGTGTTAGTGGAGAAGACCAAGAAGGTATGGTCCATCAAAAATAGATTTAGCCTGGAAAGAAACATGTTTTGGAGGTCTAGGTTAGCCAGTCTTTTGACAAGAATGTCTTGAGACACAGTGTCAAAAGCTTTGCTTATATCTTATAGGATCAGTGCGGCTGTGCCACCCCTATCCAGGAGTCGCCATAGATCTCCGGTGACTCCTAGAAGGGCAGCTTCTGTGCTGTGCTCAGCTCTGAATCCTGACTAGGAGGGGTGGAGGGCATTCGGAGCTTTTACATATGTGGTAAGTTGAGTGTTAAAAGTTTTTCCAGAAGCTTAGAAAGAATAGGCAACAAAGAAATAGATCTGTAGTTGGCCCAGTTAGAAGGGTCCAGGTGGGTATTTTCTAGCAAGGGAAGCACCATGGCATGCTTTCAGGCTTTGTGTAGGTGACCTTCACTTAGAGAGGAGTTCGGAAGATCAACTAATAAGGGCATGAAATGTGGGCTCAGGGGTCTGAGCTTGGTTGGAGGGAGAGAATCAAGTGGGGAACCTGATTTGATAGTAAGCCCAAGAGGCGAGCAGAGTCTAAGGGGAGAAAGGTTTGTAGATGGGCCGGTGACTGGGTTGTGTCCTAGTGGAAGGGTATGGAGAAAGGCACTACAAGTTGGTCTGACGAGGGTAGTGGTAGGGGTGAGTCCGAGGTGATACCAGTAATGTTAGAGAAAATGGGATCCAACAAGTGGCCTGATTTGTGAGTGGGATAAGAGGTAATCAAATTGAAGTTGCAAGCACCTAGGTCTTCAATACCAGTCTGACTTTGTTTACATGTGGCATCTCCTAGATACATGTTTAGATCTCCTAGTTGTGCAGAATTAGTGTGTTTAAGTGTGTATGGAGGAATTAAGTTGGGATTTTATAGAACACCATTTCCTGGCATGGGAAGAAAGCTGATAAATTAGGATGCCAGAGAACATGAATTTGGGCGTAAGGCCGAGAGAAAATATAAGAGCTTCACAAGCTGAGAAGGGAAGCTCCTCCATTTGACACTGAAAGACATCTCTGTAGATAATGGCTATACTGCCACCTATCTTATGCTTGCGGGTCCTTCTCACAATACAACATTTGTGTGGTAAAAGAGCAATAACATCTGACATAGATGCTTCATGCAACCATGTTTCTGTCAGGAGCATGACATCAGGGGTACTACAAGAAAGTTGTGCATGTGCTGTTGGTGGCAGTACAGAGAGTGGTATTAAATGTTATAGGAACAAAACTGTTTCTAATCAAGATATTGCTTTCCAAGGCATTCCTACCCTTAGCCTCCAAGGAAGAAACATTGGATGTGTTGTCAGAGATTATGGTGAGGATTTTAAAATAACAGGAAAAGCTGCAACGTTTAAAGATAATGCTGCAAGCTGGAACCACAAACTTCTCAACTTCGGCAGAGTGCTATAAGCTTATTCAGGAAAAATATCTTTCTAGAAGTCATTGAAGGGGCAGGGATCCAGGTCCCTGATCCCAGTCGGACACAGACGGTTGCAGACGGGTTTGCCTTTTTGCGCGCAGGTGGTACATCCTCTGCGCGAGGATGCCAAGCTGCACTTTGGTAATACAGGAAAGAGTCGAAGTAAACAGAGTGACGCATCCCAGCTCCCTCTACTCAATGGGGAGACCCATGGCAGACTGACGACCTGGGAGGGAAAGGTCAAGGTACAGATAGTTGAGCCAAAATTAAAATGTGGCGAGCAAATGTTGTGGTATTTTTTTCCAGATTTCATAGTGCTGAGAGCTGTCATCCAAAATTGTCAAAATACTAACTGGGTACATGTGGAAGTCTGGGTTATTGATTTGTTCTTCCTTCACCTTAACATAATTTTTAGATACAGAAAATAAGTTCAGTGATGATTTCTCATATGTTTATAATTGTCTGTTATCATACAATATAGCTTTCAGACAGAATTTTATATAGCTGGCATCTGTTATACAAAATGCTGTCAGGAAGTGGGGATGCGGGTATTGCTTAGACTCAGTGAGCACAGGGACATGACATCCTAAATCCACTTATGCTGAATCAATTTCAGGGAAGCAAAGGCTGTCAGCCCTTGCAGAGTGTCAACACTGTCTGCACTGAGAGGATTCATGCATGGGCAATGCACAATGCAACAACACCCCTGCAATGGACTACATTTCCCATCAGGCTCAAGAACTATCACAAAAGTTTGAGAAGAGGCAATTATCTTGGTATCTAGGTATAACTTCCCTTGTGGCCCTTAGCATCTTTAATAGGTTTACAACAAAACGTTGCATAGCACATATCTTGGGGGTTCTTTTCAAGGAACAGTTGCAACAAATAGATTTATGAGAAGGACATTAAAATATTAAAGAAATATGTCTGCAAATTGAGTTGAATGGCAATAACGAATGTTGAACTATTCGAACATTTAATATGAACTCTATGAAATACACATTGCACTTGAGACTCCTCCTGTGGCAGAAAAGAAAGGATTCTTAAATAAGGACTATGGGGCATATTATAAAAAACTGCGCTAAAATTATCGCCTCTTTAGCGGCAGGAAACTATGGGCTTGATAATATGCCCTTGAGAATTCCAATAGAAGCCCGTGTTCACACCAGAACATGGGCTTCAATGGGAATTCATATGAGCATATTGTCAAGCCCATTATCGCCGCTTTAGCTGCAGTTTCCTGCCGCTAAAGCGGCGATAATTGTTACACCATTTCTTGATAATATGCCCCTATATTTCTTGTACTATGTACCTATGTTAAAGCATAAGGTATTGGATACTAATCACAGAATATTGATGTTTGCTAATAACCATGCAATGATAGAAGGGTCAATTGGAAACAATTGCTCATCTTCCACAGAGTTTGCATGGTGACAAAGCGTGAGATAGCTGTTCTAGTTCTGAAGAGAAGTGTTTGGGGATATATATTTACAATGCGCACCTTTTGTATGTTTAGCTTCCAAAATGCCAAGTTTCACATCAACATATGTAGAGTTGATTACACATAGATATCCCTAAGGTATATCCATTCTCCCTTCCACTTAAGTACAGAACTTTCATGGCAAGTTATTCAAAATACCTATTTGTTTTTAGGCACCCACTACATCCTGCAGCCATCAATGGTTAACAGAAATGATGAGTCAGGGGAGGCGGAGTCCAATATCTCCATTTTCTTTCAGCCATTCTCCTTTCCCCATTTCTGCCAATGGCACTCATGTCCCTCTGTATTTGTTCATTGTTAGATGTGGTAAGAGATGGAAGAGTGCAACACTCTCTTTGAAACACAAGTTAGGGTAATCCCATCCTGACAGGTCTTGAGAAACCACCAATGAAATGGGGATGCTACATCAGGTAATTCAATTCCTATTCAAGGGCAAATGATGGGTGAGCTATAGAATATAGAGCAAACAGTTTTTGTGTGTTTTACCATTTGGAAGTTGAGAACCATAATTTATTTGAGCTCCTCCCTGACTATATTCCTGAGAAAGTTGACAAGCTGATGAGTTCTAAACTGATGTTAACTAACTTAAAATATTTTGAAGGTCAGATGAATTTGGTGGTAGATAGACATATTTTTCAGATATGTACAGGGACATATTCAGTCAGTGGATATGTTGTGACAGTGATAAATGTATTAGCTGTAAATTGTGAAGTTCAAGGATTCACTTCACAACTTATACAGGGGCATATTATCAAGAACAGCGTTAAAATTATCGCTGGTTTAGCGGCAGAAAACTGCTGCTAAAGTGGAGATAATGGGCTTGATAATACTTCTTGGAGAATTTCAATAGAAGCCCATAATCACACCAGAACATGGACTTCTATTGGAATTCTCAAGGGCATAATATCAAGAACATTATTGCCGCTTTAGCAGCAGTTTTCTGCCGCTAAACCAGCGATAATTTTTAACGCTGTTCTTGATATAAGTACCTTTAAGCTCTGAGGTTTTTTTTTCCAAAAAGGGCATAAGAAACAAACAGGTCAGCTCATTGAAGACATTGGCACATTTTCAGGCAGTACAGTAAGTTATCCACAAGGCAGAAGATCACCAATCAAGTGAACAGTCTTAAGAACATAGTGACAATAACTTTCAGTACAGGCACTCACACGGTCCATATACGCGGCACCATGAACTTATATTACAAATACCCCTATGTGCGCAGGAAGGGATATGAAATAACAAGAATGGGCAGTGATTCAGGAAGTGAGATGCGGGGGCACATTCACGTGTATGATCCCGGTGCGTCAGAAATGTGCGTCCCCGGCCGGGAGGCATCCCCGAGCTCAAGCACCTCTATCCCAGGTCTTCTAGATACATGTAGGGACCAGAAGGTTTTGGACCTGTTGCGGGGTGGAAGCAGTTTGCTGTATGCCTCACTCTGGGTTCAACAGAACAACATATCCCTAGACCATTGTGACATAGTAGGGGTCGGTCCACTCAACCAGCATACAGCGACACATCTCCTGGCTATGAGAATGGCCATATCCACCAGTCGCCTTTGTGATTTAGGTAGCAGCTTAGAGTAACCCAGAAGGGCTAAAAGTGGGTCTTGTGTGAGCATCAAGTCTGTGGCGCGGTTAACTTCAGCAAAAACGTCCCCCCAGAAGACAGCAACTCCCGGACAGTCCTAGGCCACATGCAAAAAATCTGCGAACAGCTTACTACACCTTTCGCATTGAGGACACTCGCGCAGACCGTATTTATGCAAACTCTCCGGAGTGTAATACACCCTGTTCAAAAACTTAAAGTGCACCAGTCTATGTCGACCATTAAGCGATATACATTTGGTACTAGTGCAGCAGAATCACTGACATATTATCGAAAGACACAATATCGTCCTACAAAAATATCGGCACAAAATTATCGAACACAATAATAACGACATCCTATACATAACTAAAAACATACAAAAATATCGGATACACAATATCGACCTACATAAACATCGATCTCACTAAAATCGACAAAATACATATCGAAAGTTTCAAATATCGACTACATTAAAATGTATACACTAAGTCAAAAATATCGAGAACACATTTATCGACAACTATATTATCGTTATTTTATATATATCGAAATTATTTATATATATATATAACAATAACAATACTTTCCAACATATACAAATTAAATTAACACCAATTAACACCAAAATACAAATCTCTCATAACAAAATATAAGTATAATTACATTTTAGATTTATAAAACATCTAATAATTTAAAAATTCTAATAAAAGTTTTTAATTAAATTATATAAAATGTACAAGCAAAATTATTATTTTACGTTTGCCTTATATATAAAAAAACCCTAACATATATTCAAAATTCCAAACTGACCAATGAAAACACAGAAAATATAAATTAACCAATAGCAAACTAATTACTAACTCCAAACCACTATATAAACAATTACACACTAAACACAAACTACCTGAAGAAAAAAACGACAGAAGAAAATACATTGGATAAATTCGACTACACCTACAAGAACATCAAGATTGAACCTAAAATTCTATGGATTAAAAGTAAGTAAAATAAACTAAATAAAACTAACTGATAAAATGTGAAAAATTACAAACATGATCAAATTACTAATGCAAATCTACTTTTTATTTTCTCCTACCACTACAGAATACTCTACAAACATGATCAAATTACTAATGCCTATCTACTTTTTATTTTCTCCTACCACTACAGAATACTCTACTAACAAAGAACAGAGAACAGAATTCTGAAAACCAAGATACAACTAACAAAGTAAGTTCAAACATTAAACTAACTGCTAAAATGTTAAAAATAACAAACATGTTCAAATTACTAATAAATATCTACTTTTTATTTTCTCCTACCACTACAGAATACTTTACTGACAAAGGACAGAGTACTAAATTCAGAAAATCAAGATACAACTAACAAAGTAAGTATGTTCAAACATTTTCTTAAAAACATAAAATAAGTTTAAGCTAAATGTATTGAAAAAACTGTAACTGCAACCTAAAAAATATCTCTGAACAATTAACACAAATAAATTCATTTTTTCCTAACAGATCAAGAAAACACAGAAAATAAAGGCCACAACTAAACAGTCAAGTACATCAAAATCAAAGACAGAATTTCTAAAAATGTAAGTAGGTACTATAGAAATGTTTTTTAAATTAACTTAAAATACATTATTTTTTTAATAACTACAAAATATATTTCTTGTAGAATAACAAACACAAAATGAGTGAAAGAGCTACATTTGTTACCAGCCAGAAAGGAAAACTATTATTCTGCTACATGGGTTACACTTATACCCAAGAGAAACAATTTGGGATGAAAGTTAATTATAAATGTTGCAAATATTACTCCAAGAAATGTTACGGAAGGGCAACAACTAGAGAAACAACAGTACGCTATACTAGGGAACACAACCACCCACCAAACGTAACACAAATAGAAGTTAGAACAGCATTGGAAAACATAAAAGAGGCAAGCACAGGTTCCCAAAATGCAACAAGCGTCATCTTAAAATAACAAATTCCCAAAATACCTAAAACAGCGACTACTCAAATGCCAAATATTGGTTCCCTAAAAAAGAACAATAGCCCGAACAAAAAGAACAACTACTACTACCACTCCACCTGCTAGAACATATAGCGATATACATTTAAATCCTAACCAAACTATAACTTTAAACAAATGACCATTTGTCATTTAGGACAATAAAAGCAATGATAAAAGACTCATAATTTTTGGCACACACATTAACCTCATAAAACTTCAGCAAAGTCAATATTGGATGATGGATGGGACTTTTAACATCTGTCCCAAACCTTTTTTCCAATTATACACAAAACATGGCCTATATCAAAACTGCAACATACCTCTACTTTATGCACTACTACCAAAAAAAACTAATTCCACATATATGGAATTATTAAACACAATCAAACAAAAAACTAATGACTATTCCCCCGAAAAAATAATACTTGATTTTGAACAAGCAATGCTTTCAAGTATTTTAAAAATACACCCCCATACCTGTATTCAAGGCTGCTATTATCACTTTAACCAGTGTCTATGGAGAGATTACAAAAGACAACTTTAAGTATAGAATAAGAAACAAACTCATCTTTTGCATATCAAATAAAAAAAACCTCACAGCACTGGCTTACGTTCCAGAAACAGAAGTAGTACAACTCTACAACCTTTTAATTGATAGCACCTATTATGAACAAAATGAAGCTAATTTAAGTAAACTTTTAGACTACTTTGAAGATACCTGGGTAGGCAGACTCCACAGATCTGGCCACAGAAGAAATCCTAAATTCCTAATACCCTGGTGGAACGTTTACAGAAGCACCTTAAATGGTGAATCAAAAACAAACAACGCTGTTGAAGGCTGGCACAATGCCTTCCTACAATCAACTGGCCGAACTAAACCAAGTTTAGAAAAATGTATTAAATGCCTACAAAAAGAACAAAGCTATCAAGAGTTCAGAATGGAACAATCCATTACTGAACTAACTCCAAAAACATCTAAACAAACCAAACAAATGCACAAATACCTAGAACAACAAGTAAAGTTGTACCCTAGTACAAAAGGCCATGAATACCTCAACATAATAGCCAAAACACTACTCTAAATTACTTTGAACAGCAAACCAGTCCTAAAAAAAAGAAACAATACAATATAAATAACAATAATATATTTTATCTCAAAATAAATTAATGTGTGCAATATATGTAAAAAATTATATATATATATATATATATATATATATATATATATATATATATATATATATATATATATACACACACATTAATTAAATTAGAAATAAATAAAACATAACAATTATGATAATAACATTACCTTCCCACAATAAATAAAATGTAAAACACTTACCAAGCATATTCCAAGTGCTGTAGAATCCATCTTCACCAAAACAATCCAGTTAGGAAAAAGTTTGCCCCCAAAAAAATGAAAAAATACAACTGTTCCAAAACTGAATTATCAATTCAATGAATATCCTTCGAATAACCATAAAAAACCCAAAAGTTTTTAAAATATAGAACAAAAGCTCCAGGAAACCCGAAAAATTTAAAGAAGTGTTCAAAATCCATTAGTTAATAAAACTAACAAACATTTCTTTGAAAAAATTAAAATGACTGCTTCCGATATCACGAACACCTGCAACAAAAATATATATAAAACATACATTCCCACCCACATAAAACAACACATAAACACCTACTTACATAACTAGTAACAATATATTTCACCTAAATATACTTTAAACTGCGAAATTCTAACTCTACAAACAAGCCTAAAACAAGCTAAAAATACGTACATCCATCATACGTAAATACAACATATCAAACAGTTTAATATAAGTAATTTTCTTCTAACAACATTAAATAGTACCACACTACTATCAAAAGTACTTTAAAACACACATATAAAACAAACCTTACCTTTAGCAACGTGAAGTGTCTCCCATCCGAGAACTGGTCTTCATCCAAATGACACAAAGCGACCTAAAGCGCTTACAAAATGAACACCCAAAACTAATAAAATAGATTAACCTTACCAACATATTATTTAATTTTCTCAAATATTCCTTTACTAAATGAAAAATAAATACTACGTTAAAAAATAATCTGTTTTTTTATTTGTATTAAACTACTTAACAAAATGTATATATTTAGTAAAATTATAAAAATAAATATTATAAAATACATAATATTTATTATTATAATTATTAAAAAATGGAAAAATTGTACACAATTCTGTGAAACAAATTTTGAATTTGTATATAAATATACCTGTGTTAAAATATTTCTTTAATTTAAATATATTGTTTAAAAAACTTAATTATAATACTTTTAATATTATTATTAATTTAAAAACAGTATTTACAACCAACATATATAACAATATAAAAATGTTATATAGTATGTGAAAAATTGTAATCTTTGCTATCATTTTAAACCATACATTAAGAATAATACTTTTAATATTAATATTAATTTAAAAACAGTATGAACAACCGACATGTATAACAATATAAAAATGTTATATAGTATGTGAAAATTTTTAATTTTTGTTATCATTTTAAACCATACTTACATCTGTATTCAATTTCTTTTTTATAAAATGTACAATTTCAAAGAAATATAAAAATGTACATTGACCATAAGATTTTTTGTCAAATATATGTAACCAAATAAATTAGTATGAAATAAAAATGTAATAATAATGTTTCGTGTTATTTTTCATGTTATTAAAAAATAAAAGATTCCAACTACACAAAAATTGTATACATTTATTTATAGTCCTAGATAATTTACTATTCCCACTCCATTCTACATTAAATTGGGGTAGGTGCTGGACACTAATTAAATAAAATGTACTATTCCCAATCCAGTCTACATTAAATTTGGGTAGGTGCTGGAAACTATTTAATTATAATTTACTATTCCCACTCCAGTATACATTAAATTGAAGTAGGTGCTGGACACTAATTAAATAACATTCACTATTCTCACTCCAGTCTACATTAAATTGTGGTAGGTGCTGGACACTAATTAAATATAATTTACTATTCTCACTACAGGCTACATAAAATTGGGGTAAGTGCTGGACACTAATTAATTATAATGTACGATTCCCACTCCAGTCTACATAACATTGGAGTAAGTGCTGGAAACTAATTAATTATAATTTACTATTCCCACTCCAGTCTACATTAAATTGAGGTAGGTGCTGGACACTAATCAAATAAAATGTACTATTCCCACTCCAGTCTACATTAAATTGTGGTAGGTGCTGGACACTAATTAAATATAATTTACTATTCCCACTCCAGTCTACATTAAATTGGGGTAGTTGCTGGACACTAATTTAAAATTATTTACTATTCCCACTCCAGTCTACATTAAATTGGGGTAGGTGCTGGACACTAATTAATTATGATTTACTATTCCCCCTCCAGTCTACATAAAATTGGGGTAATTGCTGGACACTAATTGATTATAATTTATTATTCCCACTCCAGTCTACATTAAATTGAGGTAGGTGCTTGACATTAATTAAATAAAATGTACTATTCCCACTCCAGTCTACATTTAATTGGGGTAGGTGCTGTAAACCAATAAAATATTTATATTACATCAAAAAAAATTATACAAACAAATGAAATAATATAGTAATATAATATGTGTTTTCTAAACAAATTTTATTTAAAATTTTTAAAATAAATTTGCAAATTTATTTAAAAATGTTACAAAATTATAAATTGTGAATTAAATTTCAAACTTTTTCAAAATAAAAACTTTTTTTAAAATATATATATATTTTTTTAATGTATTTTTTAATTTTTCATTTTTTGTTTACATTTTTAATAAATATTGCTTCAATTTTATAATTTTTAAAAACACTCCCCACCATTATCCCCTATAAATCCAACATCCGGCTACTATTTTTTTTTCATATTTCATTTTTTTATTTTTTTATTTTATTACAGTTTTTAAACAAATATTTGTTAAAATTAAAAAAAAAAAAACTTCCCTGCCCGTATCCCCTATAAACCCAACATCCCGCTACTAAATAGTTTTTTTTATTTCATTTTTAATTTTTTTAATTTTTAATTTTTTTTTAACAAATATTACTTCAAATTTTACATTCTTTAAAACACCCTTATCCCCTATAAACCCAACATCCCACTACTAAATAATTTATTTTTTAAATTTCATATTAAATTTTTAAAAATGTTTTAACAAATATTACTTCAAATTTAAAAAAATGTAAAACACTCCCCACCCTTATCCCCTATAAACCCAACATCCAGCTACTAAATATTTTTTTTTTAAATTTCATTTATAATTGTTTTAATTTTTAAAATGTTTAAACAAATATTACTTCAAATTAAAACACTCCCCACTCTTATCCCCTATAAACCCAATATCCCACTCCTAAAATTATATATTATTTTTAAAAAAATATATAAAAATAACATTTTAATAACACATTGAAATTACTAATTATTAATAAACACAAAACATTTCTAAAAAATAAACACATTTTACTAATAATTACAATATATCGATATTTTTATACAACAATATTTTGGCTTACTATATTTTTGCATCCGATATAAAATTACACATACTTAAAACAATATTTTTGTAATCAATATTTTATTATTCGATATACTTTACCATCGATATAAAAACTTCGATATTCTGTCACATCGATAATAAAAAGTCGATATTATGTCTGCTTACCAGTGCAGCAATAGTTCCATTTGTCATCAGTGAGATCCACCTGCAGATCACGCTGCCATTCCAAATGGGGCTTAGTGTATGTACCGTCCGTCTCGGAAAGTCCGTCTCGATATAGCGTGGGAACCAACCTGGCTGTCGATTTGGCTCCCACTATCGCTGTCAGGGCCCGCTCCTCTGTGGGCTCCTCCATATCCTCGCCAAGCTGATCCCTGAGTGCATGCCTCACCCTGTGATACTGGAACTGCGCCAGCATGGATGGCGTCCTCTCTCCACTAACCATCTCCTCCCAGGAGCGTGCTGTACCGTACATAAAGAGATCCCCAACCGTATTAATATCCAGCGTCCGCAACGCCACTATTACTCCTCTGTCCCGACAGGGCGCCAGCCATTGGCACCATTCCAGCTGGGCCAGTGGGGAGTACAACAGGCTTCCTGCCTCAGCGTTCAGCAGCCACTGCCATGCATGAGCCACAGAGTTAAGGGAGTCCAGTATCGCAGTATGCCTATCGTGCGGCTGAAACAGCAAGGCCGGCAGGGGCACCGGAGCAGCCACAATAGTTTCGATAAGTGTATGCGGTATGTCAGAAGGGCCATGCATCCAGTGGTATACATGCGAACACTGAGCTGCCCTATAATATAATTCCAAATCAGGGGTGCCGAGTCCACCCATCGAATATGGCAGGGTCAGTATCCGCCAGGCCACTCGCGGCTGCTTGCCAGCCCACGCCAGGTGGACCATCAAAGATTTTAGACTTTGGAAGAAGGCCCTAGACAGAACCATAGGGATGTTTGTGAAGAGGAACAGGAACCAGGGTAGAATCACCATCTTCATAAGGGAAATCTTACCCATCAGAGACAATGGGAGGCTGATCCATCTTTCAATGTCGTCTTCCAGTTTGGAAATGGCGACCCCGTAATTCCCCCTCAGTACAATTTCTGAGTCTGTGTGGAGGCGAACGCCCAGGTACCTCACCGCCTCCGTGGACATTTGGAGTGGGAATTCCGGGTAAATTCGCATCATGGCCGGGGTAAGCGGAAACATGATGGACTTGCCCCAGTTCACTTGTATGCCCGAAAGTGAACCAAACAGTACCACATCCCGCAAGACTGGGGACAGGTTGGTCTTGGGTTCCCTGATATATGGTAAAGTGTCATCGGCATAAGTAGACACTATTAGCCTGTAATTTGGGAATCTAATACCCCTGTATCCATGATACTCCCGTAGAGCACATGCCAGGGGTTCCGCCGTCAGCGCATAAAGTATCGGAGACAAGAGGCATCCTTGCTTAGTACCTCTGCCTATCGGTATAGGGTCAGTGACCAATGAACCTATCCAAACTCTGGCCGTGGGCGCAGAGTACAATGTCGCGAGCAACTGTAAAAAAACTTCTCCAACTCCCATTCTACTCAAGACCAGTCTCATAAAAGGCCACTCAACAGAGTCAAAGGCCTTTTCCATATCCAGAAAAACTACTATTGCAGGAATCTCCGGGCAAGTATGTTGTATAGCCACAAAAACAGTCCGCAAATTGTATGTCAAGTTTTGCGTAGGGGAGAATTCGGCCTGCTCAGGGCCTACCAGTGTGGTCACCAGAGGGTGGAGTCGATTGGCAAGTATCTTTGCATAGATTTTCGTGTCAACATTCATTAAAGAAAAAGGCCTGTAGGAGGCACAATCATCCGATGGCTTCCCTGGCTTAAGTATGGTAACCACAATCGCCTCTCGCATAGTCGGGGCATCGTATTTGAGGTGCATAGGTCTTCTTACAGTGCGAGCAAGTGCGGAATCAGTATTTCCTGGAAAGCTTTATAGAACGAAACAGTGAGTCCATCACTGACCTGGGCGCTCCCTGGTCTCATCTGGGATAAGGCTAAAGTTATCTCATCACGCTCTATGGGCTGCATCAGGAATTTACGGTGCACATTAGACAGCCAAGGCAGCTCAATATGAGTCAAGTAGTCAAGGATACGCTCCACTGAGCCACTTCCTCGGGAAGAGTACAGCCCACCATAATATTCCCAGAACTTCTTCGTCACCTGCACGTCCGTGAGTGGTGGCGCCTCCGGGCCCGCCGCAATATTCGGGACCGCCGAAGCATCCCAGCGCTGTTTGAGGAGTTGTGCCAGAACCTTCCCCTGCAGTTCACCCTCGCCATAGGATCTTGCAGTGGCGTATTTCCCAAGATGTTTAAGTTCCGTATCAGCCTCCTCGTGAAATTCACGTAGGGTTTGTGCCAGCTCCCGGGTATTTTCCTCAGTCGGAGCCATGGAGCAAGAGCTCTCCAGCTCCTTTAGTTTGCGCTCCAGAGTCGCCAGCCTGTCACGCATAGATTTGAGGACTCCGGCGTGCTTAGATATAGTGATGCCCCTAATGTATGCCTTGAAAATCTCCAATACTGTTTGGAAGGAGTCAACCAACCAACGTTCTTCCCGAAGAACACCGCAATGGACTCAGCAAGTTCCTCTTTGAAAGCAGCGTCCAGCAGGGAGTAGGGCGGGAAACGCCATAGGAACTGAGAAAGTCATTTCTTAGGCAAGGCTATTGTCAGTAATAAGGGGGAGTGATCCGAGTATTTGCGAGGAAGGATCACACACGCACGGATCTGCTGGAGAAGTTGTCTGGAGGCAAACCAATAATCAATCCTAGTGTGAATATTGTATTGCGCAGAATAGTGCATGTAGCTGCCCTGGAGAGGGGACCTGTGCCGCCATACATCCATCATGTCAAGGCGCAATAACTCTGTCTCCTCCACCCTAGCCGCGGCCGATGGGAGCCTGTCCGGACCGTACGATCTGTCCATGGCTGGCTGTCTGGTGAAGTTGAAATCTCCCCCCCCCCACAAAGTCTGGGACCGGGCATATGGCTGCACCTCTAGGAATAGCTTTGTATAAAAGTCGGGTTTATCATAGTTGGGACCATAAACATTGAGAAGGAGGAGTTCCAGCCCCTTACCACTACATCTGGACAGCACGAACCTGCCCTCCCTGTTAGTCACAAGTGCTTCCAACGTCAGCGCAGACCTTGGGTTGACCCATGTCAGGACCACTCTAGCATGTGACGGGAACCCCGTAGAATGGATATTGCCCAGAAGTCCTTTGGCGCGCAGAATGGGGCTGTCTGGGCGTAGGTGGGTCTCCTGTAGGAGAGCCACATCTATATTGTGCCTATTAAAATAATTCAACATTTTACAAACCCTGTGATGGTCATTGAGACCATGTACATTCCATGTGAGCAGGGTTATAGAACCTAGAGCACCCTCCTGTGCAGTCACTGGTGTGTCAGAAGCAATATTAATCGTAAACGCAGTGCAACTTGTGTCAGAGTACCTGGGATTTCCCCTTCGTAGCTGTAAACCGGAAGACTAAGAACTCAAAAGCAACGTCGTGGGACAGTCCCCCAACCGAACATCCACCCACCCAACAGCGGACTAATACCTGTCGCAGAGATCTCTGGGTGAAATTTCCCATCATTTTACTACAAGTGAACACGTCCAATGTCAGCAAACACAACAGGCCCACATCCCCCAACCCCTCCTTGGATCCCTCCCACGCCTGCCCTGCCTCAACTCGGCAGCGAATCCTACCCCCTGCCCCAAATACTGCCCTCCCCCCTACCCAAACATCAAAACACATCCCAGGTGTGGTTCACTCAGGGGTGAATGTAGCTCTCAATGCAAACTAAAATAGTACAATTTCCAATGACCACACCCGTATAACGCCAATTAGGAGCGTTTGCAGCTGTAAAGAAAAAATTATAAAGGCATTATACATGCACTGTTCCTCCACTATCCTCCGCAGCCCATGGGCCAGGTTCAGACATAATACACAAAATGGTGTACATCCTCCTTAGAAGAAGGCACACAATATGCAAGCGGGAGGGGGGAGACCTCATATTTCATCGCCATCTTAGATGTAACAGTCTATCCTATACCTGTGGGTCACAAGGCACAAGGCATGCTCTGTCGTCTATCCATACACATTCTAGTTCCCCCTTTGCGCATTCCGCCCCTCCTCCACCAATAATGCGAAAGAATACACAGCAGTGTTAAAGCTTGCTACCCACTCAGTCCTGCTCCTCCAAGGACCCATCCGCCGCCTCGTCCAATAAGGGTTTGTCCGGAGATTTCGGCCGTTCTTTCACCCCGTCCTTTAGGGCCTTCTGCAGAGCTTTAGGGTCAGTGAAGATGAACGAGCGGCCCTGTCGTTTAACTCTTAGCATTGCAGGATAAAGCATTGCATAATCAGCCCCCATGTCTCTAACTTTTCTCTTCATCGGGGCAAACAGGCGCCTCGCCTCCTGGACCCTGGCTGTAAAATCTGCAAATAGGGAGATTGTGGACCCCTCAAAGTTCAGCCGCTGTTTTTCGCGTGCCAATCTAAGGGCCACGTCTCTGTCTCTGTAGTTCAATAACTTCGCTATAATTTGCCGAAGGGGGCGCCCGGCTTAGGGCGAGGTGCGAGAGAGTGGTGCGCCCTCTCCACCACAAACATCTCTGAGAAGGAGGCATCACGCAGGAGTGTCTTAAGAAGATTCTCTATAAATAGTGCCATGTTTCCTGTTGAGGTGGACTCCAGCAGTCCCGTGATGCGCAGATTACAGCGCCTAGAGCACTCCTCCAAATCCTCTGTTTTGTCCTGTAGTAGCTGTATCACCCTGCCCAACTGTTTGTGCTCCGTATCCAGGCCAGTTTGTGTCTCTTCTACCTCGGTTATCCTGCGCTCCGTCATATAAAGCCTCTCTGCGTGCTTATCTAATCTTTCGGCCATGTGGTCCATCTGATACGTGAGCGCATCCATCTTGGTGCCCAAGGAGGTGATCCCACCCTGAAGGTTCTTCTCCATTGCGACCAACAAGCTGCGGATGTCCTGTTGTTGATCGCCCGCTGTCTGCTCCTGCTCCCCAATACCGTCCTCCGTGGAGGACTCCCCCGGATTGGACCTCTTAGGGTCAAACAACAGTTTAGTTTGCGTCCTGTCAACGCGCCCCATACCAACCAATTCAGCAGGCATTCTTGCCGCGATGTGTCTCTTCTAAACTAAAGTAGACAAGCAACAGGCTGCAAGGACTTCGGGGGCCCAGGTCTTCACAGCGCTACCTGGCAAGAAAGTCACAGCTTGGCACCCACCCAGCAGAGGGAGAATCGCAGTGTCAGCCCAGGACAGCTAGCGATCCAGCAGCCCAGTCCAACAGTCCAACAGTTAGGCCCCAAGCCACCCAGCCCCGCCAGGCAGCGCGCACAATCTTAAAGCTTTTTTCCCAATTTGTTTGCACTCCGTGGCAAGCCTCACCTCCGCACCGATCAGGATTTTCAAACTGCGGAGATTGTCCCCAGACAAAAAGGAAATGCCTCATCACTTCACTTAAACGCTGCCCAGGCGCTGGGCGAACAGAGGGGGGGGAGGGGCTCTCAGCAAACTGCTCCTCCGGCCCTCACAACCCAACCCGGGTGCCGCAGATAATCAGGCTCAGCACCAATGATCAAATAGGCTCCAGGGGCAGCCCCCACAACCAGGGCTACACAATTCTGCAAGAGAGAGTGCAGCGCGGGACAGTAAGGACCAGGGTCTCTCCTACGGGGCCCGTGCAGCCAGCGGGGTATATCCCCCACCGCGCAAGCACCCGTCTGCGTTGTGCTGCGCTCCGTCAATTGTCCGAGTTGGACTACATCGCCTCCGCCATGGGGCACGTTGCCATACCAAATTCTCAGGCCCCTCGCATGCCAAAGTGTCCTCGTTCTCTCGTCTGCTGGTTCGCCGAGCTCCTCCCCCAGCGTGAACCGGCCGCAAGTGTCTCTCCTCCTCCTATATGCCCAGCAGGGACGTCGCGGGGTACTCCTCAGGTTCTTTCGCTGGTTCGGGCCTCACCTTCGGAACCTCCGGGACGCACTCGGCCTGCGCGATCTGCGCCGCTCTCCAGGCACCGCTTCCTGGCTACACTCAGCGCCACACCGCCAGCTCTCCCCCGGGCTCTGAGCAATCCTTACCTTCGCAGCAGACAAGCCGCACAATCAGCAGCGGTGAGGGGGAGGGAAGTCCCAGCACGGATCACATGCTCCCCACCTTAGCGTCCACGGGCTGCAGCGAGTCCCGCACCAACCGGCAGTCGTCGCAGCGATCTGAGGGGATGCAGGCAACCCTCTCCGCTCGATCACAGGGCTTACGGGGAGTTAGGAGATAGGACGCAAGCCATCGTAGGGCTTACAAGACAATGCAGCTGCAGGATAATTTATGAATAATATGGTGGACTAGCTGAGCTCCCGGCTCAAGCAGCCATCTTAGTTGCGAGGTAGCTCCGCCCCCTTAAGCTCTGAGGTTTAACTCCAAAAATGTCCAATAGCACATTTCAGGATGCAGGAATCCATCTTTAGAGATGAGGTGATAGATACTGAAAGTCATGCTGAAATTATCTCAAGAGGAAGCCAAGAAAATGAAGTTGCCTATTTTATGAATTGCGGCTTTAAGGATGGCAATTTATTGGGGAAGAGTCAGAAAGAAATGCTCAAGCAATATTGAAGACACATATATAGACCATAATGTTATGGAAGTTAAACAGTGCTGCATGGGTCAAATGAATTGGTAGGCATAACTTGCAGAATTCAGCATAGCATAATAACAAGAATTCCGCAAGATTATACAGAATTACATAAGAGGAGTAATTATGCATTTAGCGCTATTTTTAGTGCAAACATGCCTCCCTTGAATACAAAACGGACATGAGGATGCAATTTTGCACTAAGAAATGGAGCTAAATGCAGAACAACATGGTTAGCTGGAGTGAGAGGCCGCTCGCGCTTTCAAAATGCGCTCTTGTGTTATAATTTTTCTACAATTCATTTTTTTAATATAGCTTTATTTCTTAGCACAAAATTTACCCTCACGACTAAAATGAATGCAAGGATCGGGTTTTGCATTAAGAAGTAGCACTAAATGCAGGATTAACAATCTTGACCGGTTACTCACACTCACTAATGTGCTCTGGCAGCAGGATTGTTCCCCCAAATTACACAAACGGGACTAATCTTGTAAGTATCAGTAATTTTGTATCAAAGAGTAATGTGCTACTACCGAAATCCCTCTGATTACTCTGGCGTAATGGAAATTCTGCCCAGGCCTAGTCAAATTCAAAGAATTTGTTATTGTTGGGAAAGAGTGAGGTATTTGGTAGGGTGCAAAGGGGTGGGAGGGCCATAATGGTTCTGATTGTAGTTGATCAAGTGGAAAAGTGTTGTACGGTAAAAAAGTGAATACATTAGGACTTGTGGAAAATTGTAAAGAGTCAAAAGAAGCATGGGGATATAATAGAAAATATGAGGCTCTGCTTGAATGTTTAATGTAGGTAAGATTGAGATCAATTTCTTCATGGGTTCAGGAACAGGAATAACAATTTTAACACTAGACAAATTAAGACATTGTGCAATATGTAGATGTGTTACAACTTTGCGTCAGGAGATGAACTTGAATGGTGTCGATGGAATTATTATGGTGTGTGCTAGATGCATCGAACAAATAAAAGCTGTGACGCAGAAGGTACAGTCATAATGAAAAACTGTGGATAAACTGCCTGAGGCATGTGGGAATCTGATTAGGTGTAACAAGTTGGTTTGAAAGTAAAAATAATGAAATACCACATACGAGTTATTTGGCATTGTGAAGGCATAGGTTGTGATCAGCTTCAACTCCCAAGAATTTTGGACCAATTGTTTTTTGGGTCTGTACAGCAAGTGAGTTTCAAATGCTGAATATGAGTCCCACTCTTTTTAAACACTGGCAAAGATCCAGTGAGCTTGACCGTTTATGCCTCAGCAACTGCCAGCGATGTATGGCAATGCAAGCACTGCATTTGTGCTACACAATGAAAATGCACAGTGACTGCCAACTTAAAGCTCAAGCAACAAGTGTCTTCCATGCCCAACCGGATTGTTGCGCTACAAAGCCATCTGTGAAGCCATCATAAAAACAGCTGGATTCACTCAAAATCCTCCGAAGAACCTAGTAATAAGGCAGGCCTAATCTTTGATCTACAGTGACAATCATGCTCAACACTATTCCTGTTCCCCACGGCCTCATCCACTGTAAATCCAAACTCTTAATGATGTAAAATTTTTAGCATGACTCACCTGGTCCCTTTATCCAGCACACAAACCACTGCAACTGTCCTGAACCTATGAATTTCCCCTATGTACAACCAGATGAGCATGAGTGGTGCTTTGTGCTTTTAGGTGCCACATCTACTTAAAACTTTAAAATCGAATATCTCTAGTTCTACTGATTTGATTTTTAACATTTTGGTCTCATTTATTAATTAAAGGGTAAAGCCTGACTTATTTGTGGCAGCCTACCAGAGGGTTGAGCAAAGGTTAACTTAGTGACTTTTGTAGTTCATCCTGACAAGTATTGTGGCTATTGAGTGGGCCTTCCACCTACCTCAGCCAATACCCCAATTGCTTACAGTCGACTTCTATGCAGTTGATATAAGAGGCAGTGCACTGATTACACCTGATCACATTTACACATGCACAGGTAAACCCATCTGTGTGCTGAGAGAATCGGACTATACTCAGATTAAGACCCTGTCTGCACACAGTTAGCCTCTTGCACTATAACATCTGTTTCTGTAGGGAACAGTGTGGAATAAAAGTTCCTGAGTGCACACATAACATTTACTCTCCCTTATGTTCTTTGGGTATTGTAGTTTTTTTTGAGTCAACCTCTTATAAGATTCAGGGTTTGAGCCACCATGCTGGAGTAAATTAATTATTGTGTTTGACTGCAGTCATAGCAAACCTTCCCCACACAATTATTCTATCTGAAAAGATTAGCTCTCAGGAGAGGAAGAGGGTTGGAGGCAAAGTTGACTGGGCTAATTAACCCACACTTATTGGCAACCCTGACCATTTACTTTCCCAGTGCAACAAACAGAGGTAGCCAGACCTCTGTCTCCTCTTTCTTTAGGACTGGGTCACTTTTGAAATTTCATAGGGAAGGAAACATCTTGCTTTTGTCAGATGGGGTAGAACTCCTGCCATTAGATGAGCTGTTGATTGTCACTTTACAAAATCCAACCATGCAGTGAATCAAGGGTGGAAGCATGGTGTGACATCGTTCGGTTGGGGGAAATATCACCACCTTCTAAAGCATTTCCCCTTCACTTTCAAAACTCTGCCTAAGTGAAGCACTACAAGAAGCACTGGAACCTACAGAAGACAAGGCAGAATGTACCCATTGGGCATGGGCCTTGTATTGAGTGTGCAAATACTACTGACCTGTACTGACATGGAATCGGTTGTACTTTTCCATCCAGGATCAGTGGCATTGATCTCTGCACTCAATCTGGGGGATAGTAGAAGGCATACTTACTGGTGACTCTGAGGGAGGGAGTTTCCCTGGAACGTCTGTGGACTGGTCCTGTGGAGGGTCCTATTTATTCTCTGTTGTGAAATCGACTTCTACATTTTAATTTATTCAACAAATCAAGTTATAAACTGATTATCTGTACCAGATTTGTTTACTAGATGTACTCCGGAGAGAGTGAAGGGGCATGAATCTCTGTGGCTATTCTGTTACTATACTAAATAAAATGTGTTCTAGCTCTCCATGAAGGCGGGATTATGTTTTTCAGTGTTTCATTATGTTATCATATTGACAATGCAAAGGCCCTTGCTGTCTGGTCATGTTTTACAAATGTTAGCTAATTAACCAAAATTGAAGCTCTCAAATACTGTTTTCTAGTGACAAGGTCTGATCTTAAATTATACAATAAAGTGCTTTGGAAAACACCACTGGCCTGTTGTTGTCCCTATCAATCCAAGTTAAGAATCTTGAAGCCTGTTTTGCCCATGAACTGTCCATGGATGTTCAAGTCATGGCTGTCCTAGACACCTTTTTTCCTTTGAACATTAATGAAATACATCAGGTGTCCATCTGAAGCTAGTTGAACCCCTGATTTCTTAAGCATATTCCAATGAGCATCTATTGCTGCATACTTAAGTTTATTGTTCAAATCCTTTAGTTGCTGCAGACTGTCATTGCATGAATGTCTGTAGGCATGAGAAGACTTGCCCCTCTGTGTTTTGAGTTTGTGGACCTGTGGGCTTCATTTAGAGTTTGTCAGAAGTAGGGCATCTTCCAAAAAAGTGGTGTGTCTCCCATTAACCAAATCACCTGTTCCATGACTCAATTTCAAGTTGTGGGAAGTGCCATGTTTACAATGGCCGAGCCCACACTGGCTCCATTGGTGGAATCCTAAGACCAACCGCCCACCAGACATTATATCTCTCGATTATCCACCCTTTCTTCTGCCCTGGCATTCTGGCTACTATATTCTACATAAGGCACTTTAGAATGAAAAGTCATCAACAAACATCTCACAAGCCACATCAAGCTCCACCACCTACTGGACAACACACAATCAGGCTTCAGACCATCGTTGACTGCGAAGAAACTGCCATCCTCATCCTGCTCAACCTCTCCACAGCATTTGACGCAGTCTTCCAAAATACTCCATGAGTGAGGCATTCAAGGACCAGTACTCAACTGAAAAGAGTCAGACTGACAGATTTCACTTCCGAGACCCAGAAACTTGTATGAAGAGTCCCTCATCCCAACAATGTTCAACGTCTACATGGCTTCACTCGGCGGCATCATCAGGCTTTAAGGCATCATCATCATCATCTTGTTCGCAGACAATACCCAATTCATCCTCATAGGTCCATGCTCCCACCCCAATATGCTGCAATACACTCTGTCACACTCCCCGAGGGGCTGACACTAAGTTTTCCCCAATTGGAGAGTTTGTCCCTAAACTATCCTCAGGAGGTAAAAAGTGTGCTAAATGCAATAGATATTACATTTGGGCACATTTTTTGGAGCATCCTATCCTGGCATTGGGTCATGGCCCCCTCTCAAAAAGAGGCAATAAAGCAATTTTGTCACGTGGGGAAAATATGGGAATTGCCCCCAGTTTGCCCCATTGGGGTGAAATCCTACTAAAAACCAGGGATTTCAAAATGACATCAAACCAAATAAATAGATTGGAAACACGCACCGTGTAATCGGGCCATACCTCCATCCCTGAAGGGGCAATGGAGTCTTTTTGCCCCCAGAGGAAGATAAACGGTTTGTCCTGACTGAGGATTTGCCTGTAATTTTCCCAAGGGGTGTTTCAAAGCTCACTAGACACCAGGGATTTCACATTTGGGCAAAAACAGGGTGAGCGGCCCACCCAGGTATAGGGACATACCTCCATCCCAAAACGGGTGCAATTTTTTCTGTCCTTCTTGGGGACTAATACGTCTGCACTCCCATGTCACGCAAGAGGGAACTTTGAAGCCTTTGAGCTAAGTTCTGACATGTGAACCAGCAGAGTGGGGTAAATTCCAATTTCTTCTTGACTGCCATATTGTATGCCTTCACTTTCCTGGCGCTGTGTCAGCTGGCAAGCAAGAAAACCTTACAAACCCTGATTTTGTTTTTAATCTAGACACCAGGAGGAGTCCACTGTAGTGTGCATTGTATGGATCTCACAAAACTGTCTTACTCACAATCCCCTGCAAACTACAAACATTACCTAATTTCACACATTTTCTTCACATGTCTTTTAGGGATAGTTCTAAAATCTGCACTGATCTACAAAAGTTCCACCCCCCAGTATTTCCACATTCCCAATTGAAAATCTACCAATATGTGTTACTTAACCAGTGCCGCCAACACAACAGACTCAACCGCCACCCAAAAAAACATACCAAGCAAAGACATTTTTGAAAACTAGATGCCAGGGACGGTTAAGGCTGGTGTATCTAGTGTAGATCCCTCAACATTTCTCTTCACACAATGCCCTGCAAACCTCAAACTTTGCCTAAAATCAGGCATTTTCCTCAAAGTTCTAGAATCTGTGAAGATCCACAAACTTCCTACCACCCAGTGACCCTACACTTCTCCCAATATGAATAGTACCCCCACTTGTGTGGATGGGCATAGAACACACACATGAATAAATAAAACCCGGGACCATGCCAAGTCAATATCGTCTTCACAAAACACCGTGTTTGTTCTGTTTCTGTTGCAGGCGCTAGACCCAGCCACACAAAGGGGTACCATTTTTATTGGAACTGTGGGTGGTAGAAAGTTGTACATTCTCACAGAATGTGAAGGTTATTTTTGTCAAAGTATGAGGTTTGAAGGACATTGTCGGTAAGAAAACCTTATGGGATTCATGTGAGGCACACTATCCTAGACTCCACTTAGTGTCTAGTTTTAAGGAATGTCTAGATTTAAAAGGTTTCCCCTCCCCAAAGTCCACAGCTACCCACTTTGCTAAGAAAGGGTTGGATTTGAATGGATAAATGTTATCTGTCCCTGTTGTGGGGTCCCGTCTCTCTTGGATTCTAGACCCACACATACAGGTGGGATATTGTTGTATTGGGAAAAGTTAGGAATGCTGGAAGTTAGAAAATTAGTAGATCCAACAGATTCCAGGCCTTTCTCTCACAAAAAGGTGAGGAGAAAGTATGATTGTTTGCGAACGTATGAAATTTGAAGGGCAGTGTGGTTACCAAAACATCTTTGGAACCATACAAGACACAATGCCCTGAACTTCAGTTGGCATTTAGTTTTCAGAAATGTCTGGGCTTGTTAGGCTTTCCTGGTTCTCGGGCAAGCCAGGGAGAAAAATCCCCAGTTATCAACATCCCAATATAATCATTTTTCCCTCAGAGTTTTTTAATGCTTCCACATCATGTCTTGGTACTTTTTGTGACACAGATGTTAGGCCCACTCACTTGTGTGTGGTAATAATTTTTATGGGGCAGGTGTGGTCATGCTGGGTGGATAGTTACTATATGAATATCTGCAGATTCCAGGACATTCTCTAAAAGAAATATGAAGACATGTATTTGTAGCCAATATTTCAGGTTTGCAAGAGCTTCTGTGTAAAAAAAACCTCATGAGATCCACAGAAGTCATTCCACTCTGGACTTCCGGGGTGTCTAGTTATAAGAAAAGGATGGGGTTGGAAGGGCTCTCTGGATGGAGGAAGAGCCCTGGCCCAAAATCTAGAGCTACCCACATTGTAATAAAGGAATCAATTTTGAGTGAAAACATTGGGCCTGTCAATATAGTGTGTTGAGAAGATTCTTGTTACAGGTCCTAGGTCCACTCACACTGTTTATATTGGTACAAGTGTGGGAAGGATGGTTAGTAGGGAAAGTTGTGGATCACATTAGCTTCAGGAATAGGGGTGTTTAACCTCTACGATGCTCATGACAGCCGGGAGACATCACGCGTCACAGTGGGCGTGTGTGCAATCCAGCACCCAGCCATCCAAATCCCCGCCACTAATGAAAACTCCTGCACAGCCCGGAAATTTCACGCTCATGGAAGGGGTCAAAGCCAATGCTTGCATAATAAACTTTGTGGGATCCACACAACTCACAGAACCGTGGACTCTCCTGGGCACCTAGTCTTCAGAAACATCTGGGTTTGGTAAGTTTCACAAATTTGCTGAGACCATATGGTGTAGTTACCCCTGTGTAATCAAAAAAAGAAAATACTACCTTTTCTGGGTGAAAGGGGTCATCCCCAGGTTGTGCTTTGGTTAATTTTATGCCATGGGCATGTGGCCCAGTCATACCGGTGGAGGACAGTTTTTATCAGAAGACATGTAGGAACACAGAATAGTTGAGTATTTATTATTACCAATTGGATTTCTCTGCATTTCTGGCTTCCAAATGTCAACGGGTAAGCAAGAAGGAAGACATATTGTGAAATTTCCTCTGAATTAGAAGATAGTATGTGCAACCCCAAATTCAGAGGTGAACAAAAAAACACTGCTCCAAAAATCAGTATCTTGTGCCTATATCCGAGATACATTGGTTTCCTTCATACCATTTTTTCATCTATTACATAGTACAATATGTATTGCTGTATGGGTAGCACAAAATAAAAAATCACATAAGCTGCTCTTGGAATTTGTAAATATGATGTCAATGAATACAAAGATATGTGCAGGCCGGGCAACGGTTATACCAATAAATGCAATATTAACGTATGCCATAACCTGTGCTCACATAATAATGTCAACATGCATACATGCAATGACAATATGTGCCATAATCTATGCCCGCACAACAGTATTGATACCGGCAGTAACAATGTCAATGTATACCATGATACAGTAGAAACAATGTCAATGTATGTTTTCACCTAGCCAAGCATAACTGTGTCATTATCAGTAAAGACAATGTTGATTGTTGTTGGAGTGATGCGTAACCTACGAAAGGTCTTCAAATGGATTCCGACAGAGGCCAGGAAATCATTAGTCCAGGGACTAATAATAAATCGCATGGACTATGGAAATGCCCTGTTGTACTCAATCAACAAAGGCCTTCTCGCAAAACTCCAGATTTTGCCGAACACTGCAGCCAGACTGGTTCTGAATCTCCTGCCAAGATCCCCGTCTGTCCCCTGTCTGAGATCTCTACTTTGGCTCCCAGACAGACACTGAATCCTATTTAAGACTCTCTGTCTCACATACATAAATATGTATGGAGAAGGCCCAGGGTACTGGTCCAAAAAACTACATTGGTACCAGCCTTGCAGGATGCCAAAATCGAGCAATGAATCCCTTTTTACACCTCTCAGAATCCGCACTACGAGAGGTATTTTTCCTATCTTGCTCCTGTCTCTTGGAACAAACTTCCCTTGAATCTACGTACTATCCCAGATCACAACTGCTTTCGCAAAAAGTTGAAGTCATGGCTATTTGACGACTAAACGAGTACACTATCAGAGCCGTCTGCAAGCCCCATGAGACTTCATCGAAATATGTGCGCTATACAAATGTCCTTGATGTGATTTGATGTATGCTATGACAACTGCAAACACAATTTTGAGAATGTCAATGAAGACAAAGTGACTGTCATATTATTTCCAGGAGTTCCAATGAACTCGTCTCATTGCTGTCGGATTTACCCAAGGTGACCTCCCCATCAGCATTGAGTCAGAGATACTGGTCAGGCAGGTCCAGCGACCCACACACACGAGTATCGATGACAGGTCACAAGTGGGGGTCTCTCTTAACCCAAAGACAAATGCGCACCCAGGGAAAACCCTGATCAATTCCACCGATAGAAAGTTGCATCACAAACAAGTTGAAGGAAAGTGGCCCCAATGAAACATTCTACAAAGCTAGATACCACATGTAGATAGGAACACTCAGCCAATCAGGACATGACAGGTACACCACACTTGGTGATCATGCCGCCTCATGCCGGAAAGCTGTACTCATATACACTGGCCAATACTAGCTCTCCCAAATGCTGAGAGCCATCTGTGTACTTATTAGATGCCCAAACTTGGTAAGTTATGACTTAGATGCTTTTTCTGGAATGCAGAAATATATATAATGTCAGATAAACTTTGTACACCAAGAGACTTTCCTCAAACACATTTTGTTGAGACTCTCCTGGCCGCTATGTTTAATGAAACCAAATTGTTCCTGTTATGCCAAACTCCACTTGTCTTTTCAATTCTTTAAGGGAAGAGTCATACCTGAGCAACACTGCAGTTCAGCTGTTGGCTCTAGGTATTGTGTGCTGTTAGGGAACCTAAAAGACTTTTTTTCACCGCGACCAAAATGGTCTATGTAATGTACATTGCTTTTGTAAATAAGCCACCATTACAAAAAATTACTGATGAAAACATTGCCAGCAATGGCTATTTTTTCCATCTCATTTTCATTATTTCTTTTAGTTCAATGACTAGTCTCGTTTTAGAAAATCCTGCTGGATCTACACAAATAACCCCTTTCTGAATGTAGAATCCTGTCTACATTTCAGAAAAAATAGCTTTCTGGCATAATCAATGGGTTTCACACCATTTCACACCTCAAACTGCAAGAAAGTTAAATGCACAAAAAACTGGGAAAAAAATGGACTACCTGCTAGTAAAAAGTAAAGACTGTGGTAAAAAAAAGTGTTTTTATACAACTATACTTTTTTCTGAAATCTGGGAGGGTTGTGATCACAGCACAACAAACCTTTTGTTGATGTAATTTTTAGGAATAAAAATATGCTTTCTAACAGCACATTTTCCCATTTCTCCCAATAAGCACAAAATATTCTAAGTTCCCACTAGGGTGTAGTTACCCCTGTGTAATAAAAAAAAGAAAATACTACCTTTTCTGGGTGAAAGGGGTCATCCCCAGGTTGTGCTTTGGTTAATTTTATGCCATGGGCATGTGGCCCAGTCATACCGGTGGAGGACAGTTTTTATCAGAAGACATGTAGGAACACAGAATAGTTGAGTATTTATTATTACCAATTGGATTTCTCTGCATTTCTGGCTTCCAAATGTCAACGGGTAAGCAAGAAGGAAAACATATTGTGAAATTTCCTCTGAATTAGAAGATAGTATGTGCAACCCTAAATTCAGAGGTGAACAAAAAAACACTGCTCCAAAAATCAGTATCTTGTGCCTATATCCGAGATACATTGGTTTCCTTCATACCATTTTTTCATCAATTACATAGTACAATATGTATTGCTGTATGGGTAGCACAAAATAAAAAATCACATAAGCTGCTCTTGGAATTTGTAAATATGATGTCAATGAATACAAAGATATGTGCAGGCCGGGCAACGGTTATACCAATAAATGCAATATTAACGTATGCCATAACCTGTGCTCACATAATAATGTCAATATGCATACATGCAATGACAATATGTGCCATAATCTATGCCCGCACAACAGTATTGATACCGGCAGTAACAATGTCAATGTATACCATGATACAGTAGAAACAATGTCAATGTATGTTTTCACCTAGCCAAGCATAACTGTGTCATTATCAGTAAAGACAATGTTGATTGTTGTTGGAGTGATGCGTAACCTACGAAAGGTCTTCAAATGGATTCCGACAGAGGCCAGGAAATCATTAGTCCAGGGACTAATAATAAATCGCATGGACTATGGAAATGCCCTGTTGTACTCAATCAACAAAGGCCTTCTCGCAAAACTCCAGATTTTGCCGAACACTGCAGCCAGACTGGTTCTGAATCTCCTGCCAAGATCCCCGTCCGTCCCCTGTCTGAGATCTCTACTTTGGCTCCCAGACAGACACTGAATCCTATTTAAGACTCTCTGTCTCACATACATAAATATGTATGGAGAAGGCCCAGGGTACTGGTCCAAAAAACTACATTGGTACCAGCCTTGCAGGATGCCAAAATCGAGCAATGAATCCCTTTTTACACCTCTCAGAATCCGCACTACGAGAGGTATTTTTCCTATCTTGCTCCTGTCTCTTGGAACAAACTTCCCTTGAATCTACGTACTATCCCAGATCACAACTGCTTTCGCAAAAAGTTGAAGTCATGGCTATTTGACGACTAAACGAGTACACTATCAGAGCCGTCTGCAAGCCCCATGAGACTTCATCGAAATATGTGCGCTATACAAATGTCCTTGATGTGATTTGATGTATGCTATGACAACTGCAAACACAATTTTGAGAATGTCAATGAAGACAAAGTGACTGTCATATTATTTCCAGGAGTTCCAATGAACTCGTCTCATTGCTGTCGGATTTACCCAAGGTGACCTCCCCATCAGCATTGAGTCAGAGATACTGGTCAGGCAGGTCCAGCGACCCACACACACGAGTATCGATGACAGGTCACAAGTGGGGGTCTCTCTTAACCCAAAGACAAATGCGCACCCAGGGAAAACCCTGATCAATTCCACTGATAGAAAGTTGCATCACAAACAAGTTGAAGGAAAGTGGCCCCAATGAAACATTCTACAAAGCTAGATACCACATGTAGATAGGAACACTCAGCCAATCAGGACATGACAGGTACACCACACTTGGTGATCATGCCGCCTCATGCCGGAAAGCTGTACTCATATACACTGGTCAATACTAGCTCTCCCAAATGCTGAGAGCCATCTGTGTACTTATTAGATGCCCAAACTTGGTAAGTTATGACTTAGATGCTTTTTCTGGAATGCAGAAATATATATAATGTCAGATAAACTTTGTACACCAAGAGACTTTCCTCAAACACATTTTGTTGAGACTCTCCTGGCCGCTATGTTTAATGAAACCAAATTGTTCCTGTTATGCCAAACTCCACTTGTCTTTTCAATTCTTTAAGGGAAGAGTCATACCTGAGCAACACTGCAGTTCAGCTGTTGGCTCTAGGTATTGTGTGCTGTTAGGGAACCTAAAAGACTTTTTTTCACCGCGACCAAAATGGTCTATGTAATGTACATTGCTTTTGTAAATAAGCCACCATTACAAAAAATTACTGATGAAAACATTGCCAGCAATGGCTATTTTTTCCATCTCATTTTCATTATTTCTTTTAGTTCAATGACTAGTCTCGTTTTAGAAAATCCTGCTGGATCTACACAAATAACCCCTTTCTGAATGTAGAATCCTGTCTACTTTTCAGAAAAAATAGCTTTCTGGCATAATCAATGGGTTTCACACCATTTCACACCTCAAACTGCAAGAAAGTTAAATGCACAAAAAACTGGAAAAAAAATGGACTACCTGCTAGTAAAAAGTAAAGACTGTGGTAAAAAAAAGTGTTTTTATACAACTATACTTGTTTCTGAAATCTGGGAAGGTTGTGATCACAGCACAACAAACCTTTTGTTGATGTCATTTTTAGGAATAAAAATATGCTTTCTAACAGCACATTTTCCCATTTCTCCCAATAAGCACAAAATATTCTAAGTTCCCACTAGGGGAATCCACAAACCTTGGGTACCTTTAGAATCCCCAGGTTGCTGGAAAAACTGGATACAAATTTGGCATGGATACATTTGTGTAAGAAAAGGTTGAAGGTTGAAGCGTAAACTAACTTACTCATAAAAAAAAGCTTCATACAGGGAGGAAAAACCTAGTAGTCAATAAGTTATGTAGTTCAAGAGCTGGAGCAGAGCTATTTTACTACCTTAGAAACTGGTAAAACGTTTCATGATACAGGAATATCCAAGACATGTGATGCTTTTGACTGCACATGTAACAGCATACACTGGCCTATCTAAAATAAACGAGGAGATGACACCATACCATACACAAAGTTGCATAACAACACATTTAAAGTATAGCAGGACTCATCACAGCAAAACAGTCAAAACAGAATACAACACAACTGCAGTACAATACAACAGAATCATTAATGCAATTATGTAGCGCAATAACACATAGGCATAGAAAACAACAGAATGCATCACCACCACAGTAAAATATCATGCTATACATATGCACAAACTTGTCACAAGCACAGCCTCCAGAAAGCTGTTTTCGTAATACACGTAAAAAAAGGTGTTTGAAACCAATGGTGTCTTAACTTAGGACATGAATGAATTAGCACCAGTCAAACATGTTTTGTGATTTGGCCCACTATCTTGCTGTACAGCTGCCAGTCACATTTAAGGCAATTTTAAAAGGAATTTTAAGCAAAGCACCATTCCCACAAACTGCAGGGTACACGAAGAAGCATGGCTGCAACTCGGTATTGTTCAGTAGTTGTAAACCTGTGGATTTAACAAGGTGTGAGGTGAAGCAAAAAGCAATCAGTGAGTCAAAACGGAATTACCAAAGAACCACCGGATTTTCAATCAACAAAAGTCCCAAAAGCCGGCTTAAATAATAGTAAATACACTCAGATGGTGTGATGTGTTCAGCCAATGGAAAGGATTAAGAGGCAGTCTGAGAATTTAACAGACCTGTTTTCATATTTTTTGAGAGTTCACCCAGCTCGATCTTTGACACCTTCCTAATCTAAGTCAATTAGTGTTATTTTAACCTGCCATATCAAGGGCATTTTTTTTTACAGTTCTTTACATTTATGTAGCATTGCAATTAGATGTAGCTTTCCTAACTGAATGCCAACGATAAGCAATAGTGTATTTATTTATGTATATTTTATTTCTCTTTTTTAAATTACATAGAGAATTCTATCTTTCATACACAAAATACTTTTATTTAAAATAATTCAGTGGTTTATGTTTTACACATGCATGCCTGTATGGTATGAGTTTGAAACGTGACTTTTACTGCTCTGATTGGAAACATCTGACCAAATGAATATATTAAAATTATATAAATAATGTGAAGGTCAGAATGAAAGTGTCTCCCTGAACATTAGAAGACACTAAAGATCAAAGTGAAGAACAAGTAGTGAGAGAAATGCTCTGAGGTCTTGAGTGAACAACACCAGGATCCAGTGCTTAATTTGTGCAGGTGGTGGGCAACAGCGCTCTTTTTTGAGACCTGCAACTTCTTTTTCCTAATCAGTTTCGACACATAAGATGTAGAAGAGAGGGAGAAATAGGAAGAGAAAGATATCAAAACAGCGACAAGGCATGAAAACACAGAGGAAAAATAACCTTCAAGCGTGTGAAGCAGACAGGAGTGTAGAGTAGTGAAAGACAGAGGAAGAATAGGCAGCCCTAGCATTGGTGCCTAAAAAAAGCTTCAGACTGGTGCACTTATTTATTTGCAAAGTATGCATTGTCAAGAACTGTATAATACAAATACTGTGAAATAGGGATTTAGGGTTGCTTAAAATTGTAATGTGATTTTGTGAAAAATACTGAAATTTGTATGAAGTTTCAGAAAATGATATTTGCGGTATTTCGCATGAAAATTAAAGATGAAAGTCTACCTGGTGTTCAAATGTCAAGCAACCTACTGGCAAGACGACTGGGTCTATGAGAAGATGTCTGCTGTAAGATGTCTACTCCTTGAGCCAATCCTAGGGGAGAAAATGTTGGAAATTCAGATAGCATGTTGCTTAGAAATTTCAGAATGATAACAGGCATGCTAAAAATATCACACAGGCCTAGAAGGCATGCATCACTCATATATCAATCTATACAGAGTAGGTGACACCGTTTGGTACCCACATAACGGTTGATTCACCGAAGAATGGATTGGTTGGCATAGACCTATTATGTGTATAGTTATAATACTTTTTACCCTTTACGGCATTTTTTGTGATCACGTGTGACAAGAACTCAGCATTCGTTGGTATATGCCTCTCCTTCCGCAACCTTCCTGTCAAGAAAGTAAAATATGCATGGCCATAGGATGTCTAATAGCCACAGAGGATCCCTAAGTTATTTTATCTCCTCTTGATATACTTACAAGCAATCATTCAACAATCATTTGCATCAATAATTACGGGAAGATTGAAGTGTAAGTGACTTACAAATTGATTCAGAGGGCCTCATTACAAATTCCTTGTAAATTATGACCCCTGCTGAAATTTCAGTGCAAGACTGTGTCAGAATTGTGAGTTTGAAGGTGTTTAAAACATCCAGTAATCATCAGAGGCCTAAAATAACTAATGTGAGAAATTAGGCAAATGTTTGACTGGGGTGTGAGCCCTGGTTAAACAACAGCCACAGTTCCCGGCAGGATGAACCACAGAAAGTCCATAAAATAACCAGTACTTAATTAACAATCTGTAGCTAGGCACAACAAGCAGCCAGGTTTAACTTGGAGGTAATGTGTAAACTATTTAAGCAATACACAAACAGTAATATAGTGAAAACACAACGCAAGAAAAATCCCACACCAATTTAGAAAGATAGAATAAATTATATTAAATTATTTGACACCAAAATAGTAAAAATGAAATCAGTAGAAATGGACTTATGAATGTTTACAGTTTTTAGTAAAAACTAGAGACTAAAACTGAAAGTGCTAACCACAGCCATCTAGTCTTGGAAGACCGGGTCAAAGAAAACAAATACGGCTGAACGCAATGGAGCGTGGTTCAGATACAAGAAGTGGATTGCGCCTGGTCAGTGCTTGCCTTCAGACTTAGGAGACATTTTGAAAAAAAGGTACTGAAAAGCTAAAGTCCAGTGGGCTAACTTGTAAGCAAACTGCTTCAGTGCATTTTTCAAAGTTCCATTTTACACACACACATGCCCTTGGGGCATGTGTGTGTGCAAGATGTACTCATATGCACATTTCAGGGGTGCTTCAGGGTGTCATATTGACTCCCTGACACCCTTGAAATTGCATTCTCAATTTGCGATTCTCTAATTGCGAATTACAAATTGAGAGTGTCTTCCCATTCATTCCTATGGGCCTCTAGGCCCATAGGAATGTATGGGGAGGTATTCTTTAATTGCATCTCGCAATTTGCGACTCGCAATTAAGGAATGTTTAGAAATCGCTATTTTTTATTTGCGATTTCTACATGCATTGCCTTTTGCTATTCCTTATTAGTTAATCCTTATTTTTCGCAAATAAGGAATCGCAAATGGCATTGTTGGTGCATGTGCCAGTTCGTCATTTAGTCCCTCCTTGTGGGTTTACAACCTGTAGTTCTTTTTTTTAATTTTAATCCTTAGCCTGGTTAACCACATGAGATTTCAGTAAGCATGCGAATCTTTCAATTTATAGAAATATGCAATATTTCATCTTAATCACAGGGAGTGAAAGGGGATTATTAAAACTACCTTATGGATAATATTAAGTGGCAATAGGATACATAAATATAGCTTTTACTCTTTCATATGCTCTATCATTGAGCCCAGATCTTTAGGCCCAGCTTCTGTCAACGTGGCGCCTTAAGAGAGTACAGACTATACTCGAGATTATAAATAGCATAAAATCTTGCTCTCCACATCTCAAAAGTAGGAGGTTCCTTCTGCTGCCAAGAAGAAGCTATACACAAACATGTAACTGCAGTGGCCATGAATACCAAATACCGGAATTTATAAACCACCTGACCTGCTACTGGCCCATCCCTTATACCTAATAACATTGCTTTAGGCGCTATATTGATTTCTCGCCCAGTCACCTTGGATAAAAAGATTTTCATTTGGCCCAATAACTATCTTAAATGACTGCAAACACAAAAATATGGAGGATATCTGCCTGCTCCAGCCACAGCAAAAGCATTTCCCATAATTCATCCCCCCATTTATACATTTTAGCGAAAGTTTGCCCTATGTGGAAAGGGTATGCCCTAACGTGGGTCCCATGCTCACTACGCCACTGGAGTCAAGCTATCCTGGCTGATGATGGCTGATAACCAGAAACCAGTCCTAGGATGCTTGATTCTGGTCCAGGGAAGACATGGCTTGGCAGTTCGGGCTGGACTGTTCCCATGAGGCACAGGGTCAAGGCTGATTTGCATATGGCATGTCTGAACTGGGGTGGTGTGGTGAGCAAAATAATAATGGATTAAACCCAGATCTGTGACTGGGGGTGAATGTTTTGCCAATGTGTAACAATCCGTCCATCATCTTGTGTGTTTTGTTGTTCGCCCTATGTGCGAAGGCTATGCCCAGACATGGGTCTCGTGCTCACTACACCACTGGAGTCAAGATTTCCTGGTTGATGACGGTTGATAACGAGAAACTGGTCCTAGGATGCTTGATTCCGGTCCAGGGAAGACATGGCTTGGCAGTTCGGGCTGGACTGTTCCCATGAGGCACAAGATCAAGGCTGATTTGCATGTGGCACATCTGAACTGGGGTGGTGTGGTGAGAAAAATAACGATGGATTAAACCCAGATCTGCGACTGTGGGTGAATGTTTTGCCAATGTGCAACATTCCGTCCATCATCTTGTGTGTTTTGTTGTTAGCCATATGTGGGAAGGGTATGTCCAAACGTGGGTCCCGTGCTCACTACGCCACTGGAGTCAAGCTATCCTGGCTGATGACTGCTGATAGCCAGAAACGATCCTAGGATGCTTGATTCCGGTCCAGGGAAGACATCGCTTAGCAGTTCGGGCTGGACTGTTCCCATGAGGCACAGGGTCAAGGCTGATTTGCATATGGCATGTCTGAACTGGGGTTGTGTGGTGAGCAAAATAATGATGATTTAAAGCCAGATCTGTGACTGGGGGTGAATGTTTTGCCAATGTGCAACATTCCATCCATCATCTTGTGTGTTTTGCTGTTTGCCCTATGTGGGAAGGGTATGCCCAGAAGTGGGTCCCGTGCTCACTGCACCACTGGAGTCAAGCTATCCAGGTTGATTAAGGCTAATAGCCAGAAACCGGTCCTAGGATGCTTGTTTCCGGTCCAGGTAAGACATGGCTTGGCAGTTCGGGCTGGACTGTTCCCATGAGGTACAGGGTCAAGGCTGATTTGCATATGGCATGTCTGAACTGGGGTGGTGTGATGAGAAAAATAACGTTGGATTAAACCCAGATCTGTGACTGGGGGTGAATGTTTTGCCAATGTGCAACATTCCGTCCATCATCTTGTGTGTTTCACACCCCATGAGGCGCACGTCACGTCTTGTGTATTTTCACTTTCAAATACACATGATTGGGAGCAAAAAGAGCACGTATTCCTTTAGACAACATTACCTATTATGTTTTGCGTGTGGTTATCTGTTTGTCTTTTCAGATTTCTTCCTTTCAACAATCAAACGATAGGACACCTGACTGTGAGTACATGGTTGGGTAGCAGTGACCAAGGGTAGGGTACACCTTAGCGAGTGTATACCGCCCGGGTCACGTTCACTGGTCTTGATGAAAACGTAGTATTATCACCATGAGGTTGAAACATGTGGACTACTTTTTTATTAACTTTTTCTCACTACGAAGATACCGGAGGTCAATTTAACAGAGAACGGCATCTTCTCAACAATATTTAATATTGTCCAGTTGCTCCAGAATAAAAAAATGTAAGGAGTTAAATCTGGCCAATTTTGAAACCACTACTGACACTCACTTGCACCACAAAAAATAACCAGCTCCACTGTAATCAGTTGTTGAAGCACACCCGGATAGCATTTGGCTATTCAGGTGGGACCCCAATGATGAAGCATGGCACCAACTAGGTTGGCGAGTGAGGGGTCTTCTGAAGAAAGGATAAATGTTCCTTTCTGTGCACCTCTCCCAGTAACTCAGAGACATTGAGGTGTCTCCTCGGTGTACTCCTCCTACTGTTTTATTACTTTACCCAAGGGGACCAGGAGTATTCCCTTTTTAAAAAACCTTTTTTCTCTCCTGTGTTTTTGGTGGATACTTCATAACCCAACCTTTCCCTACATACATTATGTAGTGGGCCTCCTCTGTCTGGCCAGGATTACTCTCAGTATAGAGGGTCTCATAGAATGTTCTAAAAACTCTTAAAATCTCAGCAGGTGTCACTACTAAACCCTTTATTGAGTCTTGTATGGTATTAATCCTTTGCTCTGCTTCCCTGGACTGAAGCCTTGAACAAGATATCTTCTTGTAGCCTCCCCATATATTCATAACATCTTTCACTATATCCTTCATATTTACCTGCAATTTGTTTACTCAAATGGAAATTAATCCTAGCCTTGCAGCGGCCCACCTCTGTTAGAAGAGTCTTGATTACAGTACTGTCGGACACACCTTGTATTAAACTCCATTCAGCCCCATGAGACCCTCATAAAAGCCCTGCATCTGAAGTTTGAGTTGTCTCTATTTAGGGAGCACAAAACTCAAGATCTCCCCCCCAAGCCCTGCCTTAAAAGCATTCCATACCAGTGGGCATGCAGGTGAGTTAGGATTAATATTAAAACAATTTGCGAAATACAGTTTTTGATGTGAGTGGTGAACTGGGTTTCCAGCAGGAGCTTCCTGTCAAAGGAAAAAGATCATGGAGGTAGAAAGATTCATATAGCCGTGATGTATAATAACAAAGGATCGTGATCAGCAGCAATCCTGTGGAACACCTGAATACCTGTCCCTGATATTAAGTCCTAGTGATAAAGAAATAATCTAACCTGGCAAATTTTATGTGTGGACATGAATAAAATGTGAAAACAGGGTTGAGATAACTCCGTACAGACCACACGTCAAATAGTCTGTGATCGGCTAAGAAACTGCTGTAATGCCTTCAAGACTTTTGGCTTTCTACCCCTGTACCTGGTATTATCTGGCTGTACCTTCTGGCAATCGAGATGTAGGTTAAAATCTCCCTGTAGTACTAGGGGTGTTGGTAATAACACTAATTCTAAATTAAGATATTCAAGAATCTGTGCCTCATTCAGTTTTAAACCATAGACTTAGCATACATCAAATCTGATACTGTCCTTTAACACATTCAACAAATACCCAGCAGCCATATTTATCTAGCAGTGGTCTACCCGTACCCGTACATTTTGGTTTGCCAAAATTCCCACCCCTGTGTTGTAGTACATTGTTGTGTACGAACAATTTGCGTGTAGCCAAGCTGGGACAGCATCCTATGTTTGCCCCAGGAAATATGGGTTTCCTGTATACAGACCAGATGAGGTTGTGCCACCCTTAGCTCTGCCGTCACTCGCTACCTTTTGCCAATATTGTTCAAGCTGCATAAGGTAAAGGAACAAATGCACACCCCTGAAGATGTCACCCTATCCCCCATTAATCAAATCCATAGCATTGTGTAGACTGATCCAACTAAGTCTTGAAAATATCCTTCTATCTAAGCTTCCCCATGACATGGATTGATTTTCTCACCCCCAACCCATCCCCCATGTGCTCTTTGCGCCACACACCCTTGCTACCCCTACACCCAACTGTGGAAGTTCTGCCAGGGCCCTCTCCACATCCCTACCCCCCTCCCACTCATAAACCAAGGCAATAGAACCTAGGGTCCCGTGAGAGGAAAGGCTCCCATCTTGCCTGGATTGCCCCCCCCACCTTTGTTACAACATCACTATGCTGCCACCAAGGTATAAAATGGAGATATAAACCCAAGCCTCCCTTCTAAAGTGACTGTAAATATTCCTTGGCTTGTATCTCGAAAGGGAAAAATCGGGTTTGCTCCTGATAAATAATCTTCAATTTTGAAGGGGTCAGAAGAAAAGCCTGCATGCCTTACCTAGAAATAGTAGAGTTAGCTGCAGGAGCTGCCAGCGTTTTTCCACATTTTGTCCTTCCACGCCCTCTTGTATGCCCAAGACTCTGAGATTGTTCAGTCGCGACAATTCTCAAAGTCTGTTAGCCACCATTATGTGTCTTCTTTCAGGGAACGCATTGCCTCTGTTATTGATTTCTGAGCAGCAAGTTCATCTTCCAGAGTTGAAATCCTGGCCTCCACTTCATTGATCTTTTCTGCAAGCTTTGAGGAGGACTTTGCAATGCATCTTATAGAGTTCTGCAGTTTTTGTCAGGCTCCCTGGATCCTTTGGCTCTCTGTACGGGTCTCCTATCTGTGTGCCAGGATGCTTTGATAGATCACGGAGACAGATATCTCATCAGGACGTTCAGACAGGACCTTCTTAGCATGCTTAGGTAAGGGACCACCAGCAGCACCTCACCCAGCGGAGAACTAATAGTCCCATAGTAGTGCACTTAAATCTCCAGATTGTATTGCTCACTCAAGCAACTCCTGCCTCTTCCGCACCATTGCTAAGCCAACTTCAGAGTTGCCCGTGGCTTCCTCCCCAAGGTGTATATTACTTGATTCACTCCAGCTACTACCAGGTGACTTCCGCTGAGCGGGCCTCAAGACGGATATAGTCTCATCTCCTGATGAGTAAGAATTCGAAAAGGAGAAGAAGTTATCCCCTGAGTCTGTCTCTTTCAAGATATCCTGGTTGCCAGGCTTTCCTTTTGCCCCCACTCAAAATTAATGGTACTCTAGCCTCTTTTAACTTCCTCCTAGATGATCTTCACAATACACTACTATTTAACCTGCTGGGCTCAGTAAGGTCACTGGGGGTTCCCATCCCCAAAACGGAAGCCGGTGATATCCTCAATCCATTGTCCCCCCAGCCATTCCATTAGTAATAAAGGTGCCTCTACCATTAGAATCTTAACCTGGTTGCCTGGGATCTCATTGTTGATTAGGGGGCCCAAAACTTGCTATCCGGGCTGATCAACCTCATCAAACAAGTTCTGCTGGATACCTGCAGTAGTTTCCAAATCGTCTGCAGCAATAACTATGAATGTTTCTCCTTTTGGGCCACTTGGAGTTTCCTACTCTTAACCGGCAAAAAGAGTGAGGGTACACCTTTACTCCCCCTAAAGTCGCCACAGCGAGTTTTGTCTGGCTTTAATTCGCCCCCCTCCAGATTGCTGAGATTACCCAAGCCGCTGTGCCAGAGCCCTTCATTGCCCTGGAAGTGTCCTCTGATTGATGAGATTTGCCATCTCTCGCAATCTTTGGGAGCATTACGGCCACAGAAGCCAGAGCCGCTGAGATTGCAGCACCGTGACTGGAGTCGACACGAATAGGAAGTGGATCCAAAGGCAAACTCTAGGCAAAACATGGGCTTGAGGGAGTGCGCAGCCAAAAAATGCAACAGATAAGCCAGATCATATCAACAAATGCTACAGCATAGTTCACTCAACGATGTCCAATTTACATGACATTTACCTGGAGAGAAAGGGATCAGGGAGTAAATGTTTATGGATCCGACACAGCGAGCGCCATCTTGACCCACCTGTAGATCTATTGCTGCTCCTTTTTAATAAGTATTTGTTTATGTTTTCTTGTATTATTGTCCAGTTGCTCATTCATAACATTGAGCAACATATCATTTTAGATTGTTACTGGTATGCCCCCTGGTTGTGAAGTG
This sequence comes from Lissotriton vulgaris, assembly GCF_964263255.1. Taxonomy (NCBI): domain Eukaryota; kingdom Metazoa; phylum Chordata; class Amphibia; order Caudata; family Salamandridae; genus Lissotriton; species Lissotriton vulgaris. The sequence goes on from NW_028249386.1 coordinate 405,897, forward strand.
TTCTGCCATTTTTGCATTGTTGGTTGTACATCGCATGCTTCTCCAAAGTTTGCAAATTCTGTTCTTTACCTTTATTCCTGTCATTCCTGTGCAACAGAGGCTACAAGTGTAGGTGATCATAAACATCACTTGTTTTGAAATGCAATTGGTGTGTTGCCTGATAGTTCATATTGAGGATAACCCAAGGTCAATTGTATGGCTGTAGATGTAAGGTGACAAATGTTGCAGTGGCCACATTAAAAGTGTTCTGTTAGTTTAGGGAGGCCCAGGTCACTGAGTATAGTATCTTAATTAGTTTAGGTTCCCCTAGGTCTAGTATTGACCAGAGTATCTGTAAAACCCCTGGCTCGTTTACGTCAGAACATAGGTAATTCTCATTTGTGGGACCCTGTATTCATTATACTACAATTTTTATGGATACTCTTCCTGGCCAAGTTGAAAGCTCCATTAAAGGTTGTTAAACAGATCAGTCTTTGGAATCAGTTAAATGAATGCTACTCTGTTTTGTTTCTGGCCTTCTTTTTTGCTCTCTGTATAACTTTTTCAGGAAAGTTGTGTGTCCTCAATTTGTCAGAAAGATTTTCTGTTTGTGTTTTGAAATCTTTGATTTTACTGCAATGTCTTCAGAGGTGCAAAAAATGACTGTATTGTAGGTTCTGTTTAGGGGACGGGGCTGATGAGTATGAACATCTTTCAGATTATTCTTGGCTGCACGTTTATGGTAAGTATCTCTGTGTAGAGTTCCCTCTTCAGCAAAGATTTTTACATCTTTAAAGGTCAGGAAATCCCTGCTTACCGTGTGTGTGAATTTCAGGTATCACAGTCATCAACCAAAGGAAAAAGATGGTGGTGGAATCCACATCCATATCATAAATAGTTTATGTTGGATGTTTTAGAAATCACAACAACACATTTTCATTTATACTCCCAAAATGATAGTTATTTAAACGCATTGAAATAAAAGACATCAGTAAAATCTTTTTAAAGATAAAACAGCTGAGCAACACAGCATAGCAAACTGGCCTAAATAAACAGTACATGATTTTTATGTATTATTAGTACAAGATGTCATTTTTATGATCTATACAGCATTAAAAAAAAGCAAGCCACGCTGTAAACTATATTCTTCTAGGTGCTAGATCTTAAGACTTTTAAAACTTCCTTGTGCTGCCTATAACCCAAAGAGTGACATATTGATATAATCCATTTGTTTCAAGGGCCAGTGTATACAGGGCAGAAAAACAACATATGTGCCTCAGTTTCGGAATCTGTTTTACAAGCTGATAAAAAATGATTACCAAGGTTACCTTTCGACCATTTAGAGCAGAACTTTTCAATTAGCAGAATTTCATATCTACTTTAGTAGTCAGTCAGTCAGTCAAAATACTTTATTTCGATAAATCAATATCACAAAAAGGCGAGGTACAATAAATATACAATATCAATAATTCATACAAAATAAAACACACATCATTCACGATTTAAAATATACGTCAGTGTTTTTTTTTTAAAAAGACAATCATGTTAAAAACAAGAGAAGGAATAAACTTGAAAAATACATCACTAGATTCAAATAATCAACAATTATCACAATATAAAATTAATCTCTCCTCCGTTGTCTTTACTCCCAATACACAGTTTCTTTTGTAAAACAAGATGCAAACTTCATGAGGATATGCAACTGCTTGGATCTCTGGCATGTAATAAAGTCTAAGAAATGCTCAAATACAAGCGTGCTTTGTTATTCAGGAATCTATCAATGATAGTTGCGTCCTTACATTTCCATAATTCATCATCACAATAGGATTGACAAAATATTTCTCTGAGGATAGTTTTTGCAATCCATTGGCTCATCCCATAAACCTGCTAACCCCAAACTATATAGCAGAGTTCTCACATATGCTAACCAAGGGTTAGAAAGATAATTCTTGTGCTGTAAGACGACCTCTAGTGCAGACCTTTAGGGCTTCAAGTTCCTCTGTGTGCAAATTTTGTTGCACGCGCTGCATCACAAAATGCAATGAAGCACGAACAACAACATTTGTTTTATTTATTTAATTGTTTACTTACCTCTGTTCATCCATATTCCGGTGTTTACTACCCCCCACCCTGCCCCTCCCCGCCCCACCTCACCGCCCCATGGAACTCCCTCCACGGGCCGCTACTGAACCTTATTGAGACGGCGAGAATATTTTTTGGAGCTCCCATAAAAATCTGGGGGCTTATTTACAAGCTCAACGTGCCTCCTGTGTGTCACTCTGTTTGATGCACTGGCGGCACAGAGTGCAGACCCATATCTACGAGGACACACACAGCCGCTTTGTGTGCCTTTACATGGGCTCTTAGATGGAGTAAGGCAAAGCAGCTCAAGTCGCTGTGTTGCCTTACTCTGCATATGAGAAGGATTCCATGGACGTTGCAGCAGGTGTTCCCACGCAACACCCATGGACTTTGATGCATTACCAGATTGACAAGAACTTGCAAACCTGGCAAATTCATCAAAAGCCTATGCCTCCCCAGGGGAGACGTAACAAGGAGAAATATCTTTATTCCTCCCTGTTTTTTCCTCTTTCTATGTGTGATGCAGAATGCAGCACTTATAGAAGGAAAAAAAACAACTCCATTGATTTTTTGTTCAGGTCTATAATTGCTAGGAAAATCTCTAGCTCCTTTTTTTTTAGATTGATACAATTTTGACACATCCCTTGCCAGCATATCAAAGATGTCATCTACATATTGCTTCTGTGTTTTCATATTATCTTTGTAAGGGTTTGAAGGGCCAAATATAAACTTTCTTTCAAAACTATACGCCTGTAATCCGACTACGCTGGGTGTGAAGGTACTACCCATGGAAGTCCCATGTGCTTGTAAAAAATGGGGTACCTTCAAACTCAAAGAAATTCTAAAATGAAATGTGGCGGTGTAGCATGGTCCTATTTTTCAGCTCCAGAGCTTTTTATATAACCACCAGGGTGTCTTCCTGTGGCAGACTTGTACTAGTGGCTCTCAATATACAATCCAATGAGCAGACCATCTTGGGGAATAAACTTGATACCCTCCAGCCTGCCATAAGGAGACACTCTGGTGATTATGTAAGAGGCCCTAGAGGCTGAAAAATTAGACCATACTACACCCCCACATTTTATCATAGAATGGGCAAGAATGCCACTTACAAAGAATGACTTTGAATTTGTCAGCAACATGACTTCTCTGGTATGGTTTGAAGCAACGGGAAATGGAGCGAACCTGTAACTTTTGACTTCTCATTCCCTCATTCTTAGAAGTTGGATTTTATTGTCCTAGCCATTTGGTGCCTGCAGCTTGCTTCCTGGGTCACATGACTATCTGGCCGATTACAATCTCGCTAGGAAAGCCCTCCATACAACTCTGATCCAGAGTGCTTTCCTAGCGAATCGCACTGTGCGAGTCTGACCGAATAAGTATGATGCAGCGGTATGCTGACGGACTCGGTTCACTCAGAATCCCATTGAACTCGATGGAAGCCTGTGTACCACTGGGTACACAGGCTCCCATAACAAAAAAGGGGTGGGCGGGGATAAGCGTACACCCTGTGGTGGGTACCCCATGTTGCCCGCCACACTGTGAATGATTGGATCGCGGGGAACCCATGCGCACCCACTCGCAACCAATTTGGAGGGCTCTTGGTGAAGGGGGGCCTGCTAAGGCACCCAAAGTCTGATTCGGACAGTTGTTTTGTTTTGCTGAGACCGAGTCGATACAGCAGTCTGAATCTTGCATCTCACTCGCTCGTTTGAAATCCGGCTCCATTGTGCTGCACGATTCAGCTCCGAATGAGTCAGACAAGATCTGGTTTGGAAACGATTAGGTCGACGTGGATGAGATCATTGCATCATACTTGCTCATTTGGAGTGGGGGGTGAAGCGGTCGGAAACATAGTCTCTGAATTGTATTTGCTTGTTCCGGAACCCGTCTGGAGGCCTTCCAAGTGAGATCGTAATCGGCCTCTCGGTGTTGTTGGCAGTTGAACTTTGTTTATTCCTCCTAGACAACCACACAATAGATTGACTGGGTGTTGACTGGGTAAAGGGGTGGATCTGTGTACAGCCCAATTGCACTTTTAAGACGGCACCTCAGCTCACATTCAAAGAGCTTCACACTAGCCTATTGTGACTGCAGACAGACTGGGACCAAGGCAGGGGGCAGGAAATTCTTGACACTTCTGTGGGGAAACAATCATGAAGTTTCTTCCACTGCAAAGAATGCACCAAGAATAAAAATAGAGTTCTCAGACTCACTCTTAGGTGTACTTCTAGACCTGTGGAAGGACTCTGTGATGACTGCCCCACTGCCTGTGACCTGCTGTGTACTTCTGAGTACTGTTTACTGTGTACTTTCAGCTAGCTGAGTACTTCTATGCAAACAAGAAAGCTGCAACAAGGTTCACACAGAAGCGACTTTGGTTCTCATAGGGATGAAATTAAAAGTATGTGAATAGTCGAGGTTCTTTGAGAAAATGTGAGAGACAGTGCAGGTAATGTGAAAGATAAGTGATGTCATTTTTGAGGCTGAATCATAATTTAAAATGGTTTGAATGGAAGGTCTAAGCAGCTCGGATGGCTTTCAGGGTGGCAATCGGGTCCTTGAGGCCAAACTGAAGGTCTCTGAGACAGCTGAGAGCATGTGATATATGTGTAAGTGAATGGAAAGGGGTCTATTGGAAACTCTAAATGCCTCTATATGTATATGATGATATGAAAAACACTAAGGGTTTGACTCAAAACTCAGCAAGGCTGAGCCAATAATAACTTGAAAAACTACACACCTGCCTATGCTGAGCAGTTTTTTGGAAACAATTCTTTGAAAACTGTGCATGAACAATAAACATGAACAATGGCTTAAGAAATTGCAACGTTTTCTTTTAATTTTTTGCAGACTATTAAACTTTTTAGTCTTTTGCTTGTTTTTTCGGCATGAGAATACAAAACAATGTGTGTGAGAAAATATTAAACATTTACATATACACAAGAAAAAACATTTTGGTATGTACACAATTCACTCAAAATAGCATTCAACACATTCTTGGCCATCCAGACATACAAAAAACATTCATACAGGTCCCATCATCATAATGCACTTTGTAATAATGCAAGAATAGTAATAGTTGTGAAATTTAAACAAAAGTGAAACTTTTTCAGTTTTTCAGAATGAACATAAATCAATCACTTGATTGACAACACCGTCACAACAATGATGAAATGGGACTAGGTCAGGTCGACGCGTTTCGAACCCTATCTTTAGCGGGTTCTCATCAGGACCACAGTATAACTAAAGGGGGAAGAAAGCAACAGTTACTAAACTGAACCTAGGAGGTCACCATCTCAACCAATAGACCCCTGCACTCAGCCTACCTTAATATGCGGGTCAGAAGCTCCTCAAATAATGAAGTAAGCCGATGTATTCCCATCAAAGGGGAGTGAAGGGGGCTGTGAGAGAAGGATAAATACATTCAATCAAGCCAGCTCACCACGTGCTGCGTGTATCTGCACTAGAGCGGGGCTACATGGGGACAGATGGGGGGTACTCACCTTCCAGCGCGTGTGCGCTTCACCAATGTTTGTTGTATGGCGCTCGGTCCGCGGTTTCTGGATCCGGTGCCTCTGGGGATGCAAATGTAACGATCAGCGTGTGGAATCGGGCAGGCAGGAAGACGCGACCTGAGCCGCTTGGCGGTCGCGCTGAAGCGTGCCAGTGTCCGCTTACCTGACAACCAGTTTGGATTCTCAAAGCAGTATTTCGGACGTGCTCACTCCTCCTGCAGTCACTGCTTGCAGGTTACTGGAGCCGTGTTGTGGATTGGCTAAGGGTGGAAGCCTCCCAAAGCATGTAGGGAGTTGTAGTTTAGAGGAAGGGAGTTGTAGTTCAGAGTCAATGGAAGGAATTCTGGGAGATGAAGTCCTATGGGCTAAATCATGGAACAGTTTTGTAGATTTCCGAAATTTCATTTAAGCCACTCACTGCTGTGTTATACTTCATGATCAAAAGTGCCTCTCTTTGATTTAATCTTAATTCTGAGTTCCCCCCTCGGGGATCTTTTTCGATTTTGGACAGGATGGTCCATTTGAGGTCCTCTTTATCATGCTTATTCATCAACCAGTGGTGTACCAATGGCGCATTCTCCACTTCCCTACGAATTCTCGATTTATGCTGCGTGATGCGTTGTCTAGCCTCCTGAGATGTTTTCCCGATGTATAGTTTGGGGCAGGGGCAGATAATTGCATAAACTACATTCCTGGTTTTACAGTTGGTGAATGATTCGTGCTTCCAGTGGATGTTGTTGAAGGAGAATACTGTTTCTTCCATGGTGTCGTGACAACAAATGCAAGTGCCACATTTGTGATGTCCTTTTGTCTGGGGGAAGCCAAACAGGCTTGTTAGAGTAGGTGTTGGTTTACTGGGTAAGGCTGCCCTTACAATATGATTCGCCACGCTCTTCTCTTTCTTGAATGCAAATAATGGTGAACTTCTCATGTCCTCATGTAGGTCTTGTACTAGATGCCAGTTGAGGTTTATCAGCCTTTTAAGTTGATTGGCAGCAGGGCAAAAGGTTGATACACAAACCATTCGATTTTGCTCAATCTTGGCCTTCTTGACCATTAGTGTTTCGCGGGGCGTCCACCAGGCTCGCTTAAGGGATTGCTTAAGGAGTTTTTTCGGGTATCCTCTCTGGAGAAGCCTCTCCATGAGTGAATTGGCATGGTGGAAATATTCTTCTTTGTCTGAACAATTCCTGCGGATCCTCAGGAATTGTCCGAAGGGTAAATTCTCTCTTAAACTCCGAGGGTGATTGCTGGTAAACAGCAACGCCTTGTTCCTGTCGGTTGTTTTTCTAAATAAAGTTGTTGTCAGGTTTCCGTTGGCCGGGACAACTTTCACGTCCAAGAATGTAATAGATTGGCTGGACGATGTGCAATTGAATTTAATATCGCTTGAGCGCCCATTGAGCCATTCAACAAACTCACCAAGGGTTTCTCTGGTCCCAGTCCAGATAAAAAAGACGTCATCTATATACCGCATATAATGCGAGATCTGATGACTGTAGGGATTGTCGTTGTAAATAAATTTCCTCTCATACAGGTCCATAAACATAATTGCTAGTTCCGGGGCGAAGGGACAGCCCATGGCTACTCCCTTCACCTGAAGGAAGTAGTCGGAATCAAAAGTAAAAAAGTTCTTTCTTAATGCGAAGGAAGCCAGCTGTACAATGAAATCTGAAGGTACTTGGCAGGGTCTGGCACGTGTTTCCAAGAACCATGTTAGTGTCTCAAGGGCCTGGTCTTGGGGAATCTGCGTGTACAAGGATACGACGTCTAGCGTCACTAGGAGCTGGGAATCTTGTTCAAAGGGAACTGTACTGATTCTTTGGAGGAAAGCCGTGGTGTCTTGGAGGTGTGCTGGAATTTCTTCAATGAATGGTTTCAGGAAGAATTCGACATACTTGGCCACTGGTTCTAGTAAGGACTCGCATCCGGAAACTATGGGTCGTCCTGGTGGATTTAGTTCATCTTTGTGGATCTTGGGTAATAGATAAAAAACCGGAGTTCGTGGGTTTTTGTTCTGTAGAAAATTGAATTCCTTCGGTCCTATGAATCCTAGATCAAATCCTTTCTGGATGACTGAAAATAGTTCACTCTGAATTTCTAGTGTAGGGTTCCTTGTGATGCGTCTGTAGCATGAATTATCCTCCAATTGACGAAATGCTTCTGCTTTGTATTTATTGATGTCCCATATAACTACAGCTCCCCCCTTGTCTGCCTGTTTGATTACTATGTTTGTGTCGTTTTTCAAGGTGCCCAAAGCTTCTTTCTCTGCTTTGGCGAGATTGAATTTCACATAATTCCGCTTCTTTTCAAGTGCTGATATTCCTGAAAGGATTGTGCGTTCAAACGTGAGTAACTCTTTAGGAATTTTTGAGCCGGCTGGGCAAAAGGTGGATTTCTTCCTTAGTCCCGTCACTTCTGTTTGATTAGCTTCGCATGTATCAGAGAAGAATGTCTTAAGTCTTAGCTTACGACAAAATTCCAAAGTTTCTAACTTCATCTTGGTGAAGTCTGTGAGTCTCGACGGGACAAAACCAAGGCCCTTAGTCAAGATGGATGTTTCAGCTTCACTTAAAATCCTGTCAGATAAGTTAAAGATAGATGGAAGGTTTAACTCTTGTAGAACCGGGATCGCGTCCTCATTTCCCATGGCTGAACAGGACGGGACCGACCTCTCGGTTTCTGTGGGCCTTGTCCTAAAAAAGGTGCCTGGTTTTGTTGTTGACGTTGACCCTGGTCTTGCTGGTTGCCTTGCCTATTTTGATAGGATCTATTAGCGGTATTAGAATCACTTCCAGACGAGGATGTGTCCGAGAATGTAACAAAGGCACGTCGGGAACGGCCCTGGTTGTCCTGGAGGAACCGTCGTGATTCAGAGTTCGAGTAGAAATCTTTTCTTAGGTAGGGGTAAACGGATTCCAACGAGAAATTTTTCTTGTCCAGCTCGTACTTATTGTTTTTTTGGGCTACCGTGAAGTCCTTAAATTCGCTGATCTCCTTTTCAACCTTCTCAAGGAGTCCTTTTGAATCAGCTATGAGTTGATTATCTTGAATTTCTTTTTCTAGTTTTTCAATTTCAGCGAGTTCTTTAACTGAAATTCTGTGTGCGGTCTCAATGGTAAGGACCATCAGGTCCCTACTGCACTTAGTTTCGACCCCACTGAATCCTTTTTTGTATTCAGGGTCGTCAGTGAACACGACCGGAATGTTGCGAATTTGAAGTCCTGCGGGGATTGTACCTGATCTTAAATGCTGGAGTAAAAAATGACCGTGAAGATCCGTCCTGATTTGTTTTTTTCGTAAGCGTATAAGTTTGTCGGATTCGTTGATGGTGTTGGCCGCGACACTGAGGGTGGCAGAGGCAAAGGGAGGCGGATCTCTCATAAGGTTCTGAATATGTTCCTCTGTGTAAGCTACCGTGTCCTGTTCAGCCATACCCACACTGAACACACGTGCAAAGGAAAGATTTGAGAAAGTGTGTGAAGAAAAATGAGAAATTTACAGAAGGACTACGCCCACACCACAAACACAAAGTGAGACCACTATCCTAACAGGATTAGTCCTGTGGCAGCTTCTCCTCTGCCCACCAGAACCTCGCGAGCGTGCGCCCGCTAAACAGTATGAAAAACACTAAGGGTTTGACTCAAAACTCAGCAAGGCTGAGCCAATAATAACTTGAAAAACTACACACCTGCCTATGCTGAGCAGTTTTTTGGAAACAATTCTTTGAAAACTGTGCATGAACAATAAACATGAACAATGGCTTAAGAAATTGCAACGTTTTCTTTTAATTTTTTGCAGACTATTAAACTTTTTAGTCTTTTGCTTGTTTTTTCGGCATGAGAATACAAAACAATGTGTGTGAGAAAATATTAAACATTTACATATACACAAGAAAAAACATTTTGGTATGTACACAATTCACTCAAAATAGCATTCAACACATTCTTGGCCATCCAGACATACAAAAAACATTCATACAGGTCCCATCATCATAATGCACTTTGTAATAATGCAAGAATAGTAATAGTTGTGAAATTTAAACAAAAGTGAAACTTTTTCAGTTTTTCAGAATGAACATAAATCAATCACTTGATTGACAACACCGTCACAACAATGATGAAATGGGACTAGGTCAGGTCGACGCGTTTCGAACCCTATCTTTAGCGGGTTCTCATCAGGACCACAGTATAACTAAAGGGGGAAGAAAGCAACAGTTACTAAACTGAACCTAGGAGGTCACCATCTCAACCAATAGACCCCTGCACTCAGCCTACCTTAATATGCGGGTCAGAAGCTCCTCAAATAATGAAGTAAGCCGATGTATTCCCATCAAAGGGGAGTGAAGGGGGCTGTGAGAGAAGGATAAATACATTCAATCAAGCCAGCTCACCACGTGCTGCGTGTATCTGCACTAGAGCGGGGCTACATGGGGACAGATGGGGGGTACTCACCTTCCAGCGCGTGTGCGCTTCACCAATGTTTGTTGTATGGCGCTCGGTCCGCGGTTTCTGGATCCGGTGCCTCTGGGGATGCAAATGTAACGATCAGCGTGTGGAATCGGGCAGGCAGGAAGACGCGACCTGAGCCGCTTGGCGGTCGCGCTGAAGCGTGCCAGTGTCCGCTTACCTGACAACCAGTTTGGATTCTCAAAGCAGTATTTCGGACGTGCTCACTCCTCCTGCAGTCACTGCTTGCAGGTTACTGGAGCCGTGTTGTGGATTGGCTAAGGGTGGAAGCCTCCCAAAGCATGTAGGGAGTTGTAGTTTAGAGGAAGGGAGTTGTAGTTCAGAGTCAATGGAAGGAATTCTGGGAGATGAAGTCCTATGGGCTAAATCATGGAACAGTTTTGTAGATTTCCGAAATTTCATTTAAGCCACTCACTGCTGTGTTATACTTCATGATCAAAAGTGCCTCTCTTTGATTTAATCTTAATTCTGAGTTCCCCCCTCGGGGATCTTTTTCGATTTTGGACAGGATGGTCCATTTGAGGTCCTCTTTATCATGCTTATTCATCAACCAGTGGTGTACCAATGGCGCATTCTCCACTTCCCTACGAATTCTCGATTTATGCTGCGTGATGCGTTGTCTAGCCTCCTGAGATGTTTTCCCGATGTATAGTTTGGGGCAGGGGCAGATAATTGCATAAACTACATTCCTGGTTTTACAGTTGGTGAATGATTCGTGCTTCCAGTGGATGTTGTTGAAGGAGAATACTGTTTCTTCCATGGTGTCGTGACAACAAATGCAAGTGCCACATTTGTGATGTCCTTTTGTCTGGGGGAAGCCAAACAGGCTTGTTAGAGTAGGTGTTGGTTTACTGGGTAAGGCTGCCCTTACAATATGATTCGCCACGCTCTTCTCTTTCTTGAATGCAAATAATGGTGAACTTCTCATGTCCTCATGTAGGTCTTGTACTAGATGCCAGTTGAGGTTTATCAGCCTTTTAAGTTGATTGGCAGCAGGGCAAAAGGTTGATACACAAACCATTCGATTTTGCTCAATCTTGGCCTTCTTGACCATTAGTGTTTCGCGGGGCGTCCACCAGGCTTGCTTAAGGGATTGCTTAAGGAGTTTTTTCGGGTATCCTCTCTGGAGAAGCCTCTCCATGAGTGAATTGGCATGGTGGAAATATTCTTCTTTGTCTGAACAATTCCTGCGGATCCTCAGGAATTGTCCGAAGGGTAAATTCTCTCTTAAACTCCGAGGGTGATTGCTGGTAAACAGCAACGCCTTGTTCCTGTCGGTTGTTTTTCTAAATAAAGTTGTTGTCAGGTTTCCGTTGGCCGGGACAACTTTCACGTCCAAGAATGTAATAGATTGGCTGGACGATGTGCAATTGAATTTAATATCGCTTGAGCGCCCATTGAGCCATTCAACAAACTCACCAAGGGTTTCTCTGGTCCCAGTCCAGATAAAAAAGACGTCATCTATATACCGCATATAATGCGAGATCTGATGACTGTAGGGATTGTCGTTGTAAATAAATTTCCTCTCATACAGGTCCATAAACATAATTGCTAGTTCCGGGGCGAAGGGACAGCCCATGGCTACTCCCTTCACCTGAAGGAAGTAGTCGGAATCAAAAGTAAAAAAGTTCTTTCTTAATGCGAAGGAAGCCAGCTGTACAATGAAATCTGAAGGTACTTGGCAGGGTCTGGCACGTGTTTCCAAGAACCATGTTAGTGTCTCAAGGGCCTGGTCTTGGGGAATCTGCGTGTACAAGGATACGACGTCTAGCGTCACTAGGAGCTGGGAATCTTGTTCAAAGGGAACTGTACTGATTCTTTGGAGGAAAGCCGTGGTGTCTTGGAGGTGTGCTGGAATTTCTTCAATGAATGGTTTCAGGAAGAATTCGACATACTTGGCCACTGGTTCTAGTAAGGACTCGCATCCGGAAACTATGGGTCGTCCTGGTGGATTTAGTTCATCTTTGTGGATCTTGGGTAATAGATAAAAAACCGGAGTTCGTGGGTTTTTGTTCTGTAGAAAATTGAATTCCTTCGGTCCTATGAATCCTAGATCAAATCCTTTCTGGATGACTGAAAATAGTTCACTCTGAATTTCTAGTGTAGGGTTCCTTGTGATGCGTCTGTAGCATGAATTATCCTCCAATTGACGAAATGCTTCTGCTTTGTATTTATTGATGTCCCATATAACTACAGCTCCCCCCTTGTCTGCCTGTTTGATTACTATGTTTGTGTCGTTTTTCAAGGTGCCCAAAGCTTCTTTCTCTGCTTTGGCGAGATTGAATTTCACATAATTCCGCTTCTTTTCAAGTGCTGATATTCCTGAAAGGATTCCGCCTCCCTTTGCCTCTGCCACCCTCAGTGTCGCGGCCAACACCATCAACGAATCCGACAAACTTATACGCTTACGAAAAAAACAAATCAGGACGGATCTTCACGGTCATTTTTTACTCCAGCATTTAAGATCAGGTACAATCCCCGCAGGACTTCAAATTCGCAACATTCCGGTCGTGTTCACTGACGACCCTGAATACAAAAAAGGATTCAGTGGGGTCGAAACTAAGTGCAGTAGGGACCTGATGGTCCTTACCATTGAGACCGCACACAGAATTTCAGTTAAAGAACTCGCTGAAATTGAAAAACTAGAAAAAGAAATTCAAGATAATCAACTCATAGCTGATTCAAAAGGACTCCTTGAGAAGGTTGAAAAGGAGATCAGCGAATTTAAGGACTTCACGGTAGCCCAAAAAAACAATAAGTACGAGCTGGACAAGAAAAATTTCTCGTTGGAATCCGTTTACCCCTACCTAAGAAAAGATTTCTACTCGAACTCTGAATCACGACGGTTCCTCCAGGACAACCAGGGCCGTTCCCGACGTGCCTTTGTTACATTCTCGGACACATCCTCGTCTGGAAGTGATTCTAATACCGCTAATAGATCCTATCAAAATAGGCAAGGCAACCAGCAAGACCAGGGTCAACGTCAACAACAAAACCAGGCACCTTTTTTAGGACAAGGCCCACAGAAACCGAGAGGTCGGTCCCGTCCTGTTCAGCCATGGGAAATGAGGACGCGATCCCGGTTCTACAAGAGTTAAACCTTCCATCTATCTTTAACTTATCTGACAGGATTTTAAGTGAAGCTGAAACATCCATCTTGACTAAGGGCCTTGGTTTTGTCCCGTCGAGACTCACAGACTTCACCAAGATGAAGTTAGAAACTTTGGAATTTTGTCGTAAGCTAAGACTTAAGACATTCTTCTCTGATACATGCGAAGCTAATCAAACAGAAGTGACGGGACTAAGGAAGAAATCCACCTTTTGCCCAGCCGGCTCAAAAATTCCTAAAGAGTTACTCACGTTTGAACGCACAATCCTTTCAGGAATATCAGCACTTGAAAAGAAGCGGAATTATGTGAAATTCAATCTCGCCAAAGCAGAGAAAGAAGCTTTGGGCACCTTGAAAAACGACACAAACATAGTAATCAAACAGGCAGACAAGGGGGGAGCTGTAGTTATATGGGACATCAATAAATACAAAGCAGAAGCATTTCGTCAATTGGAGGATAATTCATGCTACAGACGCATCACAAGGAACCCTACACTAGAAATTCAGAGTGAACTATTTTCAGTCATCCAGAAAGGATTTGATCTAGGATTCATAGGACCGAAGGAATTCAATTTTCTACAGAACAAAAACCCACGAACTCCGGTTTTTTATCTATTACCCAAGATCCACAAAGATGAACTAAATCCACCAGGACGACCCATAGTTTCCGGATGCGAGTCCTTACTAGAACCAGTGGCCAAGTATGTCGAATTCTTCCTGAAACCATTCATTGAAGAAATTCCAGCACACCTCCAAGACACCACGGCTTTCCTCCAAAGAATCAGTACAGTTCCCTTTGAACAAGATTCCCAGCTCCTAGTGACGCTAGACGTCGTATCCTTGTACACGCAGATTCCCCAAGACCAGGCCCTTGAGACACTAACATGGTTCTTGGAAACACGTGCCAGACCCTGCCAAGTACCTTCAGATTTCATTGTACAGCTGGCTTCCTTCGCATTAAGAAAGAACTTTTTTACTTTTGATTCCGACTACTTCCTTCAGGTGAAGGGAGTAGCCATGGGCTGTCCCTTCGCCCCGGAACTAGCAATTATGTTTATGGACCTGTATGAGAGGAAATTTATTTACAACGACAATCCCTACAGTCATCAGATCTCGCATTATATGCGGTATATAGATGACGTCTTTTTTATCTGGACTGGGACCAGAGAAACCCTTGGTGAGTTTGTTGAATGGCTCAATGGGCGCTCAAGCGATATTAAATTCAATTGCACATCGTCCAGCCAATCTATTACATTCTTGGACGTGAAAGTTGTCCCGGCCAACGGAAACCTGACAACAACTTTATTTAGAAAAACAACCGACAGGAACAAGGCGTTGCTGTTTACCAGCAATCACCCTCGGAGTTTAAGAGAGAATTTACCCTTCGGACAATTCCTGAGGATCCGCAGGAATTGTTCAGACAAAGAAGAATATTTCCACCATGCCAATTCACTCATGGAGAGGCTTCTCCAGAGAGGATACCCGAAAAAACTCCTTAAGCAATCCCTTAAGCGAGCCTGGTGGACGCCCCGCGAAACACTAATGGTCAAGAAGGCCAAGATTGAGCAAAATCGAATGGTTTGTGTATCAACCTTTTGCCCTGCTGCCAATCAACTTAAAAGGCTGATAAACCTCAACTGGCATCTAGTACAAGACCTACATGAGGACATGAGAAGTTCACCATTATTTGCATTCAAGAAAGAGAAGAGCGTGGCGAATCATATTGTAAGGGCAGCCTTACCCAGTAAACCAACACCTACTCTAACAAGCCTGTTTGGCTTCCCCCAGACAAAAGGACATCACAAATGTGGCACTTGCATTTGTTGTCACGACACCATGGAAGAAACAGTATTCTCCTTCAACAACATCCACTGGAAGCACGAATCATTCACCAACTGTAAAACCAGGAATGTAGTTTATGCAATTATCTGCCCCTGCCCCAAACTATACATCGGGAAAACATCTCAGGAGGCTAGACAACGCATCACGCAGCATAAATCGAGAATTCGTAGGGAAGTGGAGAATGCGCCATTGGTACACCACTGGTTGATGAATAAGCATGATAAAGAGGACCTCAAATGGACCATCCTGTCCAAAATCGAAAAAGATCCCCGAGGGGGGAACTCAGAATTAAGATTAAATCAAAGAGAGGCACTTTTGATCATGAAGTATAACACAGCAGTGAGTGGCTTAAATGAAATTTCGGAAATCTACAAAACTGTTCCATGATTTAGCCCATAGGACTTCATCTCCCAGAATTCCTTCCATTGACTCTGAACTACAACTCCCTTCCTCTAAACTACAACTCCCTACATGCTTTGGGAGGCTTCCACCCTTAGCCAATCCACAACACGGCTCCAGTAACCTGCAAGCAGTGACTGCAGGAGGAGTGAGCACGTCCGAAATACTGCTTTGAGAATCCAAACTGGTTGTCAGGTAAGCGGACACTGGCACGCTTCAGCGCGACCGCCAAGCGGCTCAGGTCGCGTCTTCCTGCCTGCCCGATTCCACACGCTGATCGTTACATTTGCATCCCCAGAGGCACCGGATCCAGAAACCGCGGACCGAGCGCCATACAACAAACATTGGTGAAGCGCACACGCGCTGGAAGGTGAGTACCCCCCATCTGTCCCCATGTAGCCCCGCTCTAGTGCAGATACACGCAGCACGTGGTGAGCTGGCTTGATTGAATGTATTTATCCTTCTCTCACAGCCCCCTTCACTCCCCTTTGATGGGAATACATCGGCTTACTTCATTATTTGAGGAGCTTCTGACCCGCATATTAAGGTAGGCTGAGTGCAGGGGTCTATTGGTTGAGATGGTGACCTCCTAGGTTCAGTTTAGTAACTGTTGCTTTCTTCCCCCTTTAGTTATACTGTGGTCCTGATGAGAACCCGCTAAAGATAGGGTTCGAAACGCGTCGACCTGACCTAGTCCCATTTCATCATTGTTGTGACGGTGTTGTCAATCAAGTGATTGATTTATGTTCATTCTGAAAAACTGAAAAAGTTTCACTTTTGTTTAAATTTCACAACTATTACTATTCTTGCATTATTACAAAGTGCATTATGATGATGGGACCTGTATGAATGTTTTTTGTATGTCTGGATGGCCAAGAATGTGTTGAATGCTATTTTGAGTGAATTGTGTACATACCAAAATGTTTTTTCTTGTGTATATGTAAATGTTTAATATTTTCTCACACACATTGTTTTGTATTCTCATGCCGAAAAAACAAGCAAAAGACTAAAAAGTTTAATAGTCTGCAAAAAATTAAAAGAAAACGTTGCAATTTCTTAAGCCATTGTTCATGTTTATTGTTCATGCACAGTTTTCAAAGAATTGTTTCCAAAAAACTGCTCAGCATAGGCAGGTGTGTAGTTTTTCAAGTTATTATTGGCTCAGCCTTGCTGAGTTTTGAGTCAAACCCTTAGTGTTTTTCATACTGTTTAGCGGGCGCACGCTCGCGAGGTTCTGGTGGGCAGAGGAGAAGCTGCCACAGGACTAATCCTGTTAGGATAGTGGTCTCACTTTGTGTTTGTGGTGTGGGCGTAGTCCTTCTGTAAATTTCTCATTTTTCTTCACACACTTTCTCAAATCTTTCCTTTGCACGTGTGTTCAGTGTGGGTATGGCTGAACAGGACACGGTAGCTTACACAGAGGAACATATTCAGAACCTTATGAGAGATCCGCCTCCCTTTGCCTCTGCCACCCTCAGTGTCGCGGCCAACACCATCAACGAATCCGACAAACTTATACGCTTACGAAAAAAACAAATCAGGACGGATCTTCACGGTCATTTTTTACTCCAGCATTTAAGATCAGGTACAATCCCCGCAGGACTTCAAATTCGCAACATTCCGGTCGTGTTCACTGACGACCCTGAATACAAAAAAGGATTCAGTGGGGTCGAAACTAAGTGCAGTAGGGACCTGATGGTCCTTACCATTGAGACCGCACACAGAATTTCAGTTAAAGAACTCGCTGAAATTGAAAAACTAGAAAAAGAAATTCAAGATAATCAACTCATAGCTGATTCAAAAGGACTCCTTGAGAAGGTTGAAAAGGAGATCAGCGAATTTAAGGACTTCACGGTAGCCCAAAAAAACAATAAGTACGAGCTGGACAAGAAAAATTTCTCGTTGGAATCCGTTTACCCCTACCTAAGAAAAGATTTCTACTCGAACTCTGAATCACGACGGTTCCTCCAGGACAACCAGGGCCGTTCCCGACGTGCCTTTGTTACATTCTCGGACACATCCTCGTCTGGAAGTGATTCTAATACCGCTAATAGATCCTATCAAAATAGGCAAGGCAACCAGCAAGACCAGGGTCAACGTCAACAACAAAACCAGGCACCTTTTTTAGGACAAGGCCCACAGAAACCGAGAGGTCGGTCCCGTCCTGTTCAGCCATGGGAAATGAGGACGCGATCCCGGTTCTACAAGAGTTAAACCTTCCATCTATCTTTAACTTATCTGACAGGATTTTAAGTGAAGCTGAAACATCCATCTTGACTAAGGGCCTTGGTTTTGTCCCGTCGAGACTCACAGACTTCACCAAGATGAAGTTAGAAACTTTGGAATTTTGTCGTAAGCTAAGACTTAAGACATTCTTCTCTGATACATGCGAAGCTAATCAAACAGAAGTGACGGGACTAAGGAAGAAATCCACCTTTTGCCCAGCCGGCTCAAAAATTCCTAAAGAGTTACTCACGTTTGAACGCACAATCCTTTCAGGAATATCAGCACTTGAAAAGAAGCGGAATTATGTGAAATTCAATCTCGCCAAAGCAGAGAAAGAAGCTTTGGGCACCTTGAAAAACGACACAAACATAGTAATCAAACAGGCAGACAAGGGGGGAGCTGTAGTTATATGGGACATCAATAAATACAAAGCAGAAGCATTTCGTCAATTGGAGGATAATTCATGCTACAGACGCATCACAAGGAACCCTACACTAGAAATTCAGAGTGAACTATTTTCAGTCATCCAGAAAGGATTTGATCTAGGATTCATAGGACCGAAGGAATTCAATTTTCTACAGAACAAAAACCCACGAACTCCGGTTTTTTATCTATTACCCAAGATCCACAAAGATGAACTAAATCCACCAGGACGACCCATAGTTTCCGGATGCGAGTCCTTACTAGAACCAGTGGCCAAGTATGTCGAATTCTTCCTGAAACCATTCATTGAAGAAATTCCAGCACACCTCCAAGACACCACGGCTTTCCTCCAAAGAATCAGTACAGTTCCCTTTGAACAAGATTCCCAGCTCCTAGTGACGCTAGACGTCGTATCCTTGTACACGCAGATTCCCCAAGACCAGGCCCTTGAGACACTAACATGGTTCTTGGAAACACGTGCCAGACCCTGCCAAGTACCTTCAGATTTCATTGTACAGCTGGCTTCCTTCGCATTAAGAAAGAACTTTTTTACTTTTGATTCCGACTACTTCCTTCAGGTGAAGGGAGTAGCCATGGGCTGTCCCTTCGCCCCGGAACTAGCAATTATGTTTATGGACCTGTATGAGAGGAAATTTATTTACAACGACAATCCCTACAGTCATCAGATCTCGCATTATATGCGGTATATAGATGACGTCTTTTTTATCTGGACTGGGACCAGAGAAACCCTTGGTGAGTTTGTTGAATGGCTCAATGGGCGCTCAAGCGATATTAACTTCAATTGCACATCGTCCAGCCAATCTATTACATTCTTGGACGTGAAAGTTGTCCCGGCCAACGGAAACCTGACAACAACTTTATTTAGAAAAACAACCGACAGGAACAAGGCGTTGCTGTTTACCAGCAATCACCCTCGGAGTTTAAGAGAGAATTTACCCTTCGGACAATTCCTGAGGATCCGCAGGAATTGTTCAGACAAAGAAGAATATTTCCACCATGCCAATTCACTCATGGAGAGGCTTCTCCAGAGAGGATACCCGAAAAAACTCCTTAAGCAATCCCTTAAGCGAGCCTGGTGGACGCCCCGCGAAACACTAATGGTCAAGAAGGCCAAGATTGAGCAAAATCGAATGGTTTGTGTATCAACCTTTTGCCCTGCTGCCAATCAACTTAAAAGGCTGATAAACCTCAACTGGCATCTAGTACAAGACCTACATGAGGACATGAGAAGTTCACCATTATTTGCATTCAAGAAAGAGAAGAGCGTGGCGAATCATATTGTAAGGGCAGCCTTACCCAGTAAACCAACACCTACTCTAACAAGCCTGTTTGGCTTCCCCCAGACAAAAGGACATCACAAATGTGGCACTTGCATTTGTTGTCACGACACCATGGAAGAAACAGTATTCTCCTTCAACAACATCCACTGGAAGCACGAATCATTCACCAACTGTAAAACCAGGAATGTAGTTTATGCAATTATCTGCCCCTGCCCCAAACTATACATCGGGAAAACATCTCAGGAGGCTAGACAACGCATCACGCAGCATAAATCGAGAATTCGTAGGGAAGTGGAGAATGCGCCATTGGTACACCACTGGTTGATGAATAAGCATGATAAAGAGGACCTCAAATGGACCATCCTGTCCAAAATCGAAAAAGATCCCCGAGGGGGGAACTCAGAATTAAGATTAAATCAAAGAGAGGCACTTTTGATCATGAAGTATAACACAGCAGTGAGTGGCTTAAATGAAATTTCGGAAATCTACAAAACTGTTCCATGATTTAGCCCATAGGACTTCATCTCCCAGAATTCCTTCCATTGACTCTGAACTACAACTCCCTTCCTCTAAACTACAACTCCCTACATGCTTTGGGAGGCTTCCACCCTTAGCCAATCCACAACACGGCTCCAGTAACCTGCAAGCAGTGACTGCAGGAGGAGTGAGCACGTCCGAAATACTGCTTTGAGAATCCAAACTGGTTGTCAGGTAAGCGGACACTGGCACGCTTCAGCGCGACCGCCAAGCGGCTCAGGTCGCGTCTTCCTGCCTGCCCGATTCCACACGCTGATCGTTACATTTGCATCCCCAGAGGCACCGGATCCAGAAACCGCGGACCGAGCACAACAAACATTGGTGAAGCGCACACGCGCTGGAAGGTGAGTACCCCCCATCTGTCCCCATGTAGCCCCGCTCTAGTGCAGATACACGCAGCACGTGGTGAGCTGGCTTGATTGAATGTATTTATCCTTCTCTCACAGCCCCCTTCACTCCCCTTTGATGGGAATACATCGGCTTACTTCATTATTTGAGGAGCTTCTGACCCGCATATTAAGGTAGGCTGAGTGCAGGGGTCTATTGGTTGAGATGGTGACCTCCTAGGTTCAGTTTAGTAACTGTTGCTTTCTTCCCCCTTTAGTTATACTGTGGTCCTGATGAGAACCCGCTAAAGATAGGGTTCGAAACGCGTCGACCTGACCTAGTCCCATTTCATCATTGTTGTGACGGTGTTGTCAATCAAGTGATTGATTTATGTTCATTCTGAAAAACTGAAAAAGTTTCACTTTTGTTTAAATTTCACAACTATTACTATTCTTGCATTATTACAAAGTGCATTATGATGATGGGACCTGTATGAATGTTTTTTGTATGTCTGGATGGCCAAGAATGTGTTGAATGCTATTTTGAGTGAATTGTGTACATACCAAAATGTTTTTTCTTGTGTATATGTAAATGTTTAATATTTTCTCACACACATTGTTTTGTATTCTCATGCCGAAAAAACAAGCAAAAGACTAAAAAGTTTAATAGTCTGCAAAAAATTAAAAGAAAACGTTGCAATTTCTTAAGCCATTGTTCATGTTTATTGTTCATGCACAGTTTTCAAAGAATTGTTTCCAAAAAACTGCTCAGCATAGGCAGGTTTCTATATGTATATAGCATTTCGATTACTTGAAGAAACCAGACCTGAATCTTTGGGCCATATTGAGAAAAAAATTGCAATGCAGTGCAGCAACCAACGTTACTGTCCTGCGTTGTAATAGAGTTGGAGACCAGTGCAGAGCCATATTTCCTAATTATGGCCTACTGCTGCTGGCGTCCCCTGCATTGGCACTCTTTAGGGCTGCCTACCACCAAGCACACATCTTTGCATCATAGTACAAGGCTTTGTGCATGCTGTTTAGGATAGGTTTTGTACTGGAAGAGTACACTTCCAGCACAAAATCATATTCCTAGACATCTTATGGATGTGTTATTGTTATTTTTCAGTGCAAAGCCTGGTCTGACGATTACGTAGATAGGTCGGGCTTTGCGTCAAAAACCATGTCTGGTTGCATGGAACACCCAAGTACCACCTATGTAACACGCCATTAAAACAAAGCAGTGTTAAACAGCACAAATCACTATTTGTGCTACAAAAAGGGCACTGTTCCAATGCAAATCCTGTTAGTGTTGGAAAGTAGGGGGCATATTATCAGGAGCAAAATCGCCGCTTTTCCAGTGCTATGCGCCGGAAAAGTGGCGATTTTTACAACTCACAATTTACAAGGACTCGTGATCACGCTTTAGCGCGAGTTTCCTTGAGTCAGGTACCTTTTTAATCCTACTTTGCATGTCAGCGATATACATCGCTACTGACATGCAAAGTAGGCGTTCACAACCTAATCCGCATGGATTCCGTCAAAAACACAACATTGCCCTATTATCGAGGTGGGTCAGGCGATCACAAAAGCCGCGCTAACCGCGTTTTGCACCGGATTTTAACCCCTGAAGAAAACCTGACTTAGCCATCCTGCCAATGGAAGGTGGATTGTCAGGCTGAGTCCACCAGCGCGTATCAACAAGGATTTAGCCATTGGTGAGTTTATATCGCTGGATTTCCAGCGATATTCAAGCATTTTGCCGCTATCGCTGGATTTTAAATCGCCAATGCACAAAGCGTTGTTAATACAGCACTGTCATGATGATAAAATCCAGCGATAGCTGGCGATAGCAAAAAACGTGCTAAGCGCATTTAGCGATAATTATCGCTACGTGTTGATAATATGCCCCTCAGTACCATATCAAGACTTTGCACTGCTTTGCATCACTTCGTGTGACTTTGCAGCAGCTCAAATCCTGGATAAATCTGCCCCTTTGTCACTTTGATTCTCTCACCATGTGAGAATCTCAAGTGTCAGTTTCAATCTTGTCTCAATCAATTTGAATTACTTCTAGATCTTACTCTTTTTTTAAATAGATATTTATGTAAGTTTAACATTTTGGGAGTCTATGTTTTGCAATCTGTGGACTTTATGACATTGAAATATGTTTCAACGTCATAATGCTGCACACAAACATATCTATTCAACATTCATGATTGATCATTCAACCATTCCTAGACTTAATCACCCATTCATTTACATAGCCACCTCACCATGTGTTTTCACATTCGTCCACCGAGCAATCCATAATGCTAATAATCATCTATCTATTCTTCTCACATTTGTTCATTATTCTATTCAATTTCACAACTACGCACACAAGCTGTCAAATTAATTAAATAAAATCTTTACAGCCATAGATTTGCAGCTTTCCTGGCAGTTACGTTCACTAATGCTTCGAAGTAACATCCTTTAGTTCATAAGTCATTTATTCACGACTGGTTTTATATCTAGCACATTACTTGGTGGCATTCGAATAATATGTGTGTATTAAATAATGGCATTTGTGATTTCATAATTAAATAATGAAATTAAATAAGGAGTGTGAAATAAAAAAATCACATTATATTTAAATTGCAAAATGACTCTTTAAAACAGTTTTTTCACGAATGTTGGGGCATATTATCAAGGGGGTTTATCTCCGCTTTTTTGGCTTTAAAAGCCAAGAAAGCGGAGATAAAATGATCTCCCTATTACCTAGCTGCCGCTAACACCAGTTAGCGACAGCTAGTAGGAGATAGCGACCATCTTGGGCCCCACTTTGCATGTCAGTGATATTTATAACTAATGAGATGCAAAGTGGGCGTGCCAAGATGTTAGCGACTGAAAACAGTCGCTAACATCGCTATCTCCTATTACCAACTTTTGGAGATATTCGCGCTAAGCGCGAATATCTCCAAAAGCTAACACCTGCCCTGAGCAGTTCTTAGCCATGTTATCCAATGGGAGGTGGATAACATGGCTAAGAGCATTAGCTCGCTAATGCATGAATATCGCGGACTTTTCAGCGATATTCATGCTTTGCGGCGATTTTTACCGCATTTGCGTTAAACCTTGGTAATACCAAGGTTTATTTGCGGTAAAAATCGCCGCAGCGCTGCCGTAAATTTTTGTTTCTAACCAAGCAATAGCGATAATTATCGCTATTGCTTGGTAATATGCCCCGTTGTTCCTGTGCCTATAATAACACTACTAAAATGTTTCTTATATCTAAGTACATGGATGAGTCAATAACATCGAATTCTAACACCTGTTAAAAAATAGTACTAAAGTAGGAAGTACAAATGTCCTGACATTTTCAAAACTCCAACAGCTACTATGAATGGCTCATTTTACTTAAAGAAAAAAAAGGATTAGTGCTAAAACTGTCACAGAATTCAGTATGCCCTACCAGTAAAAAATAATACAAAATATTCATTATTATCAACCATTTGTCCACAGCCTTATATTTAAATTGACATGTTCTGATTATTGACTCATATTCCACAATAAAAAAGAATTAAAACTGTTGGTGACATAAAATCATAAAAGGAGGCATGGAGGTAGGCACAATGGCTGTACATTTAAAACGAACGTGGTATTTCATGCTTTACAGCGAAAAGGTCACCCCCTAAAGTGCTTGCAAAAAAATGCAACACATCAGTAAGGATGTTTGAGTTGTGTGAATTTGCTTCAGTGCTGGAGGACTTACATTTTCTGAAACTGCATATTCTCCTCTTATCCAGGGCTGTATGAAATTTAAAGTTAGACAAAAGATTTAGAAAGATCACTACTTTGCAAGTGCGTGCAGGAGCTTGGGGGCATATTACCAAGCAATAGCGATAATTATCGCTATTGCTTGGCTAGAGACAAAAATTTACCGCTCAGCTGCAGCGATTTTTACCGCAAATAAACCTTGGTATTACCAAGGTTTATCGCAAATGCGATAAAAATCGCCGCAATGCATGAATATCGCAGAAAAGTCAGCGATATTCATGCATTACCGAGCTAATGCTCTTAGCCATGTTATCCACCTCCCATTGGATAACATGGCTAAGAACTGCTCAGGGCAGGTGTTAGCTTTTGGAGATATTCGCGCTTAGCGCGAATATCTCCAAAAGTTGGTAATAGGAGATAGCGATGTTAGCGACTGTTTTCAGTCGCTAACATCTTGGCACGCCCATTTTGCATGTCATTAGTGATAAATATCACTGACATGCAAAGTGGGGCCCAAGATGGTCGCTATCTCCTACTAGCTGTCGCTAACTGGTGTTAGCGACCGCTAGGTAATAGGGAGATAATTTTATCTCCGCTTTCTTGGATTTAAAGCCTTGATTCGTGGATTTTTTGTGATTACATCTGAGGTCAAAATTGCGTGAATGTAATGCATCACAGAAATATTTTTCCAGACTAACTTTGTATGTGAAATACGTTAAATAAGCTATTTCTCTGATAAAAAAGAAAAAAGTTTTCTTCAGGATTTTTGTCTTCACCCACTTGATTTTGAAAACAAATATGTTTTAACTATAAATGTTACATGTAAATTTACCTAAGTGAGCATTAGCAGATTTGTCATTCATTGAGAACATCTACTCTCAAACCTACAGCATGACTAGAATGCACAGTATTGAAGCTAGACACTAGACTATATATAGTACTATGAACGCACACAATTCGTTTTGATAATGATCAAATTCTGTCAGCATTGCAACATATTCCTGTTTCAAAATACCGCTCTGTGGATTCGCCGGTAGGCCACCACTGGAGAGATTGGTACTCCGTCAAGTGTCTAGCGGCTAGGAGTCACGTTAAAGCACTTTAAGTTCCAATCAGAATGGACTGGAATGTCACAGTTTCAAGCAGCACAAAACTGCAGGGCAGGGCAGGCAAGGGAAACCAGAACATGGGCAACATTATACCAAGACGCTTCTGCGTGCTTGCATTGTGCACACACAACTACAGACAAGAAGTCCAGAAGCAAGAATGTATTCTGCCGTTGATGAGTTGAAGTGGATGACCTAGTATTTCTTAATAAAGTAGAAAGTGCACCATTTGAGGATGGTGCAGTGAGAGTCCATAGTGATGTCTGAATGTTCAGTAGGGCTAAATGGACAGTGGAACTGAATTCCACGTCAGATGTGGCAACATGAATCATGAGTACCAGCGATTGGATTTAAATTTCCTCCCCCTGATGGAGACTGTCTCTGTGCTGCACGTTGGTCTAGGTCTTGACTTCTAGTCTAGGAGAAGGGAATTGGGAAGGATTTGTGGAGTAGCCGGTTTGCAGATGCATAGTAAGTGGTCTGATTCATGAAGGGGAATAGGTATTTGGATGGTACCTGAAAAGTTCCTATAGTTTATATGGGAACCCTCAGTAATGGAAGGATCCATCTTTTTTCAAGGACGTCCGGAAGATCCTGGGTGCATGAGAGGCATTAACAAATTCAAGCCACACTTTGCTTGCTTAGAAAATGATGGCTGAACTACTCAAGATGAGATCACATTATTTTCAATGGATGTATCCAAGGGATAGTTAGGGAAGGTCATCAGGTCAACAATTCCTAAGTGGTGAAGTGTGTTCAGTTTGTTGCTTTGGAAGGTGGGCTAGGCTGTGTGTCAGCTGATGCCTCAGTGTCCTCAGTGGCATCTTCTACATATTTGTTGTGAAAGAGGTAGATAGCAATGACTTTGTCTATTGAATGCTCTCTTGGAGGATCTGACATAGGACTGACACAACACTTTATGATCTTTGTAAGAAGATAGGTTATTGGTTGAGGGGAGTGGAAGTTTCATTTAGGCAACAACCACAATCCTTGTCATGGTGAATCACAAAAAAGTCTCTAACTTAATCTGTGCTCAACTCTTTGGTAGCTTGACAAAAATCATTCAGGCTCAACTAAGAGGCAATGTGTAAAGTATTGATGCAGCACACAAACAGTAATAAAGTATAAACAAAACAATATAAAAATCCCAAACCAGTTTAGAACAATAGAATCCATTTTAGCAAAACGCACAATAGCAGACCAATAGAAATCCAACCTGTAGACCCAGAGATTTTACATTTTAAAGTTTTAGTTGAAAATAGCACTCATGGATAACTGGTTGTGCCAGACCGGGACAACGTCATAAGTTCAGTCTGACCAGGATGGAACATGGACAGGACAGTTCCATTAAGAGTTGTACCTTTTGTGCTTGATGTGATGCTTCTTGTTAGTGGGTATAGATTCAGATCAGGAGCTGTGCAATGCTGCAATGCAAAGCCCTGCATAACAGTTGCGTTGTGCTTGGTTTGTTCCGATTGAGAGCTGCGAGGGCTGCGATGCGAAGTCCTGCATTGAATTGCATTGATCTGTTTAATTTCCGATCAGGAGCAGCTAGGGCTGCAATGCTAGGATCTGTGTGGAGTGGCGGTGAGGCGCATTGCTTCAGATGAATCCATTGGTCAGGATATGTGAGGTGCTGCAATGCAAGGTCATGCGTTAGGTTGCATTGTGCTGCAGCGGATTTAATAGACTCCAAAATTAGGTACGGAAGAATAAACTCTGATGCCCTCCAAGGGTCAAGTACCTTGGAGGCACCTCTTGGTTATTAGAACTTACTTCAGGCAGAGGCGAGTATCAGGGCTCAAGCAGGTCCAGTTGCACGGACACTTCTGGAGCTTGTTATGTCTCTGTAGCTCAGACAGGAAGTCTTCCAACTGACATTAGGGGTTACTCTGTGCTTGGGATAAAGGTAAGCAGGTCCAATCTTCCTTGTCATACAGCAAGGATGTCCACAAGCAGCAGGGCAGTCATTTGGCATCAGAGCAGTCCTTCTCTAACTTCCACTGATGAAAGGCTCTGGCGATCCAGTATTTATAGCCAGTGGCAGCCTTTGTGTGGGGCGACTCTCCTACCCCAACATCTGGTTTGTTAATGATATTCCCCTGTCAAGGCTCCAAACTGTCTAGGGTGACAAAAGACAGGGCAGGCCTGGTGTCAGATTCTTTTGTGTACAGGAGGCACAGCCCTTTGAAGTGTAAGTGAGACTGGCTACATTTCATCCTAGTCATCCTGCGAAGATGGCCCATCCTGTTCACACCTAAGAACCCCTTTGTCTTGCTGTCTGGATGCAGTACACAAGCCCCAACTGCAGAGCCATTCACAGTCATGTGACCCACAACACTGGAAAAAGGCACAAATGGTTAGGACAAGAAAATGCCAACTTTCTAAAAGTTATATAATGTGAAAGGGAGTAGGGCTGAGTATTAGCGGCTAGATAGGGCCTAAATATAGTAGTACAACATCTTACCTAGCTGCCAATTGTGTTTCTGTTATCTTCTTAAGCAGACTGAAACCAATAACAGATTTCATTGGCCCTGGTTATTTATTTAACCAAGATTCTATATTTTTCATTAAACGTGTTCTTTTACTTTAAAGTATCAGAAACAGGTAAACACTTTATGTTTCAATAAAGTTACTACAGAAGTATACAATAATTTGCATACACATAGTGGTAGGCCTGAGACATGTTGGTAAATGCTACTTTAGAGGGTGCCACAATGAGTGCTGCCGGCCCACTAGTAGCATTTAATTTACAAGCCTTGAGTACATGTAGTACCATCTACCAGAGCTGTACAAGTAAATTATAAGTATATGTGTATAAGTAAATTAAATCTGGGTGGAGACTCATAAACATTGCTTACCTGGGGTATGGCATGTAAGGGTTTCAGAATTTGACATATTTTAGGCCTCAAAGACAATTGATGAGATTGGCTGTTATTTTCCATTCTTAGCTTTGGATACCTGTATTAGAATGCCATTTGGCTTCCGCGGGGCTCACTATATCATGTGGCTGTTTGATTTGTTGTGACAAGAGTGTAGTTCTGGATTATGATTGTCTGTTAACAGTACCTATAGGACTTCCTATGTATGGGACTTCTGTAGCCTTTCAATTGATGCCTTCTATGAGTGACCCAGGTTTGGAATTGCAACATTTTAGTTGTTCATGTGGGCTGTATTTCATGTGGGTTAGGTTTCCAGTAACTATGACTGACTGATGGTTCGAAATTGGCTGCTTCTAGTGAGCTTGCAGGCTTGTAATTGACTATTTTCTTTTCCTTCTTATACATGCCACTTATGGTATGGGGGGTGGTTTTCTGGGAATTTCGTTCCCATTGCATCCGGACTAATTGTTTCTTATGGGTATAGCTATCCTGGAATTCACTCGTTGTAGCCTCCCTATTTGCAGGATATCCCAGGTATGGGGCTTCCTACAGTTTCATTATCACCTGCTTCACTTGAGTAGGGCTAGGTTGGGATTGGCTCATTATAGTTATTCCGGTTGGTGGTGGTTCCTGTGGATAGCACCCCCTGTTGATTCCTATTTGGTTCCTTCAAGTGAGTGATTCAGGCTTACCATTTGTTTGTTATAGTGCTTCTTATTTGGGGGACTTCTGATAGTTGTGGTGTCCTGTCAATGATCCTTTTCTTTTTTCTGATTGCTGCTTTTGGTAAGGGGGGTCATATCTTTATCATTTCTCCTTTAGGAGGAACATTCTGACTTTCTGAAAGTTAGATTTCCTAATTGTTTACATGTAATGAATGTTGCTAGACTGTGATTACTTTTTGAAAGTCCTTCCTGTGGGTGGGGTTTTCTCTGTGCTGCACTTTGTTATGTTCAGTAAGATTTTATTAATTTTTAAGACAAAATGAAAAAGAATAAATCCAATACAAAAAAGGAGGAAGGAATTTACAAGTGTAAGTGATCAAAAATCAACATGAAATGCATTAACCTAAAATACACAATATTAACCTGTAATAATAAAAAAGAATGGCAATTAAAGAGAAAGGGCAAGGAGAAAAGGGAGGGAGAGGGGAAGTAAGAAAGCATGTCATAGGATCATAAATTCATAAACTACAGAGTTACAATTGAAATGTAATGTACAAATAGAACATAAGAGAATATATAACAATATCATTGTAAAACATATGAATCAATAGGAGACCAAAACGACTGAAATGATCGTGGATTATGAGTAACGCCTTTAAGAGATAGCTGCGCACCTCTTCTCGTAAAGGTGATCCATGACCACCAAGCATGGACTGAAAGAGAAGAAGCATCTTTCCAACAGAAAGTAATGGATTTTAAGGCAGCTGTGATTAGAAAATTAAACAATTTTGCCTCTGATTCTGAAAGGGGATGAGTTAGGGCAGTCGATTTGCAAATCAATAAATTAAAGGAAATATCATCTTGTAAAGGTAAAATTTTCAAAATTACATTCCATACTTCCAACCAAAATTTCGCAATAACTGGACATTCAAATACCATATGGCGAAGTGAACCAGGGTTAGCATTGCAGTGCCAACAAACATCAGAAAGCAACAGCTTTGCACGAAATAAACGAGATGGAGTCCATAAAGTGTTAAATAAAATATAAGCATTGGTTTGATAAAGGGACACCGGGAGCCAGCCAGGGATACTGTCAAGCCACATAGAGGGCCATGAGTCATCTGATAGGGAGATGGACAGCTCATTGTTCCAGAACGACGAAATAATCTGAACATTGGAGCCGTGTGAGGTGGAAAGCTTTTTATAAAAAACAGAGACAGCTTTAGGGGACGATGTTACAGCTGTGAGATAAATTAATAGGCCATTTGTGGTAGAAGAGGGAATACCATTGGGGAAGGAATCCAAAATAGAGTTACACAAAAATTGATATTTTAAAAGGTCAGCAGCTGGGATACCAAAATGTAACTGTAATTGTTCAAAAGGAATAAAAGCATTGCCATTAAAGACATCTTTAAGATATAAAATTCCTTTTGAAATCCAAAAGGGAACCAGAAGGTAATGTTTCTGTTCAATTTAAGTAGTGCACTGTGCCATAAAGACAAGTGCACTTTGTGATGTGTCATTGTTAATGGCTTCCAATGAGTGCTGCTGCCATCGGACTCCCTAGTTATAATCACTCTTATGAGTGGGTCTTCCTGTGGGTGGAACTTCCTCTGGATGATACTTCTTGTTGCATGCTAGTTGCTTGCTTCTAGTGGTTGATGATGGGTTTGGATAACATCTTTAATGTCCTTCCGATGGATGGTGCCACCTGTTGCTGGGGTTGCATATGGAATGGAATTTCTCTTGCTTTCAGAATTATTTGTGGGTTTATCTTTGGTTTTGTTTTTGTTGCTAGAACCTAAAAAAAAAATTAAACATAGTTGTCAGAGTTGCTTTGGACCACAAGCATTGTTATCACATTTCTGCAGTTTGATCCTATTTCCAGTAGCTCATTAACTGGAAGCAGATTAATGGTGAGTGCCTGGAAGGGATGTGAAGCAGTAAATAACAGGGTCTCATAAAGCTTTATGTAGTGATCCAGTAGTCTGGAGCTGGCTGGGTGCCGCGATCATGTACCTTAAAATGTGTTAGCTCTGAAGTTTAAAATAAATGGCGGCAAAAAGCAGGAAGTGAGATGGAACATTCTCAATGCCCTTGTGTCTGCTAGTTCACTGTTTATTGGGCCTGACTTATCAGACCATGACTATATATTCCTCGCAATGGAAGTGCCAAGCCAGGTCTTCCAGCAGCCCTGAGTAACAATTCCCTGCAGCTGGGTGTCCTTCTGGACTGCAGGCTCCAGGGGATGTGACCAGGGTTTTGCTCAACTTTGCTTTGGGTGAAGTCACATACAGCTGTGCACATTGTCCTGAAGAGCAAAGACAAAGAAGACACACATATGATTGTATATCTTCTAAAGGTATTGAAATGTCATTTTAAAAAATACCTCCCATATCAAAATAGCATGGACAGTGCATTTAGCTACAACACAAAACCCACTTAATTCAATTAAAGACACTGTTCTGTCTCAGAATATGCTTGGAGCTACTCTGTTTATCATGCTTCTTTTTATAAGCAGGTGATTAATTACTTTAGGTCCTTCATGTCTCTTGTACCCTGAAGCTGGCTTGCTGACATGCTGCGCTTTATAAGCATATATAATCAAATCAAAACAAAACAAATCACAATGCAGTCTGGTGTGCTGAAAGTGTAATCCTTTAATATGTGCTCCCCACTGGTCTGGACATGCATCACTCCACCAGAGTAAAGTGGGTCGAATGAAGCTTGTAGGCCCATAAAGTTAATCTGTCACCTTTCTTTAGTCTGCGGCGCGTCTTCAGTCGAGTACACAGGTGCGTCGCTGTGACATTCTAATGCCCCGCTCTGTCAATACCTGCATTTTGTGAACTGCAAAGAACACAAAGTGCTTGGCTTGCTCATAAAGCTAATTTAGAAAAATCAGCCTTCGATGCCT
Source organism: Lissotriton vulgaris (assembly GCF_964263255.1). NCBI lineage: Eukaryota > Metazoa > Chordata > Amphibia > Caudata > Salamandridae > Lissotriton > Lissotriton vulgaris. The sequence continues at coordinate 437,437 of NW_028249386.1, forward strand.
CCGAATATATTTTCAGATCGAAATGACTCAGTCCTCTTTAAACGTTGATACAAAATCAATTACCTACTGTGCTTATGGCTGCAGGGCAACAGACTCCATCCCTCTTTATAAAGAAAGTAATATGCCCATTAGAACCTACTCAGTCTGATGTATTACTGCAGTAGTTGTGTAGTGGGCCAGTTTTCTCTGTTATTCACGCTCTCTGCCTGCAATGTTGTGTGAGCCTAAACTTTGATTGTTTCTTGTTAAATCAGACTTTGGCAGCTTATTTCAGACACACTGTAAAATGTAAAATGCAAATTGATACGTGTATAGCGCACTACTCACCCGCAAGGGTCTCAAGGCGCTTGTACGAATACCGCTGTGGAACCCATCCTGGCTTTCCCTGTGAGGCGTCCACTCCTGGGCACCCCCAAGGTGGAGGCCAGGCATCCTTAGCGTTGTGGGGGCCATTGTGGAGATTAAGCAAGCTATTGCCCAGAGTTGCAGAGTGGGACTCCATGATTAGACTAGGCACCGAGGCGAGAAGTATCAGGTCCGTGAAATTTTTGAGCCCAAGACCCGCCGAGGTGGGGAATTGAACCCTGGTCCCGGGCTAGACCTCTGCATCAGGGTCTGCCACTCTAACCATTGAGCCACACTTCTCCACTACCAGCAGGGGCGTAGGTATCAATAGTTTAGCAGGTGCAGTTGCACCGGGGCCCACTGCGCCTTCATTAGAGCTGTTTTTTAACTCTCAAGCCAGAGTATGTGCGCCACTTACCTAGTTAGTCGTAGAATCCTTGGCACCATTGGTACACTGCTGATTACTAGGAGTGGTTAAATCGTATTTCAAGGAAACCAAATCTACCTATATGCAATAAGAAAAAACCTCTTCAACACTCCTGACTAGGACAACGTATGCGTTTATAATTTTGACTGTACACAAGTACAATCTCTACTAGATCATTTTTTAACAACTTCTAATTATTTATCAACTTTTTGGCTTTTTGACACGTTTACCTCTGTTACTTCCGGTTTTGTATCAGAATATCGCAGTCAGAAGTATTGCCTAACATCTATATCATGCGGTAAGTATTGTTCACAGCAATATCATTTAGATAGGTGTAGATTTTCTATAATAAACTCCGGAGGTGCGATATTTTATAAGCGATTTTTAGGACACAATATTTATCAAACTATGCTCTACCCATGATAATCTGCCAACAAACTGTGTCGATATCTATATATATATTGGTGTCTGATGTACTTAAGTATTCTTTACATTTGGAGTGCATTGGGGTAGTCACTGACCGGTAATGTCACAATGGGTCGCTGAAACTTCTGATGGTAAACTGCAGAGGCTGGGCATTCTTGTTTCCTGCCTATTATGTTTTGAATGACATCACTCATGTTTATATCCATCAGACTACAAACCAAAATTCTGGGGTAAACTGGTTTACGCACAATTCAGGACTCCATCTCGGGAAACATTGTTTACAACGCATGTGATACATTGCATGCCATTACAATGCAAGTAGTTACAATGACTTGCTGTAGGGGGCAGAAGGTGTTGGATTTGTTGGATTTTCAATCCTACAATTCCCTACGGTTGCACACACTGGAGTTGGAATAGTAAATTATTCTATTCCAAACTCCAGCGCCCACCCCACAGCAAGTCGTTGTAACGACTTGCGTTGTAATGGCATGCGATATAACAACGTGTTGTTGTAACAACTTCCATTGTAATGGCATGCGTAGAAAACCCATGCGTTGTAACAAGTGTTTTACCTCCATCTCAAGAGCAGATTGTGAATCCCGAGGGCCTGATTCACAAACATAATTTAAACTTCTGAGCAATTAAAACATTTTGGGTAACATAACTGCTTTTTAGATATTCACAATATCCGACTGAAAACCTACTCAAAAATGTAACTTTACACTCAGATTTTGTGTCTACCCAAATAGTATTAAACTTTCTCAAAATGTGCAAATTAGTCAGAGAATAAGTTACCTTTGTGAATTGAGCCCTCAAGTTGTTGCCCCCATGATTTTCCGAGGCAAAAGGTATTGCACACATTTCTATCCTGATTTACTGTTTGGTGGACAAGTTACTTGCCACAACGTGATGGATATAACGTTCGCCCTGTTACAAGTGTATTCGTGTATAATACACATGTAATAAGGCAGACAGGGTATCCATCATGTGTGTGAGGGTGTACCTGTCAGCCAAACCCTAAATCAGGTCCTTCAGGTTTGTCCATTTTCAAATTGACATGCTTAAGTAACACATGTAACTCACTTAGAGGCAAGGAGCTCTGGAAGAAGGGCAAATTCAACACTTGTAAGATTCCAAACACTGCACCATAACATTTTATGTGGTGCGCAATTTGCGCAATTTGCCTCCAGATTAGTGCATGGATTGTAAAGAGGACTTATATGTGCCCTATATGTTATATAGTTAGGCATGGCAAACTCCATAAATTGGGCTACAATAAGTTGTTGAATAAGGTGCCAGTAAGCTTTAGAAAAACATATGTTTTCAATGGAATTATGCGGCCAGAACGATACTGTCTCGTAACGATCACAATTATTTGCCGACCAGTATTTGGGAATTAGGGGAGCAGGCCAATCACGGACCATTCTGCAAAGTGGGGAAAAGGCTGCTTTATTGAGACAAGTGCACATTAACAGAACCTGGGCAAACAGCAGTACAAAACTACCACCTTGCTAAGCTAAACATAAAATTAACTAACCAATGTCCTACACCCACCCATACTGACCCACCCACAGTACCCCACCCCTCAAGTGTCAAGCATTTTAACATTTTAAACTATAAATTACCCTTCCAGCCTAAGACTTCAAGTATAAAACTAGAAGTAACTAACTTCTGAACCTTAAACTTCCTGTCTACCCTCCCTTTCCTAGTGTTTCACCAATGGAAATGCCACTCCAACTTCTTTAACCTTCTGGAAAACCTTTCAGGTCACCGTTAAGCACCTGCCTCAAGTGACAACATTTACAATCATGACTCCCTCTGTGCACCTGTTCCAAAAATGAGACCAGGTACTTTATAAAATGCCATAACCTGGCAACCCCAAGGCATTATTAAACATTGGGAACTAGTGTGTGGGGGAAAAGACTGCCAGGAGTTCCAGCCACCAGGTCACCAAATACCAAGCTGGTGGCAGGTGGTTCGAAAGAAGCCCCAAAGGGAAGGGAAGGGCAGTCAATTCTGACTGCACCCACTCCCAAAAACCCCCGGGTGAGCAGACCTCCTCGGGTTTGGCTGCCCCTCAAATCCCAATTAGGAGTTAGGGAAGCAGACAAACCACTGATTATTCTGTGACGTGTGGAAAATGCTGCTTTATTGGGACAGGTGCACATTAACAGCTTAAAACTACTACCTTGCTAAACATCCAGGGTATGACTGTCATTTGACAAAATACACCATTTTATAAAAAGAAGGCAAATAAAGTGGCGTGACACTACCTTGCAAGCACGAAGGAGTGACCAACGTAGATTCTACGTCCACATTTGAGATTTAATAAGACTTAGGGAAAAGGTCTTGTGTGTATTTGATAAATTAAGAGTAGGGTGACCTGTTCCTCTTGCTCCCTCTACAGCTGCGTATTGATGGAAAAGGTCATTCTCCCCCAGATGGAGAACCAACACACTTAAACATCTCCCTCCCATCAGCATGCTATTCAAACACCTGATAAAAAATAGCGCCATCTCATGCCCCCTTCCCTCAGCAGGTACCAGGAAGAAAGCGCTGGTCAAATCCCAAGTTGGAACCATAGGCCCTCTGAGTTGCCTGCCGCTCTGACCATTTGATGAAAGAATGTCCTACAACCCAAATGGGTACATCCTCCTCCACCAGTCCTGCGACCAAACCTGAAACAGAAACAGTAGTAAATAGTCACATGAAAAGCCCTGATGCAATTCCATCTCCCCCAGGTGCATGAACATATCTCTATAAGCAATCAGAAGAGAAGCCCCCAGCCACATGATGTCCTCCGATGCCCGGTGCAAATTGCCAGCCTCAGTCCTAGCACCAATCCAGAATGAGTGTGTCCCATAGTCAGAAGGAGTGACCCCCAATGCTGCCAGTGGCTTTTGCAAAACAGAGAGGAGCTGGAAGGCAGTTACCTTTGCCCACACCTTGCCTTGTAATACTACCCCTCCAAGAAACCTCACGTTGTTCAAACCTCCAACCACTGGGAAGAGCTCTAATGCCGGGAACGCCTGCAAAACTATGGATTTCCATATTCCCTCTAACCTGTCTTGGAGCTGCACAGTCACACCACCATCCTGCTCTCTCTCTTTGTAATATTCTTCCACGTCACTCCCCACCTGCCCCTACAGCCCAGCAACTCGGACACTCCGAAGATGCCAAAGAACATCCAGGACATCAGATTGGAGAACACGCACACCTCCTCTTCTCCCCTGCAGACCATAGCACCAAATAAAACAGGGTCCATTAAGTGCCTCCAAGCTCTTCCCAGGTGAACTACTTGCTCAATTCCCCAGTCCTCATTCTTTGCCCCAGTTCCCTAACTGACGGGGATTATCCCCTCTGCATTTTGTCCATGAAAGAAATACCTACTAGCTTTTCTGCATTTGTCATATGCAACAAGCCCTTTTCTGTCAAATCCAAGAAAAGTTGCACCACATCCTCTTACCTATGCCATCCATCTTCCCTATGCTACATCACTGAAGACAAAGATTCTGATCAGCCTGATCATATGCTCTGCTCATTGATACAGCTAGGGACCCTCCGATCATTTGTACCATCCTGTGTTGCTTAATGATCCATTGAAACAGGTGTCTTGTATCTGTCTGCTCCCTTGGCCAGCCTACAGTATCTCACCCATTGGAAATGAGACAAAGCATTCGCAATGGCATTGTCTAAACCTAGCATATGCTTCGTTTTGAAAGAGATATCATGCTGTAGGCATCCCAGCACGAAGACATGCAACAATTTTAGCACCTGTTCATCTCTCTCCTTCTGTGCACCACCTACCCACCAGATGTGTTGTCCACTTGGGACAGCATCCTCCAGTGTGCATATTCTGCTCCCCACAATGTAATTGCTACTATTACAGGGAAGAGTTCCAGGAACGCAATGCTTCATCCTCCTGCCTTCTAGTGGGACTGCCACTCCTCCATGCACTAGAGACCCTGCCAAAACAAACCAAAGCCCAGACTTCCAGTGGCTCCTGAAAAGATCCGCACATCCCAGTCAAGATCGTCCTACCGAGTCAATGAAATTCCATTGAAGAAGAATACCCACATCCTGAGGTCCTCTTTGACCCCAGATGATAGGCATATGTGATGATGCACCAGTGACCCCCCTGCAAGAGCCCCCTAGCATCCTACAAAATGTCCTCCGAACCCTAACCAACTGAAAGGTGAAATTCCCTCACCTTCACCTTCTCTCGAGCCAGCATGGTTGTCAACAATGTCTGCATAGCTTCTTCTTTGTCCTGTGGGAGTTGCACCTCAATTTTTTCCAAATCTAGCTCAATTCTAATAAAGGACAAAAACAGACTTATGCCCACTGTCTTTTCAGTGGCAAGAGGCACACCCAGGTCACCACTCATCTTTGTTATACAGTATTATTTATTTGTGGTAATCTTGTGTTCACTGAAAAGCATGCTCGCTAACTAGTCCCACTCAGGCAACAACCACAATCCTCCTCAGGGTGAACCACAAAAGTCACTAGATTAGCCTGTGCTTAACAATCTGATAGCTTGGCACAAAGCAATTAGGTTAAATTTAGAGGCACTGTGTAAAGGATTTATGCGGCGCTCAAAAAGTAACAGAGTGAAAGCACAACTCAAGAAAAATTCCAAATCACCTTATAAATAGATTCAATTTAATTAAACACAATGATACCAGAATGACAAAAAATCCAATCAGCCTCGCTCAGCAAAGTTGTGCAAGAAGCTGAGTAAAGTAAGCCACACTTCTTGAGCTGATTTTTAGTGCTGGGAGGTTGTCCCACGCTGTAAAATCAGTGCAAAGGGCACTATGTGCAGCACAAGGGGGCGCTGCCTCTTTCTGCCGCTTGAGTAGATGTTCTACACAAGCGGCAGCTTCCTCAATGTGAGCGGTAGAATTCTCTATACAAGTGATAGTGACCTGCAACACATTGAGAAATTTCTCCAAGAGGTGGTCTAGATTGCGATATTACTTGCTCTCCAACTTAACATTGGATAGCTGCACAAGATGGAATAAACTCCGCTCTGCGTACAAAAGGGAAAAACGGCTCCTAGGTTGCTGATGTTCTAGTTCAGGGAGGACCTGTCCTGGTTGTTCAGGCCGGACTGCTCCTATTGGAGCACGGTCAAGATTGATTTGCATATGGCTGGGTCCAAACTGAGGTGGAATGTTGTACAAAATAAAGATGGACTTGGATGTGGCCCGAATGATTACCTATTAGAGATTTATTTGCATACAGCTGAGTTCAACTAAAGTGGCGTGGAGTGCAAAATTAATAACTGACTAGGATACGGCCGAAGTGATTAGCTGTGGCTGAGATTAATTCAAGCATTCAATCAATAATCTTTTTTGTACTTTTGTTTCTTTGTTGCCTTAAGTGGGACAGGTATGCCCAGACATGGATCACACTGTGTCACTAGAACCAAGCTCTACCAGGCTGATAAGCTAATAACAAGGGTGAAACCGTTCCTAGGACTTGGGTTATCAGTGCAGGCTAGACTGTTCCTGTAGGAGCAGGATCGAGACTGATGTGCAGATGGCTGGGTCCAATCCGAGGTGCCATGGAATGCAAAAAAAAATTAATGGACTGAAATGTGGCCCAAGTGATTACCAGTGGCTGAGATTAATTCAAGGTTTTCATCCATCATTTTTTTGTATATTTTTGTGTGTCACCCTAAGTGGGATAGGAATGCCCAGACATGGGTCCCATCCATCATTTTTTAGATAATTTTGAAAACTTTAAAATTGTGACATAAAATCTAATTCCACCATTAAAGAGGGGTCTAAATTAAAATCCTTGGAGTGTAAGTAAACAGCATATCTGTGGTGCAATATAACCGACGGGAGAGGAGCTCACTAGCAGAGCTCCGCTAGCTTGTGATCACTATGCTGGATATCCCTGTATAGCTCCATCAGACGCCCTACCGAACTATAGAAAAGAGGAAATAACATTACAAGTAACAGGTGCAGTGGCCAGGGCAGCTGACTTCGGAGCACAGGGTTCACAGTTCGATCTCCAGCTCCAGTGGCAGCTCAGCTCAGCACCATGCACTAGCAATAGCTCACCTAATTTCCACAATGGCCCCAGCGCCTTGAGACCCGTAAGGGTGAGTAATTTGCGCTTTTCAAAAATACTTATTTACCTCTACTACAGCTGGGTAGTCTGCATTGTTCGGAATTCAGCATGCGTATCTCCATCTGGCATCACCACAGAACTTGGAGCCCAGAGCCATCTCTGTTGGTGCTGCTGCTGATGGTCCCCACCAGAGTTCTATCGCGGAATGCTGCCTGCTGAGTGTGAGCCACTTTCAGGTGCTGAGTTGTCTGTTGTGTGGGAATCGAGGAAGCTCACTGAAGACTGGATTGCCTCCCGCAGCAGTGAAGAGCATGGCAACTAAGCGGTCTCTGACTACAGGCACCGGAGCACTCTGAGGACCGGATCCCCCCACAGGAGTGAAGACCAAAACAATCGGAGCGGTCTCTGAGTGCAAGCAACGGAGCTTACTGAAGACTTGTTCCCCCCGCAGTAGTGAAGAGCACAACAACGGCGCAGAATCATCGCAGAGTCTAGAGGAGAATATGAGGAGGATGAGACGCTAAGAGAGGAGGCTGCACTAAGGCCCCAGAGATCTCCTGGACTGGCGCCATGCCGCGATCCCCCCTCCCTGTCTCAACGTCACTGGATCTCTCACGCAGAGCTTGTACCCCTGCTCGCGGATGGCGGGTAGTGACCCTCCCTCTGCAGGATAGTGAGAGGAGACAGAGCGGCCTCCCGGGCCTCCTCTCGGCAACAGAAGTATTCCAGCTCTGCTCATAAGCCAGGCGGCACTGAGCCACCTATCATGTTGAAGGGCTCGAGACTGGCACGTCCAAAGAGCTCGGCAGACATAGATTAGGCACCCCACCACCCCTCTATATAAGCAAGCAAAGCCAATGCATACCGGGACGAAGGCAGAGGCTTATCCTCAATCACATCTCTCGAAGACACAGCGGAACACGCCATCTCAGGTTAGTTCACAGCGCCCGCTCTGATTACTATCGTTTTTTATGTCTACGCACTTGCCACATGATGCATTTACAGCCTGAATTTGATTAAGGGGCCCAGGCTGGACCCCCAACGCTCATCACTTTGTCTGAGGACTGCATTACATCCTGGGCATTATCCTCATTTTATGCACTCTTGCCACATTGCTTCCGTTCACTCACAAGGCCACTTAAGCTACTCCTGACTCTGAAGGCACACAGATCCATCACAGCCTGATGGCTACAAACTAGAAATACCTCCCAGAAACTCTAATTCCTGGATAGTGGAAGAACATCAACTGCCTATACAGAATAAACAAAATGGCCGCAATAGATCAGTAGATAAACAAAGAAAAAGGACTGCATCCCGAGAGAACCTTTAACGGAAAAAGACAGAGGACTTCATTGCAAGCTCAGATCTTGTCAGTTAACATTGCAGCCATCTTAGACTGATTTATCTGGAATGGGCGGGCATCCAAAGAATACAGTCAACAGCCGCATCTCACAACCTCATCCCGCACCTCAAACCTAGCTACACCTTCACCCAAAGGGCAGTACACTGCATACACACTACTGCATCTTTCCCACGCTAATCAGGTGTTACCCCTCACTATGGAGCACACTGGTAACTACACCTACTCCAATCACATAACCCCCAACCTTTCAAAAAAAGCAGCTAAAGGTTTTAAACACAACTTTTTAAAATCTCACCCTGAAACCCCAATCTCTGATCCATATTTCTCAATGAACAAAGGGCACATTACTAATGTCATCATCTTATACACTAAAAGAAGAGCTCAATGGAGAAAAGCCTTTCTCGCTCTCTTTAAGGTCACTAACATGAGGAAAACAGCGCATGGATTCACGCGACCTATCCTCCTATCCCTATTTTATAATGCAGCAGCCATCATCACTATATATCATAAAGGAAACATCCTCATCCACTCATTTAACCGCAACCTAAACCTGCTAGATCACATCTTTCCGCTCATCAAGGAAAGAGTCACTATTACACACCCCTTCTCACCAGCCAATCACAGCGAAATTATCAACTTCCAACCTGATCCCCAATTAAGTCAGGATACCCAGCTGTTCCCAATCCGCACTGACACTAATTCTAGACCTAAACGACACCCTAGCTATCAACACATCCCACCTTAAAACCTTCTCTCACCTTAACTCCATCAATACACACACTATCCCCCCTCACTCCACACTACCACCCCCACATCCCTCTGCACCATCAGTGCTAGCACCCCACTCACACTCTTATCGATGGGACAAAATATCGAAGGTAAGTAATATCGACAGTCTTAATATCGATATTAGTATGATATCAGTAATATCGAAGTTGTAAATATCAATGTCAATAATATCGAAATTAATAACTTCGATGTTACTAATATCAATTTTAAATAAATTTAGTGTATATTATATTGTATTTATTATGTTTTATTATTTATTTTTAATGTAATTTAATTAAATATTGTCTTTTACTACTGTAGCGGGTTGTGGGTTTATAGGGGAATAGGGTGGGAAGTAATTTAATTATGTTAAATTAATTATTAATTAGTAGGAATTATTAATTAATTAATTGAGAAATAATTTTTAATAATTTTTAATTAATTGATTAATTGATAAATATGTTCTGTAGCGGGTTATGGGTTTATAGGGGAATAGGGTGGGAAGTAATTTAATAATAATTAATTAATTGATATATGTTTGTACATATTTTAATTAATAATTAATTGGTAATTAATTTCGATTAATTAGTTATTAATTAAAATATTTTTGTACATATTTATAATTATTAATTAGTTGGTAATTAATTAATATTAATTATTTAATTACATTAATTATAGTAATTTTTTATATATAATTTATTGTTATTCTTAATTAATTAATTGGGAAAAATAATATTAATTATTAAATTAAATTAATTACAGCAAATGTGCTAATATATTTACTTTATTGTTATTGTTAATTAATAATTAATTGGTAATTAAATAATATTAATTATTTTGGGTAAAGGAGTATTTTTAGGGTTCAGGGTCAGTTTTCAGTTTTTGGGTAAAGGGGTATTTTTAGGGTTCTGGGTCAGTTTTCAGTTTTTGGATAAAGGGGTATTTTTAGGGTTCAGGGTCAGTTTTCAGTTCATGGGTAAAGGGGTACTATTTTTAGGGTTCAGGGTCAGTTTTCAGTTTTTGGGTAAAGGGGTAGTTTTAGGGTTCAGGGTCAGTTTTCAGTTTTTGGGTAAAGGGGTATTTTTAGGGTTCTGGGTCAGTTTTCAGTTTTTGGGTAAAGGGGTATTTTTAGGGTTCTGGGTCCATTTTCAGTTCATGGGTAAAGGGGTATTTTTAGGGTTCAGGGTCAGTTTTCAGTTTTTGGGTAAAGGGGTATTTTTAGGGTTTAGGGTCAGTTTTCAGTTTTTGGGTAAAGGGGTATTTTTAGGGTTCAGGGTCAGTTTTCAGTTTTTGGGTAAAGGGGTATTTTTAGGGATAAGGGTCAGTTTTCAGTTTTTGGGTAAAGGGGTATTTTTAGGTTTCAGGGTCAGTTTTGGGTTTTTGGGGTACAGGGATATTTTTAGGGTTCAGGGTCAGTTTTGGGTTTTTGGGGTACAGGCGTACAGGGTAAAAACAAAAAAATATTACATTAAATCAAATAAATTACATGAAAAAAATTAAAATTACATTAAATTATTAAGTGTTTTATTTATTTTAAATGTATATGTATTAGTTTTAATTGTGTTTTAATATTTTTATTTAATATTTGTAAAATTATATGTATTTTAAAATTATTTTTACATTATTATTAATACATTTAAAAAAACGATATTTTTGATTCCGATATTTTGTACTACGATATTATTTTTTCGATATTTTTGTACTTACCTTAATGAAGATAGGATTCCGATATTTTTGCTGTCGATATTTTTGCTCCGATATTTTTGCATTTCGATATTATGTCAGACATTCATACTCGCAAGCTCCCAAGATCATGTGTCCTTATGATGGAGCACAATGCCATATCCCAATGCCTTATCCCACCCAATTAGGATGAAAAACACTTTATCTGCTAGAGAATTAGGGGCACCTACTTCCCTCTTATGAGCTATCACACCTCCCACATAACTCTGTGCATTCAATTAACTTGCATACAGATTCCCTAATCCAATCAATCCCGATCAACACACACAGAGCCACTAGATGCAACTCCAGAGGCATGGTTAAAAATAACCTCATGAGAATACCCCTCACAATCGAACCCACCAAAGTATCCAAAAAGACGCGGCTAAAATGTATTCTCCTAAACTGCAGGTCCGCATCTGGACATGCAGCCGATATAGCTGACCTGCTACTCACCAACGAACCAGGCATTCTAATCCTGATGGAAAGATTGCTAAATGAAGCATCTACTCCCATCATGGACATTCTGCTACCCCATAACTCTGACATCACCAGACTAGACAGAATGGATAGGCCAGGTGGTGGGATAGCCTGCATCCATCAGAACAATCTAACAGTGACCAACTCCAATGCCCCCGCTTTATCCTCCTGTGAAAACCCATGCTTAAACATCGCTAGTAATAACAAATGAATATGTACCTTACACACATTCCACCACCCTCCTGGAGATAACCTCACATTCAAACAACACCTCATGGATATTCTAGCGTCAAATGACAGCCAACAAAATAAGCAAATATTTCTGGGGGACTTCAACCTTCACTGGGATGACCAGAATCACCCAGGGGTAAACAGCCTCAAAACTTTCCTCTCAGACAGACCTTAATCTTATCCAAATATGTAACAGCCCAACACACTACAAAGGCGCAACCCTCGACATAGTAATTTCCAAAGTGGACTTCAAACAGCTCGACTCAATCCTCCCCTGCGATTGGTCTGACTATCACGTCATTTCATTCCAAGTCATGGAATCGGTTAAACGACTTCCAACACAACCCCTGAGTACAAAGATCTGGAACAGAAACCTGAAAAACGATCCTCTAATTCAAACTTACTATGTTCCCGGAAGACCTAGCCGATGTCCAAAGGCTGACCGATCATTACTTTCACTCCATGAACAACCTACTCCACAAAATAGCCCCTCTTTAATTGAAAAGAACTTCCACAAAAGACTCAAAACCTTGGTATGATGATAGGCTAAATGAAGACATGCGCTCACTTAGAGTAATTGAACAACGTTGGAAATATCCAACCTCAGCTGACCACCTCAAGCTACTAAGTACCACCAGAAACTCCTACTTTAGAAAATTCAGAAAATCTAAAACCGACTTCTTCAGGATTCAACTAGACCAAGCCAAGAACCATCTCAAAAAGCTATTCGATCTAATCAAAGCTCAAACCAAGAGCGTACCGATTCTCCTCAAGGCTATCCCTGACACTCTACCCAATTGTGAGGAATTCGCCTCCTTCTTCACTTCAAAAACAGAATCCAGAAAAACAGACCTACTCAAGGACCTCTTATCTCTCTAGGACATGCAAAATAACTCATCACTGACCATGGAAGGTGCCCAAGCTAACTGCTGCACAAAATTCAACCGCAAAAACAACATAACTTGGTCATATTTCAACACTTACAGTGAAGATACCATACTAAAGACGCTAACCGCTCTGAAACCCTCCAACCACTTTACAGACCTGCTTCCTGCTAACTACTTAAAAGACTACTCTGTTACTACCTCTCTGGACCAATATCATAAATACCTCCTTCCTTCAAGGATCCATACCAGACATCCTGAAAACAGGTCAGGTATCCCCTATCCTAAACAAACCAACAGCTGACTCTCCGGAATTAAATAACTATTGTCCGATATCCAACATACCTATGCTAGTCAAACGCTTGGAAAAATGTGTTAACATGCAGCTGAACAGCCACATCGATCAATTCAACCTTGCTTAACCAATTTCAATTTGGCTTCCGAGTAGGTCACAGTACTGAATCAGCCATGACACACATAATTGACGACGCTCTAAAAATCCTGGACCAAAACGAAGCCTGTTTACTAATCTTATTCGACCTGTCATCAACATTTGACACCGTCAAACACGGCAACTTGCTAGAGCTCCTGAAACACAGAATGGGATTGTCTGGAGCTGCATTTAACTGATTCGCCTCTTTCCTCCAAAATAGATCTCAAAGGTTCAAGGTCAATCAATCCCATGTCAGTCACGTTAGGAGTTCCGCAAGGCTCCTCCCTTTCACCCACTCTTTTCAACCTCTTCATGGAACCACTCACCAAACGTCTCAGTCTCTCCAAGATTCACTTCTATATGTATGCAGATGACCCCCAAATCTACATCAAGATCCATTCACTTGAAGACATCAAATCGCTCAACACAACACTACAAAAAACCCAAATATGGCTGGCCGAAAACCATTTGAAACTAAACTCCCTCTAAACGGAGTACCTCTTAATCGTTCCCCCTAACAAAGCAACCACTATACTGGACTGGATGAAGCACTTAACAGCTCTCAAAGGACAACCTCTCATTGTTGAATCAGCGCAATCGCTAGCTGTGACACTGGACAGTAACCTAAAGATGCAGAAGCATATCAGTGCTTCCACAAAAGGAGCTAACTTCCACAGGAAGACCCTGCGAAAACTGAAACCCTTCCTGGAAACTTACAATTTCAAACAAGCAGTTCAAGCCCTAGTAATCCCAAGAGTGGAATATAGGGCTTTAACCTTATGCCGCCTCCCAAGGTCGTCGACAGTCCCGCTAAGAGCCGATATCAACTCAGCTGCAAGACTCATCACAGGCTCAAAGAGAACCTCTCACATCTCTCCAGACTTTAGAGCCCTCAACTGGCTACCCTTTGAAGCTAGAATGTATCTTAAAATCGCATGTATGACGCACAAGGCCCTACACCACAATTCTCCGCACTACCTAGCTCAGAAACTGGTACTCTCTGCTGGCAATAGAGCCTCCAGGAGTGCCAAGACTCTTCTACTGAAACCACAACGATTTGCCAAGAAAAAACCTATAACCGATCCTTCTCTGGTATGGCTCTCAGGATCTGGAATGCTTTGCCCACCGAAACAAGTCTGAATTCTTCCACTGCCGCCTTCAAAAAAGAAGTGACAGCGATTCTCATGGCTAAATTCACATGAATTCACTGGTTTATTACTGTACTAGGTCTGTTTATTGAGCTCCGTTTTTTAATCACTAGTTTTTACCTTTCTGAGTATCGTAAATCTAAATCACCTATAACTGTGTTTGCTATTTCTATTCTTGTTTCCTACATCAGACATGTAAAGCGATCTGATACCTGCAAGGATCTTGTTTGCGCTATATAAAACCTTCAAATAATAAATATCACCATCTGCTTCCAATCCAAAGGTATCATTTATCAAACATAATAAGGTCCATCAAGGGGAAAGGTAGGCATTAAAACAGTGAAAAACAGCTTTTGGAGTTTTTCACCGCCAAAACATGTAAACCAGAATTACATATGTCATAGTTTTTCAATATAATGGCACTTGCAGATAAGCATTTCGGGTCTACGCTAGTGGTGACTTAAATGTATTAAAAAGGAAGGTTTAAGCCTGTCAAAAAGTTTATGTTGCCATGTCAAAATAGCACTTGAAACTGTACTACAGGCTGCAGTGGCAGGTCAGAGACATATTTAAAAATGCTACTCTAGGGAGTGGTGCAGTGAGTGCTGGAGGCACACTTGTAGCATTGACCTTACAGACCTTGGCTACATGTAGTGCCATTTACTGGGGACTTACAAATAAACTAAATGTGCTAATTAGTGTATGCTAATTTTACCATGTTTGAAGGAATGGGTACCAGCACTTTATGTTTGGTTAATAGTGGTAAAGTGCATAGAGTCCTAAAGCCAGATAAAAAGAAATTCAGCAAAACAGAAGTGAAGGCAACATGTTTGGAGGAATACCACACCAACAATGCCAGCTAATTAGATGGACAAACATTTTATGTCTACTTTTTAAAGTTGCATAATAAATTGTTAAGTGATACTGTAACATTGAAGCCCCCTGCAATTTGAGTGTTTAGTTTGTAGACGATTAATGCTTGCCTACTTCACAAATCTATACTACTATAATAAAGGAAGAACTTTCAGCCTTTGAGGCGGGTAAACTCAGGAACCACAGCGCCAATTCACACACCCGATACACAGTTGGAATCGTCAGGGTGTGTAGATGGTTATAGGCTATATAAATGAAAATAAAAAACGGTATTTAAAAAATATACAGTAAAAAAAAGGAGTCCTTCCGAAGTAGCGCCTGCCGCAACGTGCGTGCTTACGTCAGGAGCGCGGGGAGGAGCGGCGTCCAGGAGCGCGACGAGGAGCGGCGGACATGGCGCTGGGAAGGAGGGGTGACGTGAGGAGCAGCAGACAGGCCAGCGGCGGTGCGAGCAGCGGACAGGCTGGAGGAGCGGCAGCTGAGGTAAGGGAGCGGCGGACATGGCGCGGGGGAGGAGCGGTGACGTGAGGAGCAGCGGACAGGCCAGTGGCGGTGCGAGCAGCAGACAGGCGGGAGGAGCGGTGGCTGAGATAAGGGAGCGGCGGACATGGCGCGGGGGAGGAGCGGTGACGTGCGGAGCAGCGGACAGGCCAGTGGCGGTGCGAGCAGCAGACAGGCGGGAGGAGCGGCGGCTGAGGTAAGGGGACCCATGTCAGGGCAGGCGGGGGTCAGGGCAGGCGGGGGACGGGCCGGACGGGGGCCTGGGCTGCTGGACAATGTCGGGGCAGGCGGTGGTCAGGGAAGCCTGTTGCTCCCGGACAAGGTTGGGACGGGCTGCTAGTAATAATAATAAAATGCATGGCACAATAAAAAGGCGTTATAGGATCACTAGTAAAGCGACAACATCAGAGAATGATATTTTTCAAATTTCTATTGTGATCATTTGGCAGCCACTTTTATGTTTTTGAGACATGTGCCTTTATTAAAAAAAGAATTTACAAATTGCACCAGATCAATTCCCTTTGCCATTGTTTGTTTCTCTAATTCATATCACAGTTTATCAGCAAAGCTTAAACGTCGAATACAAACACATTAAGGATATTGTAAACATTTTTAATTTATTTTTAGCCAATTTTCTGCATTCTGTGAAAAAAAATATTCAAACAAATTTCACTAGGTGCAGGGTGAACAAATGGTATTATGGTCAAATAAAATTTATGAATAGTGAACGAGGATGAGAGAGATCACAATTATTCACACAACGCCCACGACGCAAATGAGCACCTAAACTGCAGCCATGAAATAGAACACTAAAGCAGCATATATACTTTAGTAGCTATCTTGTTGCATGTCATTATCTCACAGCCACAAAGCACCACATCCGAACTGTTACGCAAGTCTTTTGATATTAAAATTAGACAAGCATTTTCCTGTGCGTCTTTGATGGCGAATGAAGTGGTAACAGCAATCACGCCTGAATATGTATTAGATATTTATGAGCAAAGAGATCTGATTTACTTGAGTTTGGTTTCAAACTTCCTAAGTAACAAAGATGATAGGCGGGCGATTTGCTGTGTCCAAACTTCACAGGGAAGAGAACGATAGATTGCATCTCATTCAAATCAACATGTTCTTCTGGGCATTGACGAAAAACAAGCAAATCGTGTAAATAATACATATGTGTACAGATTTATGCAATGAATATTTCATCTGCTATAATAAATAGTGAACAATATCGTGCGGCTTGGCATTACAATTTAGATTCACGACACTCTCCTTTAGCTTGGACCAGCCTGGACTGAAATATGTGTAATTTTGGGTGCCAAGTGTACACTGTTGATCTGTTGATGAATAAAAGGCTACAGTCTAATAGATATCACAATTATGAAAGATATGAGACGTTGCCTAGGGGATATAGAGGTGTGGGAATTTGCAAAGGTCTTTAATTATTTGCAATCTTCTGGGCAAAAACACATATTAGGAGAATATATGGGTTAAATTGAGGTTAGTGAAAAACCCAGTAGAAGGCCAACTTTAAGTGGAAGAACTATCTAGTCAAAATATTTTGCAGAAGTTAGTCCAAACCCATTTTTTTAGTTTTTGCTTCAATGGCACCAAACAGCCTTGAGCTTTGAAGAAAGACATTATGTTGAGGTTTTGAGAGAAGAACTAGGTCTGTGCTTTAAGAAAAGAAAGTGCTGGTTTCAGTTCAGGGGAAGGCTTGAAAAACTTTCCACCTTCATTCCAAATGGGAAAAAATGATATGCTGTGATTGTTAGCATGTAAACTTATCCTAAAATCCAACTCATGGGGCACACCAATGGCTAGGAACATGAGAGAGGTAGTACTGATATGGAATTTGGTGCTCCCCGATTGGAGCATTAATTGAGTTCAATAGCAGATGCTGAAACATTATGTAAGAATGGCAGCCAAGGGTTGTCATTTAAAAGCCTTATATAAAGAATTAATAGTCACATTACATTGATCATGCCATAAGTAAATTTAGCAGAAAAGCATACAAATCAGTACAGTTCTAAGTGAAATGCATCATAGATTTGAATTCTAAGGGTGGGAGAATAAGGTCACCTGAATGCAGAAATCCATGTGTCCTTATATAGGACTTTAAACAAATGCGTTCATACATTCTACTCAAATACATGGTTCTCAGGAAATGCATCTATAGAACATGAGCAAGAAGAAAGATTTTACTACACAATACATTTGAAAATTCACTTATGGTAAAAGATTGGATTTTAGTCATTTTTACAGTTTACTTGAGCAATTCAATGGATACATTGTGTGGCAATCGTCTGGTACAATTGAAATGTCCTTGGTTAGGTACAGTGAGATAAAGTCACTGGGAACACTCTCTGTTTATTAGCATAGACACAAGCAATGCTTTATTTTGAACAAGAAGAACAGCATTTGTCATCAAGTGATATATTGTGATATCGCTGCAGGATATACAGTATAAACACAATTTGGTTAGTGTAAGCTCAGTGTACAAAGCATTTAAAGTAAAGAAGAAAAAAGGCTCACACAGCATTATGTATTTGCCAGCACCGGGAGAAAAATAAAATAAATTGAGCTGTCAAAGTCAAAGAGACACACTGTGGAAGAACATCTCTGGCCAGCTGAACACAAAAAGGCTGGTGGAATTAAAGTGACCTGGTGGCCAGAGGGTGCCTGCAACACCACTGAACATCCACACACGGAACAGCACTCAGCTTCATCCCACTGTAACCTACAGAGATCTTCCATGGCACTGAGGCATTGCTTCTCTCTTCCACCTGCAAACACAAAGCCACTGCTCCTAACTAGTCACACTCTGTGTCAGGGCCAGGAATTTTAAAGATGATTTGTCCTGACCAGTTTGCAGCCAGGGAGTGCAGACTAACTCTTCCTCAGCTCAACCCCCTGCAAGCTACTTGGCATGCTCCAGACCACCTGCCCACCTGAAGCAGCCCAGGGTCTTCCAGGATGATGAGCCAGGTGAGAAGCAGTTCAGGAGAGACACTTATTGTGAAGGATATTCTCTCTTAGGGGCTGGGGTGTTGATGGAGAGGAAGGACAGATTGTGATACGGCAGGCCGAGGGGGCTGGGAGACTAGGCATGTCCTATGCAGGGTGTTGGCAGTTAAGAAGCCTCATTTGCGTCTCCATATATGCAACCGTTTGAGTAGAGACATTTTAAGACAAGGGCAAAGAGGCAATTGGTGTCTTGATATGCAGCCTGACTCTTCTTACACTATTTGCACTTTACTTGGTGGTGTCCATCTTTAAGAGGGGATCCGCCATTTTTTCTCATTTTAGCGCTCCAGTCTTTTAGTCGTCTAGTCCTCCTTCTTATTTAAACGTCACGCTTACGTGGGCGTGCAGCGGACGTTACATTGAAGCATTGTTTTAGATCTCACAAGAGGGCAGCCTGTGACATTGTTCTTGTGTACCTTTTTTTACTGCTGTATTGTAAATTAAATCTTTTTACTTTTAAATGAAATTGATGTCTTGATATACAGCCTGACTCGTCTTGCACTATAAAGGCATGCCCGTCTGTGCCCGTCCGCACTCGGACTAATCTCAGCGCCAGCCATGCATGCATTTGATGCCGGGAAACTCTACTATACAGGCGAGACCCTGCGGGATATAGACAAGGCCAGTAGTGATGAGGTAGGACTGCCTGTATTTGAGGAAACTGCTAGCCCAAAGTCCGACTTTATTAGAGAGGAGACTCTAGTTTGCGGATTTCTAAATGATAGGTCTCTCCCTAAACACACTATAGAGATCCAACTACTTACTGAAGTACATCATCTTGATGTTCTACTTATGATAGAGACTTGGACCTTTCCTGACTCAGCTCTTGAACCAGGATTGGCGTGTCCCCGTGGCTATAAGATATTTCAAAAGCCCTTAGCCATAGGTAGAGGTGGTTGGGTTGGCATTCTGTATAAAAAAAGAAAGGTGGATTTTGTCCCTAAGGACATTGACGCAGTGGAGGGATTCGAGCTCCTGGGGTTCTCGTTAAAGGACCCCAGGGGGCACTCAGTGGATGGCATAATTTGCTAAAGACCCCCTGATGCTATCCATATATCTCAATTGAAGGCACTGATCGATGTTATTAATAATATGACTTCTACACATTCGAGATTGCGCATTGCAGGGGACTTTAATCTGTGTCCAAATGGGACCTCAGATACAGGATATAATAATCTCCTTCAATCCTGTGAAAACATAGGTCTCCATCAAGGGGTGGCCGGGCCTATACATATATGGGGGCACAAACTTGACCTAGTTTTTTGTGAGGAAAGGGTCACTGGACATATGAAGGGGCTCTCAGTGGATTGGACTGACCACCATTTGATTACATTTCTGACATTTATCCCCAACCAAGGAGCCACCGCCATCAGGGAAGCCAGGTCAAGAGGACAAGATCGTATGGAAAACTCTCATATCTATTTACAAAAAAGAAATCTGAACTCACTAAACAAGCCTAAATGCATCTTCAAAATAGTTGATGACATTACCAATCCAAAGTGTCCTCAAAATGAGGTCAATCCAACCCAAGATCTCTGCAATAGTTTAGCGATCTTCTTTGTCTTTGAGGAAACAAATAGCACCATTATTAACAATTTTAAAACAAATATTCCAGTAGGGGCAGAAGCTACGATCCATAGAGTAGCAACCTCGACTGATAGTGTAGAAAATGTGTCTGCTGTGGGAAATCAGACTGGTGAAGGGACTGGCAATTTGAGTACTGTGTATCATTTTGAGCCTCCATCGGAGGAAGAATTTGTGGGGATTGCCATGAGTGTCTCCTCTGGCTCCCCAATCGACCCCCTTCCACATAAAATTTTGAAGGAATTTGCCTTAGAACTTTTTCAGAGACTTCAGCAGATCTGCATTCAATCAGTCTTAAGTGAGGCTGTACCGTCTGGCTGGAAACAGGCTGTGGTTACGCCACTTTTGAAGAAGCCCACGCTTGACCCTACCTGCCCGGGAAGTTATCGGCCCATCTCTCTGCTGCCCTATCAAGTGAAGATCCTTGAACATTTGGTCAGTAACTCTCTGTCAGTGTTCCTAGAACGTAACAACAAGTTATCAGATGTACAATTCGGCTTACGTCCAGAACACGGAACAGAGTATGCTCTGGTAATCGTGATGGACGATCTTCGTTTGCTGGCAGACAAGGGACAATCAGCAATACTTATTTTGCTTGACCTGTCTGCCGCTTTTGATACGTTGAATCATGACATTTTGTGGACCCATCTGGAGGAGGAAGGAGTAGTGGGCATTGCCCTGGATTGGGTCTGTTCCTTTCTATTTGGCAGGTGTCAGGCAGTGGCTCTTCCACTGTTCCAATCAGCCTTAACCAACATCTGTCACAGTGTTCCTCAGGGGTCTGCCATCATCCCGATCTTATTTAATATATATCTAAGCCCATTGATTAATTTAATTCAGACCCATAATGTGAAAATGGTAAACTATGCTGATGACACTCAGATTATTTCATCTCAGGATGGAACCCAACCCAATGCGTTGGAGGATTTTCATGCTTGCATGCATGATACTGCACAGTGGCTACAAAATAACTCCTTACAATTCAATTTGGATAAGACCGAAATTCTACACTGTGCAGTGGGAAGGTTCCTTTGCCTCTCCCTCATAACTTTGACCTCTTGGAACATCTTCTCACCTGCTTCCATCTAAGACAGTACAGAACTTTGGAGTTATGTTTAAGGCCAACTTGTCATTGGAGTCTCAAGTGAACAATATGGTGGGGTGCTGTTTTGGTCTGATCAGAGCTCTGAGCCTTAATAGTACAGGGCGCTATCCTAAGTAGACTTGACTACTTCAATGCCCTACAGCTGGAGTCTCCTGGATATTAGATTCAGCTATTGCAACACATCCAGAACACGGCGGTGAAACTAGCTCTGTCTAGACAACATTCTTTCTCAGCCTCTATGTGTTAAACTGAGCTACACTGGCTCCCAGTGCTGCAAAGAATGCATTTCAAGTCCCTCTGCATAGTGTTCAAGGCTCTGCATGGATTCGGTCCTAAGCATTTACAAAAGAAATAGCTCTGGTACATTCCTACCCGGAACCTCCGCTGTTCTTCTGCCTGTCTGGCGAAGGTCTCCAGGTTTAACAAGGCAGACTGGGAGGTAGAGCCTTCAGTACTGCTGCTGCGAGGCTCTGGAATGAATTGGCACCAGGAATTAGGCAATGTAGCACCCTGTCTATGTTTAGGAAAAGGATTAAAATGTGGCTGTTCCCCAGAACTTGATCTTGCTGACTTTGAGTAGCGTCCAATTTAGCTTCTGTCATCCTCATTTTATGATGATCAGTGTTAACGTACTATAGCGCCGGGGTACCCGTAGGGTGTTTGTTGCGCTCTACAAACATTACATACAATACAATACAAAACAATATCACCTTCCAAGGGGCTACCTAATAAGTGAACTGTTATGATGTGAGTTACTCACCATTTGTTTGATTTTATTGAAAACCATGGTGGATTTACCTGGAGGATTCATATTTGCATCAGTGGATGTTTTTTTACATAGTAGAATTGGAACGTGCAAGGGTTTTAAGCAGCCACGAAGAGAGCACTTTTGTTGCGTGTACTAAGTAACGAAGGTCAAATGATTTTTAAACTCCTACTGGTGGCAGTAGGATCAATTGATTTATTTCACAAGGACTGAACTAAAAGTTAACCTCACCATGGGGAGCGGCTGGCTTTGGACCAGTTCACATTACTGGCTGAATTCTTCCCCAGGAAATTTTAGTATTCCATTTAGACTGTAATATTCATTCTTCGTCTAGCATCCTGCTGAGACCATGTTATGAGTCTCTTACATAGTCCATTTATGTTTATAATTAATATTCAGATTGAACTGGTGCATCCAACTCAAAATTGGTGGCCCACACACAGAAACATAGGGGCATATTAACAAGGGCTTTATCACTGCTTTTTTGGCTTTAAAAGCCAAAAAAGGAGAGATAAAACTACCGCCCTATCAGCAACAGGGTGCTAACACACAAATTTGCATGTTAGCACCCTTTTACTCTATGCTTCCCCTTGCATCTCTAATGAGATGCAGAGGGGGCGTTCCAGAGAAAAATAATAGGAGAAATGTCGCTATTATCAAGGATATCGCTAACCCTGTTAGAGATAATAAAAAGCAGCACTAACCGCGGTTAATGCTGCTTTTTTACGTCTGGTATTTTCTGACTTAGCCATGATATCCTATGTAAGGTGGATATCATGGCTAAGTATGTCTATCCCTATCAGCAAGCTATTGCCAAACATTGTGGGATTATCGCTATATTTCCAGCGATAATCTCACACTTGGCAGCTTGCGCTCTGAATTTTATCGCTTTGGAAATAAGCGTTGCTGATAGCACACTATCTCTATGATAAAAATCAGAGTTGCCCGGCGATAATTATCCTAGGGCTAAGTGCGCTGAGCGATAATTATTGCCTTGCCTTGTTAATATGCTCTATAGACTTTACCATTAGTAGACCGTGTCTCAAATTGATTTTCCCCTTCCATGCACCCAATGATATCAAAGGGTTCACCTTCAAACTCACACGGATTGATGTCTTTAGGCTTCAATGGCACATCACCCCACCACTCTTCAAACAATTTTTGGGGAAGATGGTATACAGTAACCCAGAGTCAACAATGAGTTTCACCTCTTTCCTACACAACCAAAAATGTTTGCAACCGGCCTCATCAGCCTACGGTCCCTACTCGTATTGGCACATACACCCTCCTGTATAGTGTTTTCACACACCACCAAAATCCTGTCCTATTGGCATCCATCACCATAACTACCATCCCTCACCTACTCCACTGCTCCTACTCTTCATCTGTTCTCCTTACTACTCACATTGTAACCTTTACACACCCATGCATAATATCCTTGGTGCCCACATCTCCTGCACTCCTTATTAATGGCAAAGCAATGTTTAGAATCTCCCATGTGGAACGTACTACCACATCAAGAGCGCTCCCTTACTTTCCCATTTGACATGTAAGAAGGTCCCCCTTACAATTTTTTTTTACCACACAAACATCATTTTCTTTTACATTGACCACCAAAATATCTCCCTCTCTTTCTATTCTGTTAATTTCTTTCATGCATTTCTGTGATTCTTCAATGACTTTCACCATCTCAATTGCTTCCTTGAGAGATGGGTCTTCTGCGACCCACAACCTTTCCTGGTTTTTTCTGTCCTTGCACAGCGCAATGAGCTGATTACGAATCAACTCATCTATCATCTCACCAAAGTGACATTTAACTGAAAGTTCCCTCAGCCTCCCTCCTACAGATTTCTTAAGTTAAGGTGTTATGATAAGTGGAGCAAGTCTGGAGGACAGTACCCCTGGTTTGATGGTATTGCTTGAACGTAGCTTGTAGTTTAGCAGTCCTCTCCTTTGGAGATTCTATGAACAATGCAAAGTGATTTGAACATTTCTCATCTCCGTATAGATAGCCAGTGGAGTGAATACATGACTTGAGTCACAAGTCAGGTTCTACTTATATTTGACTGACATTGCTCCAGCCTACACCGGTGAGTTGTGAATATAGTCTGTTAAGATAGTTTATCTCCTCTACAGGTCTTTATTTTGTTTGCAGGAACCAGATAGTTTGGTAGGTCAATGTGCCTGCTACAGAGGGGGGAAAATACACTAACTAGTAGTAGTGTGACCCTGAAATGACTCAATATGTTCTGGCATCTCAAAAAGGGATTTTACAACAGACTATCTTTCAAAAATTGTTTCATGTCTAGATACCCCTGCTAGGGTCAACAGACTGAGGATGCATCTCCTTGAACTCAATATTGTGGGAATTATAAACCGGGCATATGAGGCTGAAAACATATGCAGTATAATTGGCATCTCTAGACTTTCAGCCGGAACATCGACTAACATTTTCAGATATTTCTATATTGTAATTTATAGCCTGTGTGATATAGATCTGCTGTTTGAAATATATTGACTCCTTTGAAATGCTTCTTTATCTTTATCTAATTTATGGACATAGCATATATGTTCCTGTTATGACTTCCTATTTAATTAATGTACTAAATGTGGAATATTTGGTGACAATTTGTTTTTATTGGGAAAAGTGCAGGAACGCTGAGATGTAGGCATTTTATGGATTCTAAACATCCAAACTGTGGGGCTGCGTTAAAGCCCCACTCCAGTGGCAACAGCCTTTTTTTTAAATTGCATTTGCATCCATTTCTTTAACTCTATTCTCTTTCCTTCTTATTTTAAACCCGTCCATTTTTCACAATTATACTCCTTGATCTTGTGTTGATAATCCTTCTTAATTCAACCTCAAGCAGAGGTTTGCTGTTTTTCAAAGTTTCTCATGCTTTGGCGGGCCCAAAGAACCTCTCTCCCCAAAACACGAACAGAAGCATGGTTCTTTGTTTTAGCAGTTAATTTATTATCCAATGCATTTCGGACCTGAGCATAGGTCCTTCGTCAGGGAAACACTGTCAACAAACAATAGGACAAACATTTACTATCATTTACATCTTGTTATCTTTCAAACAACATGTTTTTTTTTAAAAATTCATTCACTTTAATACAGTCTGCTTCCTAGTAGAAATACTCCTCTTTAGAAGTAATTAGCTTTCAACTTCCCTATTCCTCACAATTAAATTACTATCTACCCCTTAAATTTGAGAACTTCTTTCCCCAGCGGGTCAAAACCACCCTTCTAACTACTGTACCACACCTCTTACTCCTCACACTCTCCTCCCGCTAACAGCTTCATCCTGATACTATCCACCCCAGTCTGAACCTCCCTCGATGTATTCCTTCTTTGAAACCCTCGGTTCCTCCCTTGTTTCCCTCGTTCTCCTGATGCTTCACTTTACACGTACCTGCCAAACATAGTGTCTGCCTTCCTTTTCACGATACTGGAAACATTGGCCTTCTGTTCTACTCCCCGTTAATTTAAAGGAAACACTTTCTAATTAATTCCTATGACCCGCCCCCTCATTTACCTATCACATATCTGCTTTCTTTTAAGCTAGCCTCCAACTCCCATAATCCATCATACTAGCAGTAAAATTACTGCATATGTTCATACCACGGCCCTCACTGAGCTAAACAGATTTGTACTACATGCAGAATTATTAAACATTATTAAAACATTATTAAGACACGTCGTTTATCATGTTCTTCATCTATTGAATCTCAAAACGTTTTCCTCTCGACTCTTTCTTAAAATAACTGACACGCTGAACCGGATGTTTTTCCCTTTGCTTGAAGCGTCCAATACATTCTCAGTCATATGCTTTCATTACTTTACTTATGGTGGGTGCTAACTCCTTAGGGGCTGAAATATAGACGTATTGACATTGTTACAGGTTGCACACCTCTTGTTTCACCTAATATTTATTTGTAACACTTTTTAAACTCAAGTTTCATGTTTCGGCGTGCTCACTGCTTGACATGCCAAGCCCACTCCACATGCGACGAACATAAACATCCAAACTGTGGGGCAGGCCAGTTACCCACATTAACAGAATTTGTAAATTTGCAAGGCAAATATCTTAATCTTGCATTGTGTCTTGGGTGCCTTTGGAAGCCTTTCCTTTCATGGGTGATACTTCAGTCACACAAGTAGGGTACTATTGTTATCGGGAGAAGAGTAGGAATGCTGTGTGGTATGACACTTGTGGAGCACCACAGATTCTATCAGTGCGATCTGCTTTCACTTTTGTTTTCCTGTGCAGTATCAGTGCACACAGCATACTGCACAATAAAGCATAACAAAACATCTCACCTGGGACTTAAGGGAAGCATTTATAGTGCATGCTGACTGAGAAAAGAAAATCTTTTTGCTGTTGTACCAGAATAGTTGTTTTCCAGTATTGTGGATGACATGTTGAAGTCCACCACACTGTGAAAGTAGCGTGATGAACATCAACAGGTTGTCATTTGTGCTAAAGCAGCAGCAGAAACTAGCCTCAGGCCTATTAAAGTGTCATGAGTAATGGTCAAAATGCTGGAAAACGTCACAGGGGCCGAGGTGGTCACAGGTGGATCTAGGGTTAGTCATATAAACTAACCCCAGGATTTGTCATCATCCAGGCCTACTTTGCGTGACTTGAGTCTACAGACATGTTCAGAGTATGAGGAAAATATATCACTACCAATCACTTTATTACACGATTGGACAACACATAATGCATTTACGAGGCCCACGTTCAAAGCCCTTTTTTCTTTCCCTACCTTCGTACAAAGTCTTATTTTCTTTCCCTACCTTCATACAAAATATAAGAACAGACCAAATAGGTGCTGTACACCTTTATTTTTATGTATTTTCATTATTTACATTTCTTCACTTATTAGGAGATCTGATGACTGTAGGAGTGGTAACAGGGAGTAACCCCTTAGGTCCTGATGAAAAGCCTTGGGGTAGGGCTTGAAACTAGTCAACCAGAGAAACTAAGGGTCACTTACCCTAGAAGTTTCTTCCTATCCCCATGTTTTAATCACATCTACTAGGGGATTGAATAAAATAGTCTTTTACCCACTACCCAGAAATTTCTAACTCAGTTTTGACAACAAAAAAAACACTGCAATTTCCTTGCAATCAGTGTACATGTATAGGCCAAACATACTATCAGGACTCCCATGCAACCGTCGGTCATAGCACACCCCTTTCCGTAGCAGGCTAGGGATAAATACTGTGATGAAGCATGCCACCAAGGGGTAACACTGATGGGTGAGGGTTACTTAAAAAAAGGAAATCTTTTTCCTTTCCTCTACGAGGTTAACATTGTTTCCAATTTCCTAGGAGTGCCTCCTTTTGGCTATTTGATTCACATACAATCACACAGTGTGCATCTGTTAGAACTGGAATTTCTAACTTGTCTAGGGCATGCGCCTAAGCCAGGCAGAAACCACCACTTTAGTCAGGGCAAGGGAGTTACACGCTGAAGATAACCCCTGCTCACCTTCTTGGTAGCTTGGCACAAGCAGTCAGGCTTATTCCAGAGGCAATGTGTAAAGCCTTTGCGCAACGCACTCAAACAGCAGAGACACACTAGGCACACCACAAAAGGAACTCCACCCAAGGTTATATCAAAAATAGCCTTTATATTACTCATAAAACACATTAGAACATAATCACAAATGTGCACTGTGCCACCTGGCACTAGGTATCACTTTACAGGGGATTATATACAGTACAGGGCCAATTGGGCCACTGTCATCACCATTAGAATAGGTAAGTATTAAAACAACCAGTAGCTACTGGTAAGGTGCATCTAGCACACTACATTAGGCATACATATAATCAGCAGTGCGCCATAGTACAACCACTATAAGGTGCACACATTACATCCGCCTCCGACATTAGGTGTTGTGCCATGAACAACCGTACATCATGCCCATAACTGTAGTTACATAAGATCCTCAACTGGCCATGTACCTAAAACCTTATTGCATCGGAGCATAACACAGCCCCCAGGTTAGTACAACAATGAAAGCAGCACCAGCACTCCTATGAAAAGGCCAGCAGCATGTACATGTACAGTAACTACCATTTACCAGGAGCCCTCCTGGTCATGTCCTGCCAAGCAATGCCCCCGAAAATAAGAGGCAGTTGCCCGCAACGTGGGGTGCAGCCACTGAACACAAGGCAGAGGGGCTCCGTCAGGGGGAGCAATCCAGGCCCCCGTAACCACTCTTTTATCAAATCAGTGTCCCCTAAAAGGTTCCCACTGGGACTGTGGCCCGCTGAAGTGGACTCCACTATTGCTGCAGGTACGGTGGCAAACGGGGAGGGGGTGTCGTGGCCTGCCCACCTCCGTAGGCCCAAAATCACCAGGGCCTTCCTGCCAGTCAATTCCCCACAGGGCTGCACGCAACACACGGTGGGGCTGTGGTCACCCAGTGCTCGTCGTCTTCTGCTGCTGAGGGCAGCTTGGGGGGAGACCTCCTCTGCACTACAGCGACCACTCCCAGGACCCGCAGGGGCCTGCAGCATGGAGACCTGGTGCGACCGCTAGGCTCCGGCTTCCCTGTCCTCCAGTTTGGGTTGGCTGCTAGCCTCGCCCAAAACCAGTTGATGCCTGACTTCCTTTCCGAGAAAGAAAAAGCCTGCAAGGCTCCGTCTCTCCTGCCGGCCAGACCCACCCACAGTCAGGTTCTGCCTGACTTCCACCTGCTTGCGATTTGCGGGGAAGTATGGAGCAAGGTCTCCCTTGATCTTGAGGAAATGGCAGGACCTCTGGTTCCCTGCCCACCGCAATCAAAGTCAGAGCCTCCTCCTTGGGCTCCGGCAATCGGATGACAGTGCTCACCATGTCCTTCCACCAAATTCCAAAATAATGTTAAAGCGCTCAGCAGGTAAAACGAGGCAGCGCTCTCACCACGTCTTTAGGGGCTAGACACCGCAAGGTCCCTGCACCACCCGGACACAGGAAAGCGCCACCTTAGCGGATCCAACTGCAAGCAGGCAGCAGCGCTCACCACACCCTACTGTAACACAAGCCTACACCAGGGGCTCAAGTACACAAGAACCCTGCAGCGCTTCTAAGCCCAGGTCCAGGGCTAAGCACCCCAAGCACCAAAGCACAGGAGTATGCCCTGTCCAGGGGTACAGCAGCACTCCTGGAAGAGTGCTGGTGGGCACACAGGAAAGGAGCAGCCAGGCAGGCCAGCACCAGGGGCATCATAACAGGGGGGGCCTGTCCTCCTCAAATCGCCCCAGTATAGTCTAATCCCTTGGCGGTTCCTCCTGGCAGTCCGGCAGTCTGCCGGCTTAGTATTCCCAGTCAGCACCAACAGCAGCCCTGTACATGGGGTCACAGGCCCAATATTTATACCACATTTTGTCCTTGTTCTCCCTCATGGCACAAGGCTTTCTGCCCGGTCCAAACCAGTTCTGGGGGGCACTTAACAAGTTCACAACCGTCCCCATTGATATTGTAGGTCCTGGCCCCAGACACACCACAGGGAGGCGAAGCCAGCATTGTACAAGGCAGGCACAACCTATTCAGGGTCAGGGGCTACTCCTCCAAACACTACTCCAAATGCAGATCAGGCCTATTCAGCCTAGTGCTGACTCACCCACCCCCTGTCACTCCAGAGCCAGACATGGAATACACATCAGGCAGGCAAAGCACACAGAAATGCCAACTTCATAAATCTGCACACACCATTACGCAGCATTTATTACCACTATTACAAACATACCAAACTTGAGCACGCTACTCCTCTCATATCACGAATTACCACTGACATACATATCAGAGGATCCCCAATGAATTCCTATGAAAAGGCTAGCCTCACAGTAGTGAGAAACCAAAATGGCTGTTTGTCACTACCAGGATATGCCACACAGTTAAGGTACTGTGGTATCCTCATGTAGTATGTATGTTCTTGTATCTAGCTGCTCAGCCCAGTGTGAGTATTCTCATTGGAATCTTAGTGTGGGTGGAATGTTGGATGCATGATAGTTGCAGTTAAGGATGGGCTGAGCGGCTAGTAGGCTGCTCCTGATGGGGCTGTTATCTTGGTCTACGGTGTCTTCATATCTACACCAGAACCTGTGGGACCAAATGCAATTTGCGGTGTTGAAAGGAGGTGTTTAAAGTACTTTTATCAGCGAAACGCTTGTGTAGAAAAGTAAGCGTACCCTAACTGAATGTAACAAAGCTTGCTCATCTTTTCCGTTTTTTTTTATCAGTCAGTATTTACATCAAACGCCAAATAGATCTGTTTTGGGCAGTTACCAATGATACCAACGAAGTTATTTATTTATTTTTTTTTTTTTTGACAATTACCGAATATTATAAAGTTTAATTTACTGCGCAAATGCATTGGGCACTAACGCTTACTTCAGGTTTGAATTTTGAAACAGTCACGCTCTCCTCAGTGTTTCTTTGGTCGCGCAGAGGACAGCTTTCCCATTAGTGTTGTCTTTTCTGGCTCATTGGATTCAGCTGCAGGGTGACGCCGGCGAGCAGCAACGCACCGCAAGCCATCCGGCTCGGCGTAAATAATGTGCCGCCATTTTCTGCTCAGAAGCATCAGCCTCTATGTTTAATGTTCTTGGTGACCGTCAACATGAGGTAAAAAGTTTTCTTTGGCATTCTGGATTATTTCAAACATGAATGTCTGTGCTTTCTTCTGCGATTCAAACATTGTCCAATCTTATGAAGCACTGCTATGTCCCGCTCGCACATCGTGTTTGCCTGCATCGTTACACGGTGACAGGCACAACTTTAACTTAAAAGAAATGGTGTTAATAAACTTGCCTGTCTGCCTCATTCCGGTGACATGCACACCTCTGTCATTTTGTCATTTTAAGCTCTAACAAAGCAAAAGTGCTATAGAGTACGTTTTTGTTTCTTATTTGAAGAAATATTTATAGTGAAACGTTTTATTTAACTCGTATTTGAATTTTGTACACTGTTTATGTTTTTCTACAGTATGCTCGTTTTTCTTAAAAAATTTTAACTTTAAAGGTGTGGTTAACATAGAGGTGGGTGTATAGTCCCATTTCCTTTTAGGAACATGTTTTCTTTTTCTTAAAGTTGGGGGAGGGTTTTAAGTCCCATCACCCCATTTTTACAGTATTTATCCCTGTCTTGGAATGGGGATGGGTTCAAAGTCCCATGTTCCCTTGTTCACGCGCTACATTTTGGTGTGGGTTTTAGTCCCATGACCTCATCATATAGTTAGTTTATCCCTGTCTTGGGATGGGGGGGGGTTCAAAGTCCCATGACCCCTTGTTCACTTGTGTTATCCTTTGGGATGGGAGTGGGTTCCAAGTCCCATGTTCCCTTGTTCACGTGCTACATTTTAGTGTGGGTTTTAGTCCCATGACCTCATCATATAGTTAGTTTATCCCTGTCTGGGGATGGGTGTGGGTTTGTAGTCCCATGTTCCCTTGTTCACGCATTACATTTTGGTGTGGGTTATTAGTCCCATTACCTCAAAAAGTTTTTAATCCCTGCCTTGGGATTTTATCATTTTAGTGAGGGGGTTTTTGTCCCACCTTTGTTTTAAAGGGGTTTCAGTCTCACCTTTGCTGTGACTTTTGGGGTTTTAGTTGCAAACAGTTTGGCACGTGGGTTTTAGTCCCACATTGTTTCCTTACAAGAGGGGTGGCGTTTTTATTTACATTTTGCCACAGTCTTCTATTGCTCGAAGTGCTTTCTTTGATTTTGTTTCTCCCATTATGGATTTGTTTGGGGTCTTGTTGTCCCCTCTTGTTTACTACATATTGTGAGCTTTTGTGAGCTATTAATGTATGCCTTTCTATTTCAATTTGTTTGTTATTGAAGGAGAAGGATGGTGTTGGTTTAATTCTATCTTTTCGCTTTCTTCCTTCTTTAATAATTTGGATGTCTGTTTTCCCTCTCGTGATGCTTTTTCTTATTCATCCCTGGGTTACAGATTTCTTGGTAGTTTGTATATTCTTGTAGTGCATAGTTTTCCTTTGCTTAGTCTTTTCTTCTTTTGTTTTCAATTATTAAAGGGAGAGGATAATGTGGTATCCTCATGTTGTATGTATGTTCTTGTATCTAGCTGCTCAGCCCAGTGTGAGTATTCTCATTGGAATCTTAGTGTGGGTGGAATGTTGGATGCATGATAGTTGCAGTTAAGGATGGGCTGAGCGGCTAGTAGGCTGCTCCTGATGGGGCTGTTATCTTGGTCTACGGTGTCTTCATATCTACACCAGAACCTGTGGGACCAGCCCGCTACAGGTACATCTCCTACCTTTCACCTACAAAGCACCCTGTCCATAGGGCTAGCTAGGGCCTACCTTAGGGGTGACTGAAATGCAGTAAATGGGGAGTCACAGATGTGGCAAGCACTTTATGTGCAACGTCATAGCGGCAGTAAACTACGTGTGCAGGCCCTGCAATGGCAGAGGCCTGAGACAGGTTTGAAAGCCTACTTTGGTGGGTGGCGCAAGCAGCACTGCAAGCCCACCAGTAGCATTTAATTTACTGGCCCTGGGAATATGAGATACCACTTTACAAGGGACTGACAGGTAAATTAAATATGCCAAACAGGTGTAGACCAATCTTATCATGTTTACCATAGAGAACACATGCACTCTACACTGGACAGCAGTGATAAAGTGCCCAGAGTCCAAAAACCATCAAGACCATGTCAGAAAAAAACTAGAAGGAAGGAAAAAGTTCAGGGATGACCCTGCAAAAAGGACCAAGTCCAACAACATCTAAATATCAAAACCAGAATATCAATGGCACAGAATATCAAGGACAAAATCTGGAATTCTTGACAGGTAAGTAATTATCGTTGTTCTTTACCTTACTCCACATATATGTATCTACACAATACATGTACATATACATCTTCAAGTCATGTAGATGTGGAGGTAGGAATAGTTAATCTATAAGTACATGTATGCACTTACCTTTCGGTATTTTGTCCACAATATTCTTCTGGTATGATATTCTGTGGATTGTTATTTATAAATAGTAGAGTCCACCTAGAGAGCACAGCTTTAATGCTTGGTCATAAGTGGGGGCCATGCCCCCTAAAAATATACTTCTGGCTGTGGGCATGTGAAGATCTGCAGGAAGCGCTGGACATTCTTATTAAAGACCTTTCCAAAGGCACTTGAACAAAATGACAATGGGTTTCAAAATGCATTGTGCTCCATCATTATGCTTTGCCTACCACTGCTCTGATTCTGGATAAGTCCCACCATAGCTGACCTTCGCCTAAAATGCTTCCAAGATGGTTTGTGAAGAGTATCTACATCTTCTCCAAGCAACATATTATACAACAAAGCTCCCCCAGCAAGCTATTTCTCATGCTTGCCTTTTCCAATCAAAGCCTCTGCACTCCAAAAACATATGGCCCCACTTTTATCACAAACTCCCTTAAAAACTGCTCAGTCATATTGCTTGTCTGAGCAGCCCGTAAGATGACAATTGTTGAACATATGATCTTTTTTTTAATAAAGTTTACAATTGGCAGGGCGATTTTTTCATTTTTGGTGTAAGTTTTGTGGACAATAGATGCACTGATACAGCATAAGCAGCAAATCAGTTAAAAGTGTCAATACATGACAAAAGCTTGCTGTTGAATACATTTTGAAAGAACATCATGAATTGCTAGGAGCGTTGACATGAAAACACTCAAAAGTTGTGTCAATTTTAAGCCTCCAATTCTCAGTTTTTATGATACTGTCTTAGAAACATGGGGGCAGATTTACAAGCCCATTGCGCCACTTTTGCGTCATTTTTAACATGGGAAAAGTGACGCAAAAGTGGTGCAAGTGGCTTGGAATTATGCCCCATGGATTTGATAGGATGTCAAGACGTTTTATGTGTGTGATATTTTTAACTGTGAGTGATTGCTCATTTAGGTCTCATCCTTCCTAAACGGATACCATTTTAACTCATTTCAATCTCAAACTTTGTCAATATGCACTCTCTGTGAAAGAAGAGTTATGTGAAAGACTAGTGAAGTAGTGTGGCTCACTGGTTAGAGGTGGCAGACCTGAGAGCAGAGGACGGCCCGGGACCAGGGTTCGATTCCCGGCGCGGCAGGTTTCTGGACCAGGGTCAGCGGACTCGATAATTCTCTCGCCTCGGTGCCCACTCTGATCAGTGATCACACTCGGCAACTCTGGGCATTAGCTTGCCTCATCTTCACTAACAGCCCCACCAGACCGCCGGGGATGCCTGGTCTCACCCTGGAGATACCCATTAAGGGACCATCTCTCAGGGAAGCCAGGAAGGGTTTCGCAGCGGTCGAAGCGCCTTGGGACCCTCCGGGTAAGTAGTGCGCTATATAAATGCCTATACATTTACATACATTTACATTATTTTTACTTGGTTGAGACTTGAAGAACTGAAAGGTAAACAACAATGTCAATAATCTGTTGTTTCCTTATCCTGTTGAGCAAAATAGTCCAGTCTAATAATTCTTCATGTTCCATCAAAAGATAGCCCTTAGCCAGGGCCACTGAAATTACAAGATTCTGCAGCTGCAGTGTTATTTGCATAGTTATTAATTTGCCGTATTAGTCACATTGGCCACCATTCGCTACATAATTTGCTAATTTTAACAAAAATGCTGTTCATGTCAAAACGCTAAAAAGTTTCTAAAAACTGGCGACACATGTTGTAGCACAATGGAAGATCCTTGTCAAGGGTTGACTGGAAATCTTTCAGTTCCTTATTGCTGTATTTAGGTATTAAACAGGCACAAGTGAGGTGAAACCAGACAATTTTTGGATGCAGAATTTTCAAAATAATTAAGTAATGCTATTGTGAAATGTGGTATATTTTGCTTCATGGTTTGCCTTTTCCTGCCATATTATTCAGTCAACCCTATCGCATATTTTTGTTCTCCCCTGTCTCGTAGATCTAGTGGCCCAGCCCATGGCAAATATAGCAACCCCCAGTCTCAAAAGAGTTAAGTCAATGTTCAGAAAATAGCTCAGGGTTCTCTGTTTTCCAATATCCTTCAATACAGTTTCTTAGGAAAGCTTGGAAAGGAAATCAGAGATCCATGTAGCAAGATCCTGGCTGGTGCAATTGTATCATGTTGGCCTAGCAAGGATGTGGTGTGCCATGAGGTAGATTGTCCAGTACAAAGCAGTAAGCAATGCCTCCAGCCCTCTTTCCAAACACAGGTTTTACACAAACTAGACTTGGACAGTCGACTGTGTGAAAAATGTAATGAGGTAGGAACTCACATGCAAAAGACAATGGAAATCACAGCTAAATGTATTGCTCATCCAGATTCAAAAGTCATGTGGTGAATGTTTCCTGTGTAGTGCAGGTGGCTGCAGCACACATCCAGTTTCACAGCAGATCTTTTCTTTTTGAACCAGCTCTCCTTTGAGTAAAATGTGAGCAAGTAAGTTAGGGAAATAGATCTTACTTATGTCATTCAAATCCCAATAATCTATGTTTTCATGCTTGGGATCTTGTTGCAGTATTTGCAGCAGCATGCTTCTCATCTACATTAGCTTCTGCTAATTAAATAATTCTCATTTTGGTTTATAAGGTGATCAAATTAACACAGTTATAAAAGAACCAAACTGTTTCAATGCAAACCTTTAAATTAAATTATACTAAATTACTGATATTTGAAACAGTTTTCTGATGACTTGAAAACCAACCTTAACACAGTGTATGCAACTAATGAATATAGTATTCACATAAGCCAATTAAAAAATCTGATTGGATAATGTTATCTTCATTCTTGCATTATATTAGTTTGGATGTTCAAGATGATATGTGTCATTTGAAATACCAATTTAGATTCATCAAAATAAGACCACATCTTACTGCTTCCCTGGATAATGTTCTGAACAGAAGTTATGAGAAAACGGGTCAGCAATGTTGATGTGATACTATTCAGTGAACTAGCTAATTAAAATGTGAGCAATGAAACTCAGATTAGTCTTTTTGTTATTCAATCAAAGTTGTCCTTGTTGTTTGCTAATACATTCACCTCACATGACCATATGCCCCAGAGTCTGTATAGAAGCAGTACATTTCTTGCAGCAAATTCTATTTTATCTTTTTGGTGCTGTCAGTCGAGTAAGAACAAAACAATAGGGCATAGATGTGTGAGAGACTTTAAACTTTAAGAGGATACTCTTCTAAACCATTTCAAAAAGCACTACAAATAACCATATCAAATGTGTACAATATGTGCTCTTTCAAACATAAATATCAATCTGAACATGTCAATCTTATTTTATACATTTTAAGTCATTGGTGTCTTTGCCTTTGCTTTTAAAGTGTTGAAAAGCTTCAGATTTCTCCCCTTAGGGAGGCCTATTCAGAAATAGTCAGTGGAAACAATTAGTCAATTTGCCTGGCATTTTCCCACAAAGTAAAAAAAAATGAAGACCTTTTGGAATGAAATAGGGGACACGCAACATAATATTCATAGTAATGCTAATCTCTGTTTATTTGATCCTAATATTTAAATCTCCAATCACAATCATTGCAGCATGGAGATATCAAGAGCACAAGATAAAAATGTATAATATCAGTAAACCTAATTGCTTCGAACCCTTAGAATTTGATATCAACTGTACACAAACATTGACAAAAAGTAATGCTTTGGTCTGTTTGTTAAAAGTGTACATTTTAGCCAGACATTAAAGATCCCATTCACAATATACCACAAAGCATGTTGCTGCTTCTGTACATTGCACAGAAACTAAAGCTTTGAGATAATCAGCAGAGGCTGCCATCACTGATCTCCAAAACAGGCTCATAAATTACAACAAATCCCTGAAGCAAGGACCTGCCCATCAGCCACAACCGCAAAACATGAAAATGACACTATGTAAGCAAATGTGCACAAACCCCATTTCATTAGCCCATCGAGTATATTAATGATGTTCCCAAGCATGGACAACCTGTAATTTACAAAAGTATTCTAAAGCCATCATACATTTGTGAATAGTAACTTACCTAAATAATTATGGAGTCAAGGGAGAAGACTATATAAATTATTCCCTTTCCTCTGAAAATGGTTCTTATGCAAGATAATTGTTGTAGATAACAACACACATATTGTCCTTGACTCTTCAAGAGGCAACCTGAGATATAGAATTGACAAAAACCATTACCTACCACATCATTAAGCCTTTGTAGAACTTCACAAAAGTCTACCTTGTGACAGACTACACCTGAAAGACAATTATGAACGATAGGATTACTTGGTAATGCATTTGACTGTTAACAATAATGATAAGGTAGGTATCTAGTTATGCCCTTACTTCATTCAAGCAGAGGGTATGAATTGCCTCTTACTGCCATTAGCAACTGATCCTAAATAATACCCTGCAGTAATACTTGTCAAGCGATCCTTCAATGTCTTTGCTAAATTAGAACTTTTGAGGAAACCCATAAATGTATGACTAGGTGAAGAAGAAAGATACAAATTACTACAACAGCTTTCTGAATTCTCTTCCCTAAGGATGTTGGTCTGTAAAAGGTAATGATTTCGTGGAAGGAATGAACCTTGAAGGTACTACAGGAGAATAGCAGTTACAGGTCAATAACATTGGATAACAAGGTCAGGTCTATTTTAAAAGAATTATTTTGTAGCTCATTCAATATCCCCCTAGGATGAGCTGTATCAACAGATGTTCTTTTAATTGCTAAAAAGGATTCCAAAATATCCTGCATTTTCCATTGTGCATGTGAGAGTACATTTTTTATAAAAGAAATGAGAAGAGGGAATAGCACAACAGACAGTATTTAGCATAGTTAAATTTTGAAGCAAAATGCCCATCTATCAATTGAAATAACTAAGAAACAAGAATATTCTTTGGGAAATATGTCCTCCCTTTACCCCTAGATTGAAACTTCACTGATCGTAAAAAGGAGCAAAGGTTATTTCTGAATAGACTTTAGATGATGAACGGTGGTGTGTATCTTTCTAGATACATTTTTTGGAAAACCAGACTGAATTCGGTAAAATACTGATTCTGTAAATTTACCGAATCTGTAAATCAATATGTACGTGGCACAGAAAACAGTGCCACAGGCCCTTACCGATTCGTTATTTACCATGTAATTCTATTGCATGGTAAATAACGAATACCTGTGTAGATGCACATCTGTGCAGGAACACCTGTGCCATGTGGCACACAGACATGCCCTAAGGGCATGTATGTGTGTCACATGGCACACAAGTCAAAATCAGGGGTGCAACAGGGTGTCAAAGTGACACCCTGTCACCCTTGCAAAATCGGTAATTTTACCGAATTGGTATTTACCGATTCGGTAATTGACATTGATTCCTATGGGCCTACAGGCCCATAGGAATCAATGGCAAATACAGATTCGGTAAATACCGAATTGGTAATTACCGAATCTTACCGATTCGGTATTTTTACCGAATTTTTACCTACATAGCAATTACCAAATAGTAAATACCGAATCGGTAAAATTCGGTATTTACCATTCGGTAATTTGATATTACCTACATCTAGGCCTTGCTGTTTTAGGGCTATGGCACTATCCAATAATGTATCAACTATATTGCAGCTTCACAAGACATTTAGGTGTAAGCATTTCATCTAGTTAAACTAGTTAGTCAAAATTGGGAACATATTAGACCCTAGATACCCTAGAGCAATTTCAGTTACAGCAGCATCATTTCGATTTATTTCCGTTATTTCACACTATGCTTGTTAAGCAAATTTCCCTTAATTTCTTTCAGGGTTTTTCATAAAGGAAATTACATGGATTTCACACACCTCTATCAATTACCAATTAAACCAAAGAACTGGCCAATTACCAAATGTTTCTTTGTGTGGAGTATATATATATATATAATATATATATATATATATAATCATCTTTATTCGATTTGATAAATAAACCATAAAAGCATATAAATAACAGTCATTACAAAATGATTCACAGAAATACAGTTTTGCTAAAATGGGCTAACATATAATATCATCCGTGGAAAGTCCTTAACCTACTATGCATATTCTCATTGATGTACTCAGTTCCCCCTTGTTATTCGTAGTTTTAAAGTGGCCTTTACAAAGTTTGTCACACAATAAAGGATAAAAACATCAGTTGACATTTTTAAAAAGAGCAAAGCTACCCAAGCCTGCCTGAATCTAGCTCGTCGTACCTGCTCTTTCAGAAACAGTTTCCTGGGGTAGGCATAGTACAGGCATAATAAAACTAGTTGAAGTGTGTCCTGCGGAGACTTCATGTCACAGCCGCAGGGCCCTCTCTCTTCTGAGTTTATAATGAAACCTGCCCGTACTACCAATAAGTGGTGTATATAATTTAGTCTAAAACGGGTTACCAAAAACGATCATGGGCATTAGTCATAAATGTTAGATACGGTTCAATGCCCTGTGACGTTTTAACTAAAATAAAATCTCTCACCAAGTGTTTCCCCAGTTCAACAGTTTCACAATGCGCCATTGCAAACATTGGGAACAGTGTTTTAATATTGCTTATATCTTTTAACTTTATTGTCTCAGGTTTGTCAAATAAGTCTACGCGCCCTAGGTTGACAAAGGAATCCATGGCGTATTTCAACCATGGGATTATCTGCGCATGTTCCAGGGCGATACAATCCCGTACTACCAACCATGTCAGGCCCACCTCTTCGTTGGTCCAGATCTTCAACCAACCTACTAAAGGCTTCACTCCTATACTGTCTGCGATGTAGTTAACATCCAGCTCCTCATGTATACAATATGCTGGTGTGCTCTGAGAGACTTTCAGCATCCACCTTAGGTATTTGTTCTTAACTCTTTGCAGGGTAGTGTGTTTAACAAATCCCCACTCCTCACTGCCGTACAGGACTTTGGCATAGCAAACTGCATTATACAATTTTAGAATCACACCAGGAGTCCAGTACCCCAGCCTCTGGGCATAATTTGCAATTGAGCCCGCAATTGAGCCCGTGGATCTATTCAAAGTCATACACTTACCCTCTATAAGATGTTTAAAATTCAGGTGGTTGTCAAAAAAACACACCCAAATATGCGAAGGCTGGGACTTTACCCAGGGTGTATGAGCCTATAGAGTAATTATATTTTTTGCTGGGCTTCTTTCCCATTTCCATAACGTGTGGAGTAGTTCTTGACAGGATAAAAAAAAATATTTTTGATGTGATGCTAGCTAGCGGACTATGGTGGTTCTATGTACAATGAGCACATTGACTTACTAATGTGAGTAAGTATCTTAAACACACCTTATACCTTACATACAAAGTTCTATTACCCAGCACCCCCCAAAAAACAAAGTGCTCCCCTCGATCCCTGTCAGAATCAGAATCAGAATAAGCTTTATTCGATTTCAATTGTATAAAATCACAAAAACATAGTACGCATAAAAAGAAACCTCTTGAATATACCTTTGATTTAAAAACACATATGTACAGTAATTCTATGTTTCCTCTCTTTACATATGCACATAAGCCATGTATATTTAATAAAGTAATAAGACATATTTAAAACTATACAGTGAGAAAAAGCATTTCAGAAATATACAACCATACAAGCTTTCTATGTGAGTTAGATATAAACAGCTTTCATTACTCTCAATATGCTTTTTAAAAAATTGGTAATGACTCCAATACAGTAGACACTATCCAGGGATTGTAGATGTAGAAAAGTGGGTCGGCATTGTCTTCATCACCCCCTCCTTAATAAGGGCCGGATCCATCTTAATCTCTCCTTAACATAAAATTTACAAAATAAGATCACATGTATAGTTGTTTGTGGAGACAAGTCATCACAAGGACAGCAGTATAATTCTTTAGACCAGTTGTATGTCTCTGGGTAGCTGATTAACCGGAGAAACAGCCCAAATCCAAATCGGGTTAAAACATATTTTTCACTTCCCCCCAGACATAATAAAAAATATGGGTGTATATCATATGTTATCAGAGTTATTTGATGCTGGACTACTGATGATTTATTAATTCCATGTGTAAGTCTAATGGTCTCTAGGTGGGACATACATTTTTTTTAACTCCTTTCTAGGGATAGTATTCATTGTCTCTAGGCAATTGTAATATTCTGGCTGCCCTAGGGCACACATACTTTTATTATATACCTCAAACAATTGATCTAGGTAGCATGATCCACTTGCATTGCATCTTTAATTATTTCCTGATTTAAACATGTGCTGCTTGTGGTCCAGATTCTATGCCAAAGTAGCACTGATCGTACTTTGACAATATCAGCAATATAAGGAATACCCATCCCACTATGTAAGTTAAAAACAGGGGAACTGGCAGGTACAGCTAAAATAAACCTTAAAAAGGCATTTTCTACATATTGAATAGGCGATGAATCATGAAACCCCCATAGTCCCGCCCCATAAGTGGCTATACTCACGCATTTCGCCTGATAATTTTTCAAAAGGATCCCCGGAGGGCGTCTTCCCATTTTCTTAGAAAAATTGACCACAGCTGCAGTAGCCTTCATGAACAAAAAACTCCTATTCTTTACCACCTGGGTCCATGAGCCAGTACAGTGGAATAAAACACCCAGGTAAGTAATATTTGTTGATTCTCTCCGGTTTTCCCCAGGAGGTAGTATCATACATTTCTGTTTCCCCCTCCCACAGGACATAACAAACATTTTCTTGGTGTTTATTTTTAGACCCAATGTATCCATAAAGCATGTTTAGGCCACAGGTCCCTTTGTAGGCGCAATTGCTTGTGGGCCATAAGCATGCATCGTCTGCTTAGAGAAGGGAGACAATCGGGCATTTAATAACATATGGTGGATCCTTCACCTTGCTCACCAGTTCCTTTTCCAAAGGGTGAACAGACAAAATATCAACTCCAAAATATCGACTGGACATAATATCGAGTTTTAAATATAGACTGGACAAAATATCGACTGGACATAATATCGACTACAAAAATATCGTTTTTCAGGTAAGTGAAGTAATATCGACTGTTTAAAATATAGATAGCAAAAATATCGAATTTTTTATAATATATAATATTTTATAGTGTATTTTTATGTAATAATATGTGTGAAAAGTGTGTATTAATGTTATAAAATATTTTATTAAATGGAATTTGTTTTTTTAATAATTGCGTTATGTAATTCTGTAGCGGGTTGTGGGTTTATAGGGGAATAGGGTGGGAAGTAATTTAATAATAATTAATTAATTAATATATGTTTGTAAATATTTATAATTAATAATTAATTGATAATTAATAATAATTAGTTAATTAATTAATATAATTTTGTACATATTTTGAATTAGTAATTAATTGGTAATTGATTAATTGTAATTAGTTAATTACATTAATTAGAGTACATTTTAATATATATAATTTTGTGTTATTGTTAAGTAATTAATTGGGAAAAAATAATATTAATTATTAAAATAATTACAGCTAATGTGCTAATATATTTACTTTATTGTTATTGTTAATTAATAATTAATTGGTAATTAAATAATATTGATACGTTTTGGGTAAAGGAGTATTTTTAGGGTTCTGGGTCAGTTTTTAGTTTTTGGGTAAAGGGGCATTTTTCGGGTTCAGGGTCAGTTTTCAGTTTTTGGGTAAAGGGGCATTTTTAGGGTTCAGGGTCAGTTTTCAGTTTTTGGGTAAAGGGGCATTTTTAGGGTTCAGGGTCAGTTTTCAGTTTTTGGGTAAAGGGGCATTTTTAGGGTTCAGGGTCAGTTTTCAGTTTTTGGGTAAAGGGGCATTTTTAGGGTTCAGGGTCAGTTTTCAGTTTTTTGGGTAAAGGGGCATTTTTAGGGTTCAAGGTCAGTTTTCAGTTTTTGGGTAAAGGGGCATTTTTAGGGTTCAGGGTCAGTTTTCAGTTTTTGGGTAAAGGGGCATTTTTAGGGTTCAGGGTCAGTTTTCAGTTTTTGGGTAAAGGGGCATTTTTAGGGTTCAGGGTCAGTTATTAGTTTTTGGGTAAAGGGGTATTTTTAGGGTTCAGGGTCAGTTTTGGGTTTTTGGGTAAAGGGGTATATTTTAGGGTTCAGGGTCAACAAATAAGATTG
This sequence comes from Lissotriton vulgaris, assembly GCF_964263255.1. Classification (NCBI taxonomy): domain Eukaryota; kingdom Metazoa; phylum Chordata; class Amphibia; order Caudata; family Salamandridae; genus Lissotriton; species Lissotriton vulgaris. Next base: position 480,645 of record NW_028249386.1, read on the forward strand.
TAATTTTTTTTTTATTATTTTCATTTATTATTTAATTATTATAATTTAATTTAAGTATTTTTAAGTATATTTTAGTCATTAAAATTTAATATTAATTTAATTTAACACTGTTTTTAATAAAGTCGATATTTTTTACATCTATATTATTGTTAACGATATTTTGTACTCGATATTTTTGTACTTACCTGTTTGTAGATAGAAAGTCGATATTTTGTCTGTCGATATTTTGGCAACAATATTTTTGCAGGTCGATATTTTGGCAGTCTATATTATTTCAGTGATCCTTCCAAAGAATTAGTATAAAGAGTAAACAGGAAAGGTGCAAGGCCGCATCCCTGTCTCCCTGTCTGACCCCCCTCTCCACGTTAAACGACGCAGTGCATTCTCCTTTGGTGCGTAACAGACCTTAGCGGTTGCCCCAGAGTATAGTTGTTGCAAGAATTGTTCCAGAACTGGGTCTACCTTTAGCTCTCTTAAAATTGTCCACAGTTTGTTATGTACAACACAGTCAAAAGCAGCAGTCAAACCAACAAAGGCCAGATAGAATTTACCTACCTTTTCCTGGGTATATTTACCAATCAAGATGTTAAGATTAAGGACCTGGTTATTAGTTCCTAGCCCCTGCCTAAAGCCATACTGTACATCCCTTACACTCTTATTTTCTTCAGCCCATACTTGTAACTGCTCTAAAACAATCCTGCCTGCAACTTTCATCAAAGAATCTAGTAGAGATATCGGCCGGTAACAGGTAGGATTCCCCCGGTCCCATTTTTTAAAAATAGGCACGATGATCGACTCTGACCAAGAGCTAATAAAACCTTTTACACAACAGGCTTGAAGAACCTGTGTGATCAGTGGAGTCTATATAGAAGGATTTAGTTTAAAAAGGTCAATTGGCACCCCATCTGGACATGGGGCCTTTCTGCTTTTACTTGCATTTATAGCGCCAATGATTTCCTCATGTGTCAGTTGCAGGTCAATAGGAGAAAATAAAGACAGATCCCCCCTCCTGTCTTATACAACCTATTGCACTTTCTATGTCCTCTTGTTGCTTGTAGACATTTGAGAAGAAGTCAATCCACGGCATCTCATCTATTGCCACCTCCAATGATGGACCATCAGCCTTTACAAAGAAGGGTGCATTTACTGCCTGCCAAAAAGATCCCTGTCACATCTCTCACTAGGAGAGTCTATCATGCACTCCCAGAAGACCACAAAGACCAAAGCCATGTAATTACTCCTTCATAATGGAGATCGGTCAAGGCCCCCTACATTATTTACTGTTGGAGCAACATTATAAAAAAAAGAGGATAGAACAAGTTCATAATTATCTACTATGCTACTTTTAAATATAGGTTCATAAGGAGTGGGAAACCCAATATACCCTCGGAGGCTTGGGCAATAAAGATTTGAAAAAATGCAGGTTTGCCTATAATGGATTTTGTTTATCTATTGATTTTGGAGATACTATCTCAAATGTACTTGTCAAGGTTCCACCCTTATTAGTGGTGAACAATAGGTTTAATCAAACAGTCAATAAATAATAATACTTTGAAAAATACTGTCTCAAAGAAACATACAATCTTAAAAAAAACTTAACATGTGACACACAGGGCAAAACTCTACTTCAAAATAAGCATATATTTAATATAAGATACATTTATAAATCAGGGAACAAAAAGATTTGAAACAACCAAACATAGCTCATGAGGTAGCCTGAGACAACCTACAAAACAACTATGTTGACATCTTTTCATGAATTAATAGAAGGATATGATTGAATATATCAATAAGCAGTTCCTTCAAAACAGTCAATGTACAAAGAAAAAGATGCCGTCGTCGACGTTTCGGTCTGTAATGGCGATGAGACCATCAGACCATCTTCAGGACAAGAGGTCGATGAAAATCCTTCTGAGAAAATCTCTTAGTGAGTTCCTTCAAGAAACTTGAGCCAACCGGATTGAATTCTCTGGATTCAAAAGAAATCAATCAGAAGTCTCGTTTTTTTCAGCATATGTGCCGCAGATTGAGTTTGACTGTGCCCTTCTTAAGTTTTGAATCGGTAAACTGTGGGCCACACAGATTTTTCTTTTGAATCCAGAGAATTAAATCCGGTTGGCTCAAGTTTCTTGAAGGAACTCACTAAGAGATTTTCTCAGAAGGATTTTCATCAACCTCTTGTCCTGAAGATGGTCTGACGGTCTCATCGCCATTACAGACCGAAACGTCGACTACGGCATCTTTTTCTTTGTACATTGACTGTTTTGAAGGAACTGTTTATTGATATATTCAATCATATCCTTCTATTAATTTATGAAAAGTTGTCAACATAGTTGTTTTGCAGGTTGTCTCACGCTACCTCATGAGATATGTTTTATTGTTTCAAATCTTTTTGTTCCCTGATTTATAAATGTATCAGATATTCAATATATGCTTATTTTGAAGTAGAGTTTCACCCTGTGTGTCACACTTTAAGTGTTTTATAATATTGTATGTTTCTTTGAGACAGTATTCTTCAAAGTATAATTATTCATTGACTGTTTGATTAAATCTATTTTTCTCCAATAATAAGGGTGGAACCTCGACAAGCACTTTTAAATATAAACACCCAACCTGTACGGATAGGCTGTCTACTATCTTTTATTGTCCCAATGTCTGACTCAAAGATTTATCAGTCTTACTTTAGACGGTACATTAAATGGGAGCAGGAAGAAGAAAGACAAAACAGTTGAGTGTTCCATATACAGAAATGTGCCCAGAGATCATTCACTCCAGCTTCCTCCAAGTCAACATGTTTCTGATTTTACCAGCCATCGGATATTAAACATTCTTGAAGACTTGCTCCATTACGCACCCTCACACTTTAAGTAGTACCACAATATACCAAATGAATATATTTATCTTTGCCACATCCGTAATACTAACGATTAGGTAGTCTGTCAAGTGATGAACGGAAGGGGTTGAGGACCAAAAAACTGGGAAAATGTATATGGGCTCAGATTTATCAGTGGAAAAATGATACAGAGATGGGTTAAGATGACTTTGAAGTAGTAGTTATGGTTATATATGAATATATGTCAAAATTATATGTATGGTTTTTATCACTAGTTAGCTCCTGGGTCCCTTTTTACTTAATGTTATTTTTTATGGCTGAATCTCCTCATGTATATATGTCTTAATATATGTAATGTTAATGAAATCTCCAATAAAAATATATTTAAAAAAAGACTCGATCCATTATGCACCCTGACACTGCAAATAGTTCCACAATAGACAAATTAATGCATTCTATATGTCAGATCTCTAATACTAATTATTGGAAAATCTCTTCCTAGTGCCTGACATCAATTGACATTGCATCAGTGGGACTAGGGCATGACACTATGAGTGTAGCCTGCACTCTGATTTATATTAAAACTTTAAAAAAAGATTTGTCATTATGAATGTATCTAAATTCTTCAAATGTGTGCTGCCTTGTAACAGGACCTGCTCATGTCCTTGTTCTTCAAAACTTCATTGGAGTACATAAAATGCACATTGCACACAAAGCTCACTACTCAAAGACCTTTAAGGTTCTAACCATAAAAGCATGCTTAAACAAAGTAAAAGCAATTAAACCACTTTTTATAATACCTTGTTCTCTTCCGTCTTTAACAATTTAATTTTACAGTTGTAAAATCATATACCATAATGTACTTATTGATTTATCTCGGTGGAGTTTACACATGCGAAGTACTAATGCCTCTCTTATTATGCCGCATTTATTATGGTTTGAACCTTAAAGGTTTATGAGTAGAGTGCCTTGTGTGCAGTGTACATCTTTTGCACTCTAATGAAGTGTTGAAGAACTAGGGCATGAAAACCAAACCATCACAGTCAGTGTTTGCATTAATCTACTTTTCAGTTCTGATTAGCATCAGTTTTTCAGGCTGTTGACATTAGGACTAATCATTGTTATCTGCTCATTGAAGTTATTTAGTGACTTATTACTAATCCCACACTTGCACCATACAAACAAGATTTAATCTTAGAATGTTTATAGTTTGAAAGCTTTATTAAATACATGTGATACTTGAACAGCTTTATAAAAACAATTGACAACTAATTATATTGAATTCATCATAATGATATAAGAAAACATGCACCAGAGGAAATAAACTGAAACACACTTGCCATTTTGTACTCTGATTTATATGTTGAAGACTAATGAAAAAATGCTTATCATAAGCTTTTAATAATACTAAGGAAGTATAGAGAGGAACATAGTGGGGCTGATTGCGGGGCTAATCTATAGTTTTTCACCATTTTAAGAATGTAAGATATTTCATGAACTAAACTTACCAATAGAAAATGTAGACCAAATACTAAAAGGAATTCATAAGTTAACGAAAAACAATTATAACAAGTAATAACAAACCAGAGAAATCAACAGGGCCAGACTGGAAACGTAAACCAGCCCTGGCAATTAAGTTGAGATGGCTGGTGGTGGGGCCGATGATGGGATACCCTGCTGCTGATTTTGGTACAGGGGGCCGATATTGCAGCACTGCTGCTAAACCGGCACCCTGTACAAAGAACAGCCCCCACTGGTCCAAAACTGTTCGCCTTCCTCCGGGAAAAAGCCCAGTGCCCGCTACGGACAGTTTGGCCCTGGAGATTAACCTATTTATGGAGGTTTGCAAATCTGCTTCCACCATTTTGTTAAGTTCTGCTAGATGTATTAAGAAATTCTGTGATTGGCGACCATAGTATCTTTCTCATATTAGTAACTATAATGTGGTAATTGTTGCATCTAATCTATGATTGTAACATAATACATACCACCATGTCCTAAAGATAACATTAGAAGTATCCTTCCGATTTAGTATTTGTCGAAAGGCAATAGCTATTGAAAGGGAACAAATCGATTTCCAAGTACATTTGGGACCAAACATGGGATAAACTGCTAAGAAATATATTCATTGACTTAAAATGGGTATTAACTTTAAACATGTAATTCATTTCTTTGCCATGCTTATTGCCATAACACTGCAATAATTGGACAGAAAAATAACAAATGCAATAAATCAGAATGACTGCAAATACATACCCATCAAACAAAGAGAGAGCAACGCATCAAACCAAGTTGACAGGTTTTTTATAGAACCAAATTGACTAGTACTTTCCGAGGAGATTGGAGCTTTCTAGTTGATACGTGTTGAAAGACCAACATTTTAGTCCCACTTTTATAAATACTCAAAATAGTTTTCATCCCGAGAAGCATTTGATTGTAAATGAATTATAATTTTTGAGTGGTATTCACAGCTCCTGATGTCTTTTGCGTTTTTAAGCATTATTAATTTCAAAACAAAATAGACCAAGAGATTTTTCCCAAAGTATTTCTGTATTGGATTTAGGTCTAGATGAACTTGGAGGTATTAAACCTTTCTAAGTAGTTGAGGCTTTAGGATTGGATATTAATATATGTTTGAGATTCTCATCTGTGTCTATGTTTGTGTATTTAATGTACAGTTCTAAAAAGTTATCAATAATCTCTTTTTTAATGGATTCAGAATTATATATGAAGCATTGAGGACATGATATTTTATTTGGAAATCAGAAAAGGACAAAGGAATCAGATTCTCAAAAAATTGATGAATACTTAATGAACCTTTATTTTTTTCCTAAAATCCGACAGATTAGGGGAGATGAGTTGGCCTAACTGCTAGGGTGGTCGACCTGGAATATAGGGAACTGAGGTCAAGTCTCGGCAATGATGGTGAACATTCTGTGATTCTGGGCAGATCACTTAATCTCTACGTGCCTAACAAAAATGAATGTGTGTCCTCATGGAATGTAACTGGTGCTATGTAGAGCGCTCTGATCAAAGATTTGGGTCAAGTTCGGTTATATAAAACTCTGCAAAAAAAAGAAAGATGTTATCAAGTTTGTTGAGTGAGGCAGAATTTCCCTTTGCAAATTACTAGTAAATAGATGATGTTCTAGAAGTTTGCAAGCATACTTGAAATTTGGAATTGAAAGTTTAGGATGCTGCAGAAGCGGCATTTGCAGCTAACAAGGGAGGGGCAGGGTGGGAAGGGAGTAGACAGAAAAGATCCAGGAGAATTAAATGAAATGAAATGAAAAACAATTTTTATCGCGCAACTAAGCCCGGTGGGCGTCAAGGCGCATAACCAAACAATACCAGCTATCAGAGAATACTCCTAATTACGGGTAGGCCCTGACGAAGCACCAGGTCTTGAGCGCTTTTTTAAAAGAGGACAGAGAAGGTTGCATCTTAATCTCATGAGGCAGCAAGTTCCATAATTTGGGAGCAACAATGGAGAATGCTCTATTTCCCCAGCGTACCCTTTTGGCACGTGGGACAACCAACAGATTCATCTCTGAAGATCTCAAAGATCTACAAGGCTGGTAACGGGTCAACAAAGCACCAAGGGGATCAGAAAAGCCATCTGCCAAAGCTCGATAAGCAAGGCATAGGATCTTAAACGAGATCCTAAGGTGAATAGGGAGCCAATGAAGACTCTTTCTAGCCATCGTAGCAGATGAGGCATTGGGGAGTGCCAAGACAAAACGAGCAGCCGCATTTTGAACGACCTGCAATCGCTGAATGAGCCCCTTGTTGGAGTCTGCATAAAGCACATTACAATAATCCAACCTTGAACTCACCAATGCCACTGCCACCTGCTTACGTGCTCAGGGAGAGAGATAGTGAAGAATCCTCTTAAGAATCTTTAACACCCCCCAGCAGGTGGCAACCGTGCGGTTGACCTGCAGAGTCATGGACAAGGAGGTGTCAAAAATTACTCCAAGATTTCTTGCAGACTGGGAAGGAGAAGGACAAATTCCCAGCGAGGCCGGCCACCACTCATTCGACCAAATATCCTGGTCTTTGCCAAAGACCAGGATCTCAGTTTTGTCGCCATTCAACTTCAGGGAATTCTGAAGCATCCAGTCAGAGACTGTCTGCATACAGATCCTGAAGTTGGTGGCAGATGTTGAAACTGTGTGGGCCAATGACACCATGATTTGAGTGTCATTGGTGTATGACACCAATTCCATCCCCTGAGATTTTACTAGCCTTGCAAGGGGGGAGACATAAATGTTAAATAGGGTCGAACTAAGAGCCGACCCTTGTGGCACCCCACATTGCAAGGACATAGCAGGGGGGAGAAATTCACCAAGCTTGACTCTTTGCTCTCTATGCTGTAAAAAGGAGTGCAGAAGGTTCAGAGCCCTACCGGAAATCCCAGCCTCCCTCAGCCGAGATGTAAGAGTCGAGGGAGACAGGGTGTCAAACGCCGCGGTGAGGTCCAGTAGCACCAACACTGTGGTTTGGCCGGCGTCCACCTTCATGCGGATGTTATTTGCTACCATAGTCAAAGCTGTCTCAGTACTATGTGCCTTTCGGAACCCATGCTGGGAGCTGTCAAGATACCCAGATGAGTCCAGAAAGGTAGTAAGATGGCAGTTGAGGTGAGACTCAAGAATCTTAGCAGGAGCGGGTAACAGTGAAATAGGTCTAAAATTTTTCAACTGTTCCGGATCCAGCGTGGGCTTCTTAAGAAGAGGCTTCACTATCGCCCTCTTCCATATTAAGGGGAAGGTTCCTTGGGTTATAGTGCCATTCATGACTTCTAAAAGCGGCGGGAGCAGTGTCGATCTGCATTCCTTCAATATCTTCAAAGGGCAAGGGTCAAGAGGGGATGAGGATTTAGTCCTATTGAGCAAAAGCTCAAGTCCTTCTCGAGTGAGTAATGGGAAGTCCATTAAACTATCAGAGTGGTCTCTAGTCCAGGCTTCTAGATTGATCAGGGTTTGGAGAGAAGAATCGCCTAAAGACTTTCTCTGGATTTCCAACGCGAGATATATGTCATCAATTTTCTTGTGGAAAAACTCTGATATGTTGTTACAGAGCTCCTGCGAGCCCACAACTGGATCAGGAACCTGTAGGGAGCAGAGGGAGTCGACGATCTTAAAAAGCTCCCTATAGGAGGTGAGAGAAGTAGTGAGATTCGAGAAGTACTGCTGCTTTTCCCTAATGACGCTAGATTTATAGTCAGCTAACAGACCCTTATGTACTTCCCTTTCAATGGGATCCCACGTTTTCCTCCATTTTCTTTCCTGTCTTCTACATCCTTGTCGTAGAAGTCTTAATGATTCCGTATACCAAGGAGCAGTGGGCTTAAGGCTAGCCAAATATCTAAAGGATGGAGGAGCCAGCTCATCGACCGCCTTGGTGATAGAGTCAGAAAGCAGTACCGCTGCTTCATCCACATCTCCCAAGGAAGAGTAGGTATACTTCTTTATATATGGCTCAAGGGCATCATTAGTGATATTCTTGAAGCTCCTTTTCGGACCTCTGGTAGGGGAGAATGAATCGGATGTTGCTTCCAGAGGGTGGACCATCAGGAGAGGAATCGCCAGATGATCTGACCAAACCAGAGGCACCGGGGTGTCAACAGACAGTCTTTCATCATTAGTGAAGACTCCGTCCAAAATGTGGCCTGCCAGATGAGTGGGGTTGTTGACAAGCTGGATGCACTCACAGGCTTCTAGTGTGTCCACCAACCTGATGGTATCGGGATCCCTTAGATTGTCCAAATGAAAGTTAAAATCCCCAAGAATGGACAGATGGGAGTTGCCAAAATAGGGTTCTAGGATTCTAAGAAGATCTTCAGTAAAAATAAAAAGTAAACAAAACCACTTACCTTGCGCTTGCCGCATTCATGAATTGCCAATGCGGTGAGCGTAGGGTAAGTGTTTTTCTTTTTTTAATATAAATTCCCCTCGGTGTGGTATTTTGCCTCCCTGCCCACCCTGTCCCACCGCTCATACCTCTATGGGCCACTTCTGTCTGGCGAGGAATACTCAAATTCTTTTAAAAAGAAAGAATGAACAAATGATTTTCTACATCAACCCATAATGGGGAAAAAAGTTATTCTATTTTAGTAACCAACAGAAACCTTTCTTAAACAAAGATCTCTAGTATTATATAATCACAAGTCCAGATGTTTCACCCCTCCATTCTGTTTCCTCATTCTGAGTTTAGCTAAAGGTAATCTTGATTTTTTATTGTTCCATAAACATTTGAAAAGAAGTGTATCTTTTTTTCTAACTAACGAAGATAGAATATTTGCCAGTATAAAAAAATGGTATATATAATACAAGGGGAAACAACATTGTTTCATAGAATTTTATCACCCTAACCAAGCGAGACATAATAGCTTACATGTGGTTACCAGAGACTCTAGTTTTAGAATAAGTTGCTTGAAAATAATCTTTCACAGATTCTTTAATTGAGGTGAACCATATACCTAAATGTTAGAACTAACCCAAGAAAAACCTGAGAACTTAAAGATTTATAAGGTACAGGACTTATTTAGAAGAAGGATTTCAGTTTTATCAGATTTAATGTATATCCTGTAACAATGGAGAATGATTTTTTTCCTCTAAAATAGCTGGCAAAGACGTTTCAGGACTAGAAGTAAAAAGAAGAATATTATTAGCATTTTAATCAATCTGACTTACATTTGAAAGCAGAAATAGCAGAATTCTCTCTGATTTTGTATAAGAAGTGTTCTAATCCCAACATAAAGAACATAGGGCCTAAAAGAGAACTCTGACACACTGCACTATTTAAAGAGAAACAGTTTTAAGTTAAACCAATAACATCAATGCATGCATTAGGGGAAATATAACATATCATAGATATTCATCAGGGACCAAATCAGTATCACTTCAAAGACTTAAAAACAAAATTCCAACACAGTCTATCAAAAGCGCTTTCTGCATCAATAGTGACAGCTGCCAAAGGGATTTTACAATTAGTGGATTTACTTGACAAAAAGTAATCTTTCATTAGCTGAGGGAAGGGTCTGCGTGAAAATGGGTGATTAGTTGGGGTGGATTGATGTTCACCATATGTAATAAAGTCAGTATTTTGTATGGTCCAGTCAAAGGTTTCATTTATACCTGAGCTCAACCAATGGTAGCAATGGAGTAGCAATGGGATAAGTAGGAAAGGTTTAAATTAGATAAAATGTGTAAAGCATTTAGAAGAATCAAAACAGATAAAAAGTTGAACACACTGTACAATAAAAGTCCTGCCTCAACTTATTAAAATAGAGAAAAAATGTAATAAACAAAATGACACCAAAAAAAAAATACAAAAAGTTGAAACCGACTATATGAATTTTAAAAGATTTAGGTGAAAATAGTGGAAAAAAGTGGAACGCGCCAATGGTAGTCAATGGTCGCGAGAGATCAGTACCTAGGCTCAGTTTGAGGTTTACCACAAAAGAGTGTGGTTTGGATATATCAAGTTGAGCGGCCCACTAGGTCCACGATGTAGGTAGGTTCAAAAAAGTTTCTAAGTCCCAGTCTGAAAAGGGACTGCATTGTTTTCGGTGAAAAAAAATCTTCTGAAAAGGGACAATCCTGACATTCAATATTTCAATGTGACACACTTTTCTCAGTCGGTCACCTTGAAGTTCTATAGGCTAAACTTTGAAGATTTTCTCAAACTTCTCCTCTGTGCCTAAACAACAACAGGAATAGACTTAAAAGCTCCAGTACCTCGGGGAGAGAGTGTAGAGACTTTTAGAGAGTCAGGTGGAATACAGTACCTAAGCCCAGTCCTGGTCCAGTTGCCACTGGTCAGCTGAAAGTATTCACAGGAATTTCCTCTTCAGCCTATTTATGCTCCTGGAGTCACACAAGGGATCAGCTCAAGGCCCGACTGGCCGTAGCAGACACCAGGTGTTTTCCCTGGTGAGCTGCTAGGGTGGCGGGGTGTTTTTGGCCCCTGGGGGCCGTTTTAGTTACCAGGGGCCTGCAATATCGGTAACCTGTGTGACCAAATCAGCCAAAACCAACCCCTACTGCCCCCTTTACCCCGGGTGCCGGACGAGCAGTTTGCCAACGCCGGTTTCGGTTCACTGTCCGGCCTTGATCAGCCTTATCATCCTTGAAGATCTTTCTGTCATTGGATTTCAAGTTAAGCAGGTCTATCCTCCTCAGATTCTTCTCACAGGTCATAGATGCCAAGTACAGCATCTTTCACAAGCCCAGGAGTTTTCTAAGAAAGACTAAGGGGCATAAGCGATAATTATCGCTATGCTTGGTTAGCGGCAATAATTTTATCGCCGTGCTTCGCCTATTTTTATCGCTTAGGAGCCTAGCTATCATCAAGGTTTATCTCCTAAGCGATAAAAATCGGCCAAAATGCATGAATATCGCTGAAAAGTCAGCGATATTCATGCATTACCGAGCTAATGCTCTTAGCCATGTTATCCACCTACCATTGGATAACATGGCTAAGAACAGCTCAGGGCAGGAGTTAGCTTTTGGAGATATTCGCGCTTAGTGCGAATATTTCCAAAAGTTGGTTATAGGAGATAGCGATGTTAGCGACTGTTTTCAGTCGCTAACATCTTGGCACGCCCACTTTGCATGTCATTAGCGATAATTATCGCTGACATGCAAAGTGGGCCCCTAAATACCCGCTATTGCCTACAAGCTGTCGCTAACTGGTGTTAGCGACAGCTTGGTAATAGGGCGATAAAATTATTGCTGCATTAGCGGGAAAAAGTCCCGCTAATGCGGCGATAATGGCCCTTGGTAATATGCCCCTAAGTGACAGACCAGCTTTGCAGTGTGCACCAGCCTATGGGTAGGGGATAGCCAAAGACATTCCTTCCTAATCCCTCTCTCAAAAATTGAGAGAGGGACCTACCCATCTTTTCTGTGTTCCTGTTTGTGTTACTACAACAGGCCCAAAAAGCAACATGACAAAGTTCTTTAAGCACACTTAACTTGGGGTGTGAGGCTGAGGGTGTCAGTTGGTACATAACTAATGTCCTCCCAAATCTACCACTAAAGTCCAGTTGTAGGAGGCACTGTATCAAACACAAAGACAGCAGTCTGGTAAGTCAAAAGCAGAGCCCTTCAGCAACCTGACAGGGAGTACAGTAGATTTGCCCAGGTATCCTGTTCGCTCACTTTCAAAGGCAGCTCGGGTATGGTAACTTTGTACTGAATTGGATTTTTAATAACTATTAAAAAGTATGTTTGAATCATTGAATTAGTATCTTAATTTGTACTCTGTTCAAACACATTTTCTACATGTCCAACTTTTAAATACCATGGAAGCTAATTTGTAAACTATATGGCTTTCCTAGGAGTGAGTTACTAATATTTGAAAAGGAAGTCTTTACCTTTTAAAACTGGATAATTAACAGGTCACATTGCAAGTTCTATGCTGCAGCAATCAGACTACAATAGTAAAAGCGAAACCATATTTTTCCTTTGTCGCACTAGCGATGACACAATAAGTACTGCAGTGAACAGGTGACATTTTACCTTTCTATGCCTAAAGTGCATTTTCTGCATCATGTACCATATGTATATCTGTGTAATGTAACTTACTTATAAGGCCAGGTCTATGGTGCAGAAAATACACCTGTGGCAAAGAAAGCTAAAATAACACTGGTGGACTGAAGCACTTTTGCACCATCCAGAATGTGACAAAGGAAAACATGATTTCAGACCTACCATTGTAGCCTGACATATGAAGGGTAAAATCTATAGAGAGATCTGTTAAAATAATACTTTATGACAAGTAAAAATGTCACTAAATATTATTTACCCCATGTCAGAGGTGTAGCCCACAGGTTAGGGTGCACTGTATTTAAAAGTGAGACAAGTAGAACATGAATTTTAACATTTTCCATCAGCAACAAGGCCCTAAAAGCTGCTTTCACTATGGCAGGATTTGTTGTGATATGTAAACAGTTAAGTAAGTGAATGAAGGATTAGCCAATTTCTTTACATTTTATGAATCAGAGAAAATACACTGGGCAATGGACAGCTGTGCCCCATTGTACAGTGTCTTAAAAACAGCAATACATTTCAGCAAAAAATGAGGAAGACAACACCAAAAAAATAATTTTCCAACAGTTTCCCTTAAACAAATCTGGATTCGCTATTCTTTCACAAGGGAACTTGCTGCGCTGTCTTGCTTGAAAGAAAGGGAGCAGAAAAATAACTAAAATATGGTGCACTTCTGCTCTCTCCTTGCAATGACAAACTTGTGGCTGCTAGTGCCAAAGCAGCCACCATTGTACCACGAAGAAAGGGTGCTTGCATTGTGATTAGGATTGTTTTATGCAGCAAGGGCCACCAGGGGGAAAGAAGAATGTTACACATAGAATATCCAGGTAGTGACTGAGAAAGTTGGCAAAGGAGCACCTGAAGGTTGGATTGCATGCAGACAAATTGCAAAATTAATCAAAATGCATGAAGCATGGCTATAAAGCTCCAGCGGGTGGTCACTTGGTTTAGGGTCTCTTGGTCCACATGGTTATTCCAATGTCCACAAATATTGGATAGCCTACTCAACTTGGTCTAAAACCACTCAGCCTCGCAGTGTCTGGCAGCGATCCCCCGCTTTAGCCTTGTTAGAGTCGGAGCCAGCTCCCTATCTTTCAAGGCGGCTGAAGCTTGGAACTCACTGCCATATGAGTTACGGGGCACTCAAGTCCCCAGATTGTTCAGGAAGCTATTAAAAACTCTGCTGTTCACTTAATCCGCAGTTACTTTCAGCTAACTACTGTTTTCATTTGGCTTCCATGCCAGGACACTCCTAAGCAATCGTGCGCGTTATAAATGTTTATAACATAACATACCATCTGCGGACAAACCATGGCCAAGAGTCACAACTCCGACTAAGAGCCCAATTTACGCACGTCTGCAACATCTAAGCACTGTATGAGCGCAGAAGTCAAAGGCACACCACCTGAAAGGGATAAGGGTCAGCCAAATCAGAGCCAAAGGGGCAACTCACACACAATGCAGCACACACACCTAGGATGCAGAGCACCCAAACATTGACAATAATGTGGTACAAACTGCAACACTTTCACAACAGAACAGAGGACACAACTGCTGTTGCTGGTGTTTAGAACATGGCCATTTACATTTGGCTTAGCAGGAAACTGTGAGATGACAATGTACAACTACAACCTCATATCCCTGATGGCGTAGAAATGCCAAGCGTCCTGCTTCAAATAGGTGTCTCTTCATAAACAGTCACAATGTACATTGCCATGCAGTCTGACAGTAAACTTGTACAATGCGTAAATGTACATCTGAACACGATGTCAATCTGCATTTCCCCTTCACATTTCAGAGGGAGAATCAACACCTCCTGCAGAGCAGACCCAACAACTCAGCACTGATGATGAAGAGGACCTCCCCAACATCTACACTGACGCACTCCAACAGCTCGGGGACAGCTCCGGCACCCCACCTCCAGGAGCAGGGCAGCCCAGCTGCATCCATGAGACCCCACCACTGCACAGATCACACAACAAGAAGCACGCACCACCAAGGCTGTCTCCCAGGACCCCCATGACCAACACATGGCCTTCCATTGCTGGGTGTTAGGGTGCCAGGAGGAGATCTCAGACCACTCTGGTTTGGGTACGACCTCATGGCAGCCAAACTATATGCCATACGTGGGTGTCTAAGTCCCATCAGGGACCACTCACAGTCCCTAATGGACACTCATTCATTTCATTTCATCAACTTTTATTCGATTATAGATTTATATAATCATAAAAAGTACATTTTTTTAAAAAGAGAACTTTTTAAACATAGATCAGAAAATAAAATCAGTAAACAAATAAGATCACAAAGTGTAAATCACTGTATAGAAAAGGAGTTTCGAAATGGTGGTATAGTTTCTGTGAATTGGAAAAATACAGGTTTAGTTAGAAACTTTGCGACGTGTTAATATTACTGTTTTAAGAAAGGTTGCTATCAGTTTGGCTTCGTGTGGGGATTTCGGGGATTGTAAATGGGAGAGTGCTGGATACGATTGTCTGAGTCCGCTAGATCGGAGGATGGGAATGATCCATGTTTTTCTTGCTAGTCTGTAGTATTTGCAGAAAAGGACGACATGGATCATGGATTGTGCAGAAACTCCATCGCAGGGACAGCTCATCAAATTACGGGACCAGTTCTTCATTTCCGGGAATGAGACCAGACGGTAAAAAAGATCAAACCGGAGTCTTGTAATTAAAAACTTTTCGTAGTTCGACAAGAAATATGTCAAGCAGGGCTGAATGAGTTTCCCTGTCTGCAATATGCACATTTTTTCATTTTGTGTTTTAGTGATCTCTGCTTGGTTGCGGAGTTCCCTTAGATGGCCCATACATATTTGCTTCAGCTGTTTCTTCGAGATGTCTTCAATTGAGGGTGGTTCGAGGAAGTAATGCTCACAGTCAAGATCTACAAAAAATTTATGAATGTAATTAAGCCACGGAATTTTCCGCCAGTGCGCTAGGCCAAGACAGTCGGTAATAAGGGAACGGGTAATATGACTTTCAGGGTTACACCATATTCGCTGCCACAGTAGGATGGGCTGGCATCGTATGGTGTCGATAATATATTCCATGCCAAGCTCCCGGTGCGAGGCTGAAATCGGGGAACTTTGGGGGAGAGCTAGGATGTATTTGATAAAGTCGTTTTCGGTGACCTGAAGTTGGTCGATACATCCATGGCCCCAGATACCTGCTCCGTAAGTAGCCACACTGTGGCATTTTGCATAATATATGGTTAACAGTTCCGCTGGGGCTGGTTTGCCTAGTTTCCTTGAAAAAGCAGTTAGTGCTGAGGTAGCACGGCGGAAATTAAGATTTCTGGCTTCCACTGCCTTGCGCCAGGTCATTGTGTCATCCACTAGGATGCCCAAGTATGGGTACACGGGTGTTTTTTCTAGTCTGCTGTTGTTTATAAGTATGGGCTTGGAGACTCTTGGCCTTGGGCCGATGTTCATTGTAAAAGTTTTTTTGATGTTAACTTTAAGACCAAGTGTGTCCATAAAAGTCACATACTTATAAAGCTGCCGCTGGAGTTGGTTAGAAGTCCGTGCCAGAATTACAGAGTCGTCGGCATACAGGAGAATAGGTATCGGGCGGTGATCTATCGGCGGGAGGTCCTGGCTCCCTTCCAGCATAGCCTGTTCAAGCCCGTTTGCGTGTAGGTTGAACAGGAAGGGAGCCAGTACGCATCCCTGCCTTACTCCTCTTAAGATTTTGAAGGGTCGTGATAGTTCACCGCCGGTGCCAAATCGAACTCGACCTTCTGCGTTGGTGTATAACTCTCTTAAGAAGGCTAGTATGGGTGGGTCCACTCCGAGGTGCTAGGATCTGCCAGAGCTTTGCATGCTGTACGCAGTCGAATGCCGCGCTTAAGTCTACATAGACCAGGAAGATGTTGCCTCCTTTAGCGCGCACGTACTTTCCAGCCAGGAGGACGAGATTTAGGGCCTGTTCGACCGTTCCGAGCCCCTTCTGGAAACCATATTGCAGGTCAGTAATGATGTTATTCTCCCGGGCCCAAGATTGTAGTCGGTCCAGGAGTATTCGACCTGCAATCTTGCCCGTGGAGTCCAGAAGGGAAATCGGTCTGTAGCACGCAGGGTCGTTACGGTCCCCTTTTTTAAAGATGGGCAGCAGTATCGATGTTGACCATGAGAGGAAGAGACCGGTTGAGACTACTGCAGCCATGACCCGTGTGATTATTTTCGACCAGTAGTCGACGTCGTGTAGGAACAAGTCCATGGGGACCCCGTCTGGGCCGGGGGCCTTGCCTGTTTTTGAGGCCTTAATTGCCTTTCTGACCTCATTTAGGGTAAAACGTAGATTGATTGGATATATGTTGCTCTTTGCCAGTTCGGGTTCATGTGTTTGGATTGTTGGTACTGCATCTGATGATATTCCGAAGATTTTTGAAAAATGGGAGACCCAGTCGTCCTCAGTTATTGCCACATCGAGATGGTCAGGGTCGCTGATGTTGTCCAAGAGAGGTGATCTTATGGTCTGCCAGAAAGCAGTGCTATCTTTCCTTAATGCACTATCATGTAGTCGAAGCCATAGGTCTTGCTTGATCTGTTTTTTACGATTTTTCCGAGCAGTATTGTAAATTTTCCTCAGTTGGGAAATTTTTTGAGGGTCTCTCGGTTGCTGGCGTAAGGCTTCTTTGAGGGATGTAAGGGCCTTCCGACAGGCGGTATCGAACCATCTCGTGGTAGGAAGTCTGAGCTTATTTTTTGAGTTAATGAATAGCTCGTCCCTTATTAATTCCTGGATGTTTTGAAAAGAGGTGACAATTAATTCTGGGGGTACCTCGGGGGACAAACAGTTGGTTAGCCAGAGGTGTGTTTTTTCGAGAATCCTCTGTGTCATCTCTTCCGGGTCGATCTTTATCCATTTAATTGCGTACCCGTTCAGCTTCTTCATAGCCAGCGATTGTTGATCAAGGGAACTAGCTTTTGAGGGGAGTATCCCAGCTTGTTTCATGTGGATTTCCACACTAAGTGGGTAGTGGTCGCTGATTGGATTAGACCCAATTTTGTAATTACTTAGTTGCCCTTTATAAGAGTTTGAGGCTAAAATGTAGTCGATGGTTGACAGACATCCTCGCCCGTGAAAGGTGGGTAGAAAGACCTGCTCCGGATTGACTAGTTCATTGACAAAGTCAAGATCTAAGGTGAAGAGGGTTTCGTTTAATTTGTTGCCACCTGGCGTGTGCACAAAGTGTGGGATGGGATTTCCAAGTTCATTCTGAAGCCCGCAGTTCCCATTTTTGTGCTTTGGGCACAATGTGAGATTAAAGTCGCCACCCCAGATGAGGTAGATTGTGGATTTATTGTTAGTTTTTTGGAATGAGGATAAATATGCGACTATTTCGTCTAGGTGTGAGCAGTATTCCAGAGTGCATGAGGTATTGTAGTAATTTATGAATATATGTAGATTTCCTTTCGATACTGTTGACTGTGTGATTTGTATGATTTGAAAGACGGGTGTTTCCTTTAGCAGTTTCGCAGTGAGGGGAAGGGTATTGGAAATGTAGGTCGTGAGCCCGCCTTTTGGTCTGCCCATACTACCTGATATTGCTTGAGTGAAAAAAGTGCTGTAGCCCGCTAAATGAAGTGGTGTTGTACACCAGGTCTCTTGCAGGCACAGAATTTGATGGCTCTTTGCTGTATCGAGCCATGAAGAAGAGGTTATTTTTGTAGTTAAGCCTGCAATGTTCCAATAAGCGATGGCAAATCTCAAGGTTGAGGATTCCGTCACGGTGTGTGCTGGTTTTGTCGGGTTGTTAGCAGCCGCGATTCCTGGTATTTGTCGTGTTTTGACACAGGAACGTTCAACTGAAACTTTAATGGCTGCGACTTGCTGATGGCACATTCCCGAATTAGTGTCAGCTTCTGTTGAAAAGATGATAAACTGAGCTTTTTTTGGAGCATTAGATATGTCCTGGCAGGCGTGAGTGGGTTTTTCGGATTTAGTGGAGAAGATATTAAATGGTTCCTGCAATGGGGTTTTGTGTCTAACGTGTGGAGACTCTGGAGATATTGTGTGCTGCCTAACGTTCACTAATTGCGATGTAGTATCGGGTTTAAGATGTCTAGATTCGTCCCTGAATGGTCAGTCGACCATTTCGAGACAATCAAAACGGTTTTGGGTTGAGAGACCCTGCCAACCTTCGTAGGTTTGATAGGGTCTTTCTTGCCAATAGGGCCTCTGGCGTTCTCTAGGCCTTTCTCTCGGTCCACCCCTACCTACATAGTCATATGAGTATTCCATCTGTTTCCATGGCACTTGATACCATGGCTCCTGGTTCCATGGTTCTTTAGGGAGCTGGTGCCATGTCCAGGGTAGAGGATTACGTTGTTGTTTAGCTGGGGGATAGAAGAAGGAGAGATGACGAGCATCACTCCCCCCTTTTTTGTCAAGCTGAGGCCAGGCACAGATGTAGTCCACTGTTGAGGGATCTCTGCATGTTACAATGATACAGTCTCCGCGGATTGTTTTTGTCGTTTTGCCTATCCAGGCTACCCTACGGGCTGTAGTGATCCCTCCAGATAGGTGGGATTCGAGAGGTCTATTGATGCTTAACCACTGCATGGCCTTGTTTTTAAGTGACCATGCGGTTTCAGGTGTGTCATCGGTTAGCTCTGGTACACCTGTGAGAACTATTGTGTAAGGAGTGGCTTCCGGAGGCAAGTGGGCAGGGCGTCTAGCTGCTGAAGGTTTTTTGGATGTGTTTTTAGGAGTCGGTTGAGAGGGCAGTGGTTTCGATGGAAAAGTTTCGGGCCTTTTTTCTGAGCAGGCTCTACTGGTGTCTGTATTTGTCGCTGGACCTGGGGTATCTATCATGACTGGATCTGCGTTTACTGTTTGCTGGATGGATATAGCAGAAGGTTTCTCTCTCTGAGGTTGGGGCGCTTTAGCTGCCAATTTAGGAGGTGTGGTGTTTTGTTTGTGGTTTTTCTGTGCTAAGGACGTTGGATTTGTGTGTTTGGCTGTTTTCTGTATGTGTGCTTGATGTTGTTTTTTAGGTGGCTGTGAGATGTTCCGCTGACCCTTTGTTTCTATACGGGTGTTCGTGTCTAGAAGGGTGGCCAAGATTATGGTTAACTGAGCTTCAAGA
This sequence comes from Lissotriton vulgaris, assembly GCF_964263255.1. Lineage (NCBI taxonomy): Eukaryota > Metazoa > Chordata > Amphibia > Caudata > Salamandridae > Lissotriton > Lissotriton vulgaris. The sequence continues at coordinate 500,148 of NW_028249386.1, forward strand.
TTCCTAATGCTGAGTTGGATGGGCTTTAGGTATTGAAATAATAGATCTTTCGTTGTAGTAAGGACTTGCGAGGTGACTCTGCAAGTTTTGCATTGGTTTTCAAAATGGTCATTTGAAATTGCCTTGTGTGGTTGGTTGGTTACTGGGGGAAATAGTATGCTATGGGACGTTGTAGAATTTGGATGGGTTGTCGGGTGTTCTGAACATGGGATATTGGTTACTAATTCTTCAGTGATTAGTGGATGTTTTTTTGGGATTGCTCCTTCCCTTTCACCTTGTTGGAGCGGGTTTTCGTTTGGCTGGGCGTCCCCCTGAGTATGGCGGACAGCTAGGTCAGGGGTGGTTTCCAAGTCGTCAAACGTTATGGAGAGATCTGACTCAGACTGTGTGACGGAAAGGTTTACTACCGACGGTACTGTATTTGAATCTGGTACTGATAGAGTCATTGGAAGTGAACAGTTCTGTGTGTTGAGGTGAATGGGAGAGGTGGCGTTTGCTATAGCGCCTAGAGAGGAACGCTTCGCATTAGCGCTCATAAGATCTAGTGATACTCTCTTTTCCATCAGGGCTATACTCTGGTTTATTGTCTCATGGACCCGCGAAATGAATAGGTCGATAGGACCTGTTACTTGAGCTACCTCCTGTGCGTGTTTGGATTTTGGCTTAGTGGTGCTCCTTGTTTTTGGTGGCATGGTGTTACCTAGTTGCGGGTTCAGTGATGAAAGAGAGATGGCCCGGTCCGGTCTCTATCGGGCACTAACGGGCAACAACGGGCCCGCCCTTGGCCCGGGCTTCGCCCCGGGCTGCGACCTGCGCGCGTCCCGCGATGCGCGGTCCGGGAGGCACTTTTGTAGAGTGGGGAGTTTTTAGGGGCGGGGCACTGGAAGGGGGCGCGGCTCTCACGGGAAGAGGACCAGCTGGAGATGGTGTATGCTGGTCCTCGCAGTCCTGGGGCCGGCGCCTCGTCCTCCTCTGCGGCCTCGCAGCGGTCTCAGTCTCCCAGCGGTGCTTGGTCGATCAGCTGTGCTACTCCTGTAGCGGAAACAGCGGAAACAGCGGGAACAGATTTCACAGTGTCAGTGGCAGAGAGGTTTTTCTCCACGAGTGGCACCCGCGAAGCGGGTGCCGCGAGAAGTTGTAGCGCTTCACTGGGGGCGGGGCACTGGAAGGGGGCGCGGCTCTCACGGGAAGAGGACCAGCTGGAGATGGTGTATGCTGGTCCTCGCAGTCCCGGGGCCGGCGCCTCGTCCTCCTCTGCGGCCTCGCAGCGGTCTCAGTCTCCCAGCGGTGCTTGGTCGATCAGCTGTGCTACTCCTGTAGCGGAAACAGCGGGAACAGGCTTCACAGTGTCAGTGGCAGAGAGGTTTTAGCGCTTCACTGGGGGCGGGGCACTGGAAGGGGGCGCGGCTCTCACGGGAAGAGGACCAGCTGGAGATGGTGTATGCTGGTCCTCGCAGTCCCGGGGCCGGCGCCTCGTCCTCCTCTGCGGCCTCGCAGCGGTCTCAGTCTCCCAGCGGTGCTTGGTCGATCAGCTGTGCTACTCCTGTAGCGGAAACAGCGGGAACAGGCTTCACAGTGTCAGTGGCAGAGAGGTTTTCCTCCATGAGTGGCCACGCCTTGCTCTACAACAAACCATGGCTGACATCGCTGGAGTTATGACTCTGAGCCAAGAACAACTGTCTAGTCAGAGTGGCTTCAGCGATGTCAGCAAGAAGTTGCGTCACATGCGAATGATCATGGAGAACAAGGAGCGGATGCAAGCCTCACAAATGGCTGCCACGGCTGCACACCAGCGAGATATAGCTTTGATTTTCCATGCCCGCAGATCCTCGTCATGGTATGGCCACCACAAGGCCTGGTGCGGATGGATGCTGGTGCTACCACTCCATCCACATCTCCTCCCCCTGAAGTGTCAGTGCAACACAATGTGGCAGACATTACACCTCCGGCCCCTGATGTGTCACTGCCACACAGTGATGTGGACAAAACACCACCACCCGCATGTGAGGCACCTGACACATCAGAGAACGAAGATAATGATGAATCTAGCTTTGTGGTAAGAATGATGTGGTAGCATTCATCGCCGCCATTTGGCCGGGTTCAGCTTGGTTCTGCCCTCTGCATTATTCCCTGGTATAAAACCGCCCACTGTTTCCCTATACAATGAGCGACACTCACCTTGGACCTCGACATGGACTGCCTTATTTGGTTTGGTTACCAATGACCCAGCAATCACACTGCGGACTGTAGTCTTCCACTCCCTATGAACTTGTCAATCCCGAAAGGACTCTGGTTGGCCCTCCACGGGCCAACAATGTAGAGTGGGGTTTGCATGCCCCTGTACTGGTGCAACTTCAACATTCTACCGAATGTGAATAAAACATTCCAATTCACACAGATGTGTCATGGTCATGATCAATCAAGAATGAAAGTATGGATGAATGTAGGGACAGTCATTCCACAAAAAGGTACTCCATGGGTAATGCTAGCAATGCGCAGGTATGGCGGTGACCCAGATAGGCATTGAGACACACATTGTCATTAAAATCAACACTCATGACAGTTGAATAAAAGTGAAGGTGCGTAGACTTTAATAGCGTATGGGTGTCAGTACGGGAAAGATAAGTGCCACAACATGCAGACCAATGCAGCAGTATGCCGAACTCAAAAACTACCGCCCCATCTCGCTCCTCCCGTTTTCCGGCCAAAGTCATCGAGAAGACCGTCAACAAGCAGCTGGCCGCCTTCCTTGAGACGAATGGATCCCTCGACCTCTCGCAGTCTGGCTTCTGGGCCAACCACAGCACCGAGACCGCCCTCATCGCAGCCACCGATGACATCCGAGCCCTGCTCGACAACGGAGAAACAGCGGCCCTCATCCTCCTGGACCTCTCCGCGGCATTCGACACAGTCTGCCACCGCACCCTAGCAGCGCCTCAGCAACGTCGGAATCCAGGATAAGGCACTGGAGTGGATCATCTCCTTCCTCGCCGGATGGATACAGAGAGTCTGCCTTCCCCCGTTCAGATCAGAAGCCACCGAAGTCATCTGCGGCGTCCCTCAGGGTTCCTCGCTCAGTCCCACCCTCTTCAATGTCTACATGAGCCCCCTTGCGGCCATCGCACGCCAACACAACCTCAACATCATCTCCTACGCCGACGACACTCAGCTGATCCTCTCCCTCACCAACGACCCCGCCACCGCCAGAGCCAACCTACACGAAGGGATGACAGACGTAGCCGAGTGGATGATGACCAGCTGCCTGAAACTGAACTCAGACAAGACGGAAGTTCTCATCCTGGGCTCCCCGCCCTCCGCCTGAGACGACTCCTGGTGGCCCCCCGCCCTGGGCAGCGCACCCAAACCGACAGACCACGCACGCAACCTAGGCTTCATCCTGGACTCCTCCCTCTCCATGACCAGACAAGTCAACGCCGTCTCCTCGTCTTGCTTCAATATCCTGCGCAAGCTACGTAAGATCTTCCGGTGGATCCCCACCGAGACCAGGAAGACGGTCACCCAGGCCCTCGTCACCAGCCGACTAGACTACGGTAACGCCCTCTACGCCGGAACCAGCGCCAAGCTCCAGAAGAGACTCCAGTGGATCCAGAACGCCTCAGCAAGACTCATCCTCGACATCCCCCGACACAGCCACATCTCCGGACACCTGAGAGACCTGCACTGGCTCCCGGTCAACAAGAGAATCACCTGCCGGCTCCTCACCCACGCTCACAAAGCCCTACACAACCAAGGCCCAAGATACCTCATCAGACGAAGTGCTACGCTGTTTCAGTTTCGTAAACTCCTGAAAACCTGGCTTTTCTCTCATTAACCTATGCTCAACTGTCAATCCTGTTTATTCTCTCTTTTCCTACTTTCTTCAATAATGGTTTTCAGCGCCTTGACGCCCAAGGGTATAAGTAGCGCTTTACAAGTGTCAAAAATAAATAAATAAATAAATAAATACCTCAACAGCTGCCTCAACTTCTACACTCTCACCCGCCAGCTTCGATCGACCAGCCACGCCCTCGCCGCCGTCCCCCGCACCCGAAGAGCCACAACAGGAGGAAGGTCCTTCTCCTAGCTGGCCGCCAAGACTTGGAACTCCCTCCCGACTCACCTCCGCCTGACCCAAGACCACCTCACCTTCAGGAAGCAGCTCAAGACCTGGCTGTTCGAGCAGTAGTGGACCCCCCCTCCCCAGCGCCTTGAGACCCTCTAGGTGAGTAGTGCGCTGTAGAAATGCTATTGATTGATTGATTGATTAATAGAATGAGGTATGTTGCTAAGCTCCGCTGTCCACTCCGGGGGAGTGCCACACCTTCCACAGGTGTGTGTTAAGCTGCGTTGTTGTCCGCTCATGTATTCGGAGTCCAGGCAAATGCAACCATGTCCACTGTTGCCATGGGATATGTGGCCAGATCTCCAAGATGCAACAAGGTGTCTGGACATGTGCAATGTGTTCCAATCTGTTGTGACTGCAGGTACGTAGTTCCTCATACATGAAAGCTTTGTAGGCTAATAATTCCAACATAAGGTCATTGTCGACTCCGTCAAACAGGACGGCGACTCCATCCATTAGCAGGTCCGGACAGATGTGCTGCGTCCACTCCCTTTCACCATCTTGCACTGCAACCCAATAGGGGAGCGGTTCAATGTGGTCACTGCACACAATGATTTGTGCAATCTCCCAGATCCAGCTGCCAGCATGTAAGCCAAATATCAAGGCATCCCGTAAACGGGTATCACAGTGACACTCCTGGTCGTGTGCCAACAGGGGGCGCACACACATGTCAAAATCCAGTTAATCTACCATCCTGTTGGATGGGCAGACATCCATGCACCACTCAAATATGCATGATCAACAAAGCAACACAGGCTGAACGCAGATGACGTTGGCACGGCGGAACCATAGCTGGTTACTGATCCGAATCCTTGCCAATAGCAGCTCCCCATGTGAATGCAGCATATGGGCATGGTACAGTTCCACGTGACAGGGGTTGTGCATGTGTCCGGGATGTTCTGCCATTGTGTCAGTGGCTCTGGTTGAAGCAGCACTGTTCTGACCTGCACCAGTTCTGTGGATGAAATGCCACAGCTCGGATCAATGAGTTGTTTTAGTGTGCAACGGTTATATGCCTGGGATGGTGTGGGAGTAAGTGTGAAGGCCATTCCATGCAAGGTAACTTCGAGCAAGTACTTCTGTCTGTGGGGTGTGTATAAGTTATTCCTTCGTTGGGCTGTGCATAGTGTTGGAGTCGTCATCACCTACTATAATATCTGTCAAGGGGGCCGGGTACATGCAATTCCGAGATTGGAGGTACAGATGTGCTACCGCCTGATAGTTGAAACAGAGAAGCTTTTATCCCTAATGTTAGTTTGTCATCTGCTTGCATTCATTTACGTTTATTGTTTGTGTGTACATGGTTAATTAAAACCTTTACAAAATTGTAAAAACACCAATATATACATTTTAAAAGACGTGTGTACTTAGGCGTATCAGATTAAATTAAGTTAAAAAGGAAGAGTTAATTGAGATCAGTTTGTGCTTGTACTCGGGGCCGTGTAATGTTCGTCAAGCACTGTTTAGTCTTTTCTTTGACGAATCAAAGAACCTCACGACCTGGCAGTTCAATTTAGTGTTATTGGTGTTAAAACACAATTTGACTGCCTGCCTGCAGGACCGAACGGCATGTAATTAAAAAAATTGTTGTAAAAGGTTATGCCTCGGGTCTTTTAGTCCGGGACAGATGCAAATCACATGAACAATGTCCTCCTTGGCGGTTTTACACAGGCGACACTACTGTAAACAGTTGTTTCTTTCCCAGGGTTGGAGGTGGAGGAGTATGGGGATCATGCCTGGGCGTAGTTTTAGCAGCTTTTCTTTGAGTTCCCTTTTTATACCGATGTTGAGGTATGCTTGCGGTTGTATTTTTCCATAGTCACCCAACGTTATCCAGCTGTGGGCCCTGTTTGCTAGATCCTGTTTGTCTTCGATCACTGAGATGATGCGCGCCGATTTTTTGGCGATTTTTTTAGGGACAAATGATCTATTGATGTTTCCCAGATATCGGTTATGCCAAGGACTTGGAGTGATTCAAATAGTTAGACTCTGGGGGAGGATTTGCGTTGCCGAAGTAGCTCTTCCCATATGTTGGAACTTAGGGAGCCCATCTGTGCTATGCGGATCTTGTGCCAGCTGGTTATGCACACGCTCTGCCTTTCTAGAATTTGTTTAAGGATGCCGAATTTGGGCTGGAGAAACGTATTTTTGGAGATTGAAAATAGCCCTGTATGTGTTGGCTATGACTGTATCCAGTAATACGGCATCCTTCCCATGTAGCGATTCCCTGCCATATGTGAGAGTGGGCTGTAGTTTTGCACGCACAATTTCAAGGAGCGGTTTAAAGGTGAGATCAGGTAGTTTGGCCTTTAATGGTTTTAATGCCAGGTAGATCGTCGTCGCCTTGCCTCGTAAGGAGTCAAGTTTTACCCTAGACGTGTTTTTGGAGTCCATGATAACTCCCAGTTATTTATAAGAGGTCACCTGATCAAGCTGTTCTCCATTCAGATGCCAACAGAGGTTCCTTTTTTTCCTGTGATTCACGGACATGACCTTTGATTTGCTAAAGTTAATTTGGAGGGAGTTTTTTGCTGAAAAAGTGTGAGTTGCTTTCAAAAGGTGCTGGAGGCCCGTTGGTGTCCGACTTATCAGCACCAGGTCGTCCGCAAATAGGAGGTTGGAAAGGTCGATTTTCCCCAGTTTGGGTGCGTGGTTAGGACATTTATCGAGGACCCCAGGTAGGTCGGCTAAGAAAAGATTAAATAGTAGTGGTGCTAATTCGCACCCCCGCTTTAGCCCTTTTGTTGTCCTGATGGCATTCGAAATGTGCGTACCTGCCCCAAGTTTAATTTTGATCCAGGTTTCCGAATGGAGCATAATTAGTGCATCTAGGAGGCGTTTCGGTATTTCCCAGTGGTCCAGTTTCTGCCATAGTTTGTTGCGGTCCACATGATCGAATGCCGCGGTGTAATCGATAAACGAGAGGTATAAAGATGACTTAATCTCTTTTGCTGCTCCCATCAGCAAGGACAATGCCATGATGTTGGTTGTGGTCCCTTGGCCTTTGGAGAAATCTGTTTGATTTATTAGGAAAATTGAATTTTCGCATGCCCATAAAGTTAGTTCCTCCAGGATGACTCCAGCGAAGTATTTAGCCTCCACATCTAGTAGGGCAATGAGCCGGTAGCTGCTGGGATGCTTCTTGCTACTGCGTTTATAAATCGGGCTGATGACTGACCCGTGCCAAGACTCTGGGAGAGTCTGAGTTTGTTTTATATTATTAAATATTGGTGGCAGCGATTCGCTCCAGGGCTCCACATCTGATTTATACAGTATCCGTGGGATGCCATTTGGCCCCGGTGCCCCAGTGGGTCGCCCCCTCGATATTTTTCATTTGATATCTACCGGCAAGATTTCATATGATGGGCCTGGCACAATAGCCTTTGCAGGATCTTCATCCTTGTTGGATTTGTCAAATATTAATGTGCTAGTGACTCTATTGGCACTCTTTCCCTGGTCTTCTATGTCCGTGTTATTTGAATTTCCTTTTGATTTTGACCTTATGGGTTTTGAACAAAGATTGATTATAACGGCGTCCTCCAAGGTGTCATCAATTTTGAAATTCGTCAGTAGGTATTTTGTCCATACCTCCTCTGGAATATTTGAGTTTTGACCTAAATGATCAGGGTTTTGTAGTCTTTTGACCATTTGCCAACACTTGGAGCAGTTTTTCTGTTTCCCTTCATAGAGACGTTTTACCCACAGGTCTTAATTTCTGTGTTTCCCATTTCAACCGTTTGAATTGGCTTTTTGCTGCCCGTAGATCACTTTGTAGGCTCCGGTTTCTCTGATCCTTGTGCATTTGCCTCAATTTTTGAATTATTAGTCGTTTTTGTGTTTTCATTTCTAAGGTTGGTTTATTCGAATTTCTCTTCCCACAACGTGAGTTTTTAGGCATAATTTCTTCCATTTTCTCTCTGATGGCATGAATAAAGTTTTGCCAAACATCCGACACCTTGGTTGAAGAGCTGGCAATTTCATTGGGAAGGGTTTTCACTTTGTAGCTTACGGAGTCAATATTGCAGACGTTGCACCGAAGCTGCTTTAAGTTTGAGCTGACTTCTGTGTCAGGGCCTGTAAATGGTGCTGTTACCAGTTGACAGTTTGATCTTAATTTGGCTTCTAGAGGCAAGTGGTCACTGAGGTCGCTCGTCCCTATTCTAAAAGTTGTTACCCAGCAAAACATGTTTAGAGATATAAACATGCAATCGAGACAAGAAGATTGTTTGTTGGAGTGTAAGGTGGCTTCTGGTGGATCATCCTCAACGTAGCGACCGTTTAAGGCCATTAAGTTAAGTTGCTCCAAGGATCGTAATAAGTTTTTTGAGTGCTTTGTTGATTTCTGATTTTTTGTTGGGCCTTGTGTTGGTACGCCCCATGCTGCATTAAGATCTTGTATGAGGTCATTGTCTTCATCTTTGTTAATGAGGTGCATGTTGAAGTCGCCAGCCAAGATGAATGGGTCGAACTCCCTTCCTTCCATTATTTTTTTCAACGCTTTGGGTGGATGTATGTGTTAATTATAATTACTCCCTTAACCTGCTTTTTAGACCGAAACATGATCTTTACCACCTGTATGGCACTTGGGGAGTTAAGTGAAAATCCATTATCTCAAATTCGCCTATTGTAGGTATTGAGGCGAAGAACATTAAGCCTCCTGACCTTTGCCCAAAGATGGCGTTTTTGTTTGCCGGAATACAGCATGAAGTAAACCCTTGGAGCTCGAATGCTTTTTCTTCCCAAGTTTCTTGTAGCAATAGAAGGTCAAATGCGCTCAGGTATTGAAGAAATTCGGGATCATTGCATTTACTAGCTAAGCCGTAGATGTTCCAGGAGCAGATTCTGAGTTCCCTGGGCTTGCCTGAATGGGTGGTGAATTTTTCCCTTTTTTGTCAGTTATCGACAGTCGTTGTGGGGATTGTACATTGTATTGACTTCCAGTTATGGATGTTTTTTGGCGAAAAATGGCTACCTTGGGTTTGGTTTTGATCAGGCCGAGAACTTTTTGTGTCTAGTGGCAACAACCTCGGCGAGCTGCTTCTTGCTCCCTTGAGTATGGAGTTAGTGATTTTTTGAACCGATGTTCTTGTCGATGGTAAGAGAGGTGTCGGATAGCGTGGTCGCTGTTCGAGCCTCAGCTCAATTCCTGATTGCTGGAATTTTGCTCCTTCTTCCATAATTTTGTGTGCTATTTCTTGTGAGTGCCATGTTGCTTTTATGTCTTGGCGATGAGGCTCAGTATTTAGCTGAAATGCTATTTGCATAAGGTCTTTGGAGCTAATGGTTGCTAGGTTGGTCACTGTGCATAGGAGTCTTAGTATATTGCTCCTATTTAGTATATCATCCCTACCTCGAGATGTATATTCAGGGATGAAAAAAATTGATGTTGGGCTATTCACATGCTCTGGTGTTGGTGAGTTGGTTTGAGGTCTCTCGTAGCCCTGTTGAGTTGGTTGAGGGGAGTAACTTGGGCGTACCATATCCAAGTAATTAGGGTGTTCGTTTTGGTCACGGTCTATCCTTGGTTCACAGGTTTTGGTATTCAACTTGCGTACAGATTGCTGAGTTGACTCCGCATTGATAACCATGGTGTTTTCATCTCTTCCTATTGTTGGAACACTTTTGGATGGAGTTAGTTCAGCATTATAAGCGTTATGTACTAATTGAGTTGGTTTGAATTGTAAGAGTTTCTGTTTGAGTTTGTTTGGTTTTTTTGGTACGGGTTTCTTAGTGACGCTAGCTGTCAATTTTACGCGATGTGGTGGGGCCTCTGATGAAGCATTTTCAGCGACCTTGCAGGTGGGAGGCGATTGATCGTTATAATTTGGTGTCCTGCCGTCGGTGGCTGATAAAGGAGAAGAATTCAATTGTATTTCAATTGGGTTTAATTTTGCGTCCGTTAGTAGTCGATTCCTTCCTTTCCTTTTTTTCTTTCTACGGATCCTACTAGAGGCCTGTTTCTCTACTGGCGATGATTCAAATATAGTCGCAGAAGTGGTCATTAGCTCTGTTTCCGTAAGTCTAGACGATGGTATTTGGACTGAGGGCAGAGCAATTGCTGAGCTCTGCTCGGCGCACTGCGCCGTCGTTGGGCCTGTTGGCACCACTGGGGGCTCAAGAGGTGGGTCCGAGATTTGCAGTATCCTGGTTTGTTGAACTGTCAATTTTAGGTCGGATATCAAGTCACCTAACATTGATGGTAAAAATTATAATTTATCTAAGATTGGGTCACAGGGTAGTATTTGTGAAGGAGCTAGTTGAGCAGCAGAAACGGCGTCTTGACCCCTCCTTATCACACCATTTAGTTCCGATATTTTCCAGTCGATTCCTGAAATGGAATGCGCCATTGTCTGTAGAACAGAAAGCTGCAGGTCCGTTTTATGGGACTGAAATTCCAAGGCTGTGGCCGAGTGTTGTAAGGTGTTCAAGATTGTTAGCCATATAGACTCGGGGGCTAGCTTTCCTGGGTTACTATTCCTCTCTAGTGTTGGAGATGCGTCAATGGATGGTTTCCCTTCCGATGGTTTGAGGCTATAAGTAGCAACTAGTTCCTCCCACTCCTGTGTTGCTATGGAAGATATGTCATTATTTATGGAGTTGTTGATTGATTGAGATTTGTTGTATTGTAGTAAGGTACGGTGTTGAAATGGATTTGGCGTTGCTAGCTTGTTGTTTGAGACTATTTGTTCAGGAGTGTTGCACAAGTTTAGCTGAAGTGACTTAGTTTGGGACAAGGATGTGTTTAAGAACGGAAGTGATTGAGTGCCACTTCCTTGCTCTTCAATAACTGTAAATGGTTTTGATCGTTGGTCTCTAGTTTCCTTTGTTGCTTTGAATGAACTGCTAAGTAATTGAGAAGAAGATATGTCTTCTCTTTGCTCCACATTGTGGATCAGTGCCTTGACTTTCACTGACATGTCTTGATTTCATATGGGGGGCGAGCTGTGCTTCCCAGGGTGAGGCTCGGCCTGATCCGTTGGATGAGCAGCAGTTTCTGTCTCTAGAGGCTCAGCTTTCTTTGTTGAACACCAATCGTTGAGGGAAATTTTTCAATTAGACGCCATTTCCAAAGTGTTGTAATCAGTGGGGTCTAGGTCTGCTATATGAGTGTCTGCTGCCGCTCTTCTAGAAGCAGATGGTGCTGATGTTGGTGCGACAGCGGCAGTCTCAATTCCGGGTGAGTCGGGGACTTCATCTAGTCGGGAGTCGATTATTTGATCAGTAGTGGTCCGGCTACAGTCAAATTTGCTTTGCAGGAGCGGTGTGTGGAGTCCAATAATGTTTCCTATCTTGGAATAAATAGCTGTCCCAGGATCTTTTAGGAACGAGAACTTAGTGTAAATCTTTGGTTGGTGGGAACATATCCTTTTCTTTGCTGGCATTCCATCAATAATTACCAGGTTATCTGAGACCGTTGGTACTGGCTTTGATGCCGAAGGTAATGAGGTTTGTGTAGGTCTCTGCGGTTGCTGAAGGGCTGTAACTAGACAAGGGGATGCAGCAGAGAACTTGGTTTGAGTGTTTTTATTTATTGTTTGAATTTTAATTGGGGTTGAATTTTGGTTTACTGTTAATGTTGGAATTTCCACCAGTGCGAGAGTTGTGTCCTCTTTTATTTTGTTGCAGGTGGAATGGCTGTCTACCTGCAAATTGTTTGGATGTAATGGGGATGCTGGATTCAATTTCCCCAGTTTCCTTTTCCGTGATTTGGTTTTAAGTTTAGAATTGGATTTTGGTTTAGGTATCTGTCTAATTCTTCCAGATCTCATTGTTTTGCTTTTTCTTGCTTTCTCCCTTCCCTCTCCCCTTCTTTTTTGGCTTGTTGAGTCCTTGTTGAGTCCTTGCTTAGTCACGTCGCTGGCGATTTGTTAGCGTTGGACAGCAGGTCAAAGCAGGACAAAGCTGGTCAAATGGGAACAGCTGCAGCGTTCCTGCTTCGGCTTCCCAGTTTTTTTCCCCAGTTGATGCTCAGTTGGTGCTCTGATTTCTGACTATGGCAGACTGGTGACGGATTGGCGCCTACTGGAGGGTAGTTGCTGCCTGTTGCTAGCAAGTAGCTGATGTTAAATTTGATTTGGTTTGATTTGACTTAGGAGGGTGTGCGCCGAGAGGGTACTGAGAGGGTACAGTAGAGGCAAGCAGTGCTCACGGGGAGGGCCGCAGATCAGCTGGACCTAGCCGAGCTGTCTTACTGTCGCTCCCCGGGCTCTTACTTAGCAGCTGCCTCTATCGGCAGTGGCGCTCACACTCTTCTGCCCTGTGGCCCTACGGCGCAACCCCTCCCCCCCCCCACCCCCTTCCTGCTCCTGCTCCTGGCGCGGTCACAGTCACGCAACTCCCACGCCTCGCTACCAACGGCTGAGAACCGAGTCCGGGAGCAAAGATTGTTCTTTCTCCCTGGCACAAAGAGAGAAAAATCACAGACCCGCAACCCGGTAAAGTCAAGGGGTACAGGTACAGGTGCAGGTCCGAAGGTGCAGGTGGGATAACGAGGGGCAGATAGTCAAAAATGATCACGTGCTCACCAGGGTATGCAGAACCAATGGTCTCCTCCTTCTCCTTCCCCTTCTTCTCAGCGAGCAGGCGAGCAAGCGCTGTTTGAGGGGATGTACCAGCACTGATACCGGCGCTGATACCAGCAGTATTAGCAGTGTCACGAGTCTCACAAGTCCATGAAACAGGAGGGCGAGGAGAGGGTAGGTGCTCGAGTGGTGTGCGGGTGCGCACTGGTGGGTGTTAAAGCGAGTGTCCGGGCTGCAGTTTCCCCCCCGGCAGCGGTTTCCTCAGCAGTTTCTCCTGCGGCTCAGCTCCACTCACCCACTACACCTCGCTCCACGCTCCTTCCTTGCTCTGCGCTCCGCACTCTGTACTGTGTCAGAGGACTAGGATCAGCGAGATAACGTTGGCAAATTCCGAAGCGAGGGTCCAGGAACCGGGAGCAGGGACCGCAAGACAACAGTTCTCACCCGCTTTCCCTGCCCCCGTTGCATGCCCTCTCGCTCACCGCAAATCCACAAGCCCACCTCCGAGAGTTGATGCAGGTCACTGAAAATTGCTGCTGCCACCAAAGGTCACAGGTCACAGCAAGACGGCGGTCGGAGGTACAGTGGGAACAGCGGTCGGCAGTCGGCAGAACGCGAACTTCGCAAACTTCGAGGTCCGGAGCAGTGTCTGTCCTCAGCACATGCGCACTTTGTTCAGTAGAAATGTAATGTGGCTTGTTGGGGTGGGGTTAGGGATGTGTGCGACTTTGGGATTCATGTTTGACATATCTTGCATGTGGCATATGAGTGGCATCACTGTGTGTTACGTGGCATCAGAGCTGCTCCTCCCTTCCCCCAAACCCATTTACTTATGTGCACTGCACGATTGCATCAATTGCACTCCTACGGCACTTTATTGTCATGCCTGTCTGCATATGTCCACAAGCCTGGCAATGACACTGTGATGTTGGCCGTTGAAGGTGGTGGGCCACATGAGTGTAGGCCTATGGTAAGGATAGGGCGGACACAGATGTAGAGTACATGCCTGGCTGAACGGGCACTGCTAATTTGGCTAGGCATTTGGCTCATGCTGCGGCAACACAGATACACACAAAACTTGGCATGTATGATCCTGGACTTCCAGTGGTCTTGCGCTCCTTCATTACTCGTTTCGTGCGAGCCTGCACTTGGGGTGCATGCTACATTGCAACAATGTCACTTACGGGGGGGGGGACCTCGCTACAAGTCCAACCCCTTACCCACTGCCTGAGGTGACATGGTTAGGTCTGCTGTCCACGGCACAATGCAATATGGTTCATACATAATGACCACAAGGACACACTTGGAAAGGTAGTGGAACTGGCTACGGGCACAAACGCCCAGCCCCTTTTTTTTACATGAATGGGTGTGGGGTGAGTGTGAGCCAGGCCTCCAGGAGCGGTTGCTGCTGGCAACAACTTGAACAGTGATCACTATTAAAGTGGAAACAGAAGACACCAACATAACACAAACAACTGCGAAGCATCATGGAGGTAGCCAGAGCAAGTATAAAGGTCTCCTAATATTCAATCAGAAGAGGCCATGACATTAGGGGCACCAGAGCTGAGCATGCTCATGTGAAGAAATTGTCAATGATTGTGACCCTTTGCTATATTCCTGCTGCAGCGGCAGTGGGGTGTGTTTTACCTGCCTCATCTTCATCATCATCGTCCCAGGGCTTCCACACTGCCTGAGGTGACATTGTTGCATCCGCAGTACGTAACTCAATCATAAAGGGTGACGCTCAGCGGGTGCGGAGCCAGCAATGATGCGTCATCCGTGAAGTCCAGGAATGGATTGGATGTGTGTGTGCTCTGCTGACAGCAGGATAGGCCACAGGCAGATGTCAGCAGGGGCCCACAGCCATGTGACTTTGACTTGAGGTGCACAGAGTTAGTGGCTCCTGTAGCGCTCAGGGGGTGTGCAGCCAGCGATGATGCATCATCCGTGAAGGTCAGGAATGGATTGGATGTGTGTGCACCCTGCTGACGGCAGTGTAGGCCAGAGGCAGAGGTCAGCAGGGGCCCACAGTCAAGTGGTGTTGACTTGAGGTGCACAGAGTTAGTGGCATCTGAAGGGCTCAGAGGGTGCGCAGCCTGCGATGATGCTTGGTCCGGGCGTGCTGCACATGTGGCAATGTCTGTTGCCTACTGAACTGCGTCATCTACAATCGCGAATGCAGGTGAAAGGCAGTAGTCAGCACAGACATAACTCCATAGTGCTGTGCTGCTAGGTTCGCTGAGGGCCTTTGTCGAGGAGGCCGGCGGTCACAGCGGCATTCTTGTGGCAGGGTTAGGGCCGCTGCCCTGGCAGACGCGTTGGCCTTCCCGGAAGTGAACCACCCCCAGAGCCCGGCCTATTTATTCACACTCCTAAGCTGGACTGTCGTATGCCGGACCAGCCCACTCTACTTACGCTTACAGGGGGGATAACACAGCCACATGACCGAGGTCTTCCCCACTGCCTGAGGTATCATGGTTGCGACCACTGTCCACAACACTACAAGCACCAACATTATATGTCCGCATGGACAGGTCTGTGCTCTGCATACTGAGGTCTGTCCAGCACATCACCGCCACACTTGGCATTGTGTGCATTCTTAGCCATGGGTGACTTGCCTCCTTGACACATACTTAGTTCCCACCTCTCCCCACATTCTTCAATTGTGTGGCTAAGGGGCCATGCCGTTTTCAAAACATCCGCTGTCCTGTTCTGCGCTGCCTAGGAGGTAGTCAGGGTTGTGTGGTCTGTGGGGGGCTTGGGGGTGGTGGCAGTGGGTGTTGTGGCCCTCTTTGGTCTCCGAGCTGCATGATCAGTGTCTCCATGACATGTGTTGGTCTTCAGATGTGGCTCTCGGCAGGGCTCCCTTTCATACTGCAGTTAGTCATTCTGCTTAACACCAATGAAAGGCAGGTGTTAAATCCCTGCTGCTAACCCGCCTTATTGCCTATTTTTGGATCGCATCGCGGATCTGGCTGGTCGTTATGAATATCGCAAAGTGGAGATTTTGTGTTTTTTTGCAAGGGAACGCCTACTCTGCAGATCATTAGCGTTAGTTGTTGCTCTCATCCGTGGAGATGTTTTTTGCTGCGTTGTTTTTTGCTAAAGCTAGCACTGGAAAACTGGCGATATCTGCAGTTTGCATCAGCTTGAGAACTTTTGCTGCGCTAAAGTCATGATACCTCGCCGATAAGTCCCTGAGAATACACCCCGCAGTTCTGTATTGCAGCACACACAAACTTTAGTGTAATTTCACCATTAACAGATCACCCCTTCACTCCTCCATTTTTGAGTTTATCCTGTTGAAGAAAGTATTGCACATCTCTACAAAACTTACACAGTTTTGAACTGTATAAAGTTTTATAAAACTCAGCAAACTTAAAAGTTTTGTTGTATTTCAATGTTGTTGCATTGCTCCTGGTCTTCTGGTGTCTGGCAGTGACCATTTTGGCTTTGTATAACTATTGAGAAACATTTTCGCCCTATTGTGGTATCGGGCATTAATTAAAAGAAGAGAATGCACTGCTTTACCTATTTTTGGCATGCCAGCAACATATTTCTTTTGTTTCAAAGAGTAAAGCATTCCTGGAAGCTAAGAATTTTGCTGCAACTTTTTTAACTTCAAAATTATATCCATAATAATTTTTTCTTCCCCATCCATATTTTTATACTCAGTAAATGGGAACTTGTGAAACCTTTAGAAATCTCCTGTGGAGGTTTCCTAATGTTAAAAACGCCTTTCCTTTGGAGGATACAGGCAAAGAATTGTGTTTTAATAGATCAAAGCTGCTCTTCATATTCAAGTTCAGAAACTTAGGGGCTAATTTGTGAAAGGGTTGCACCCCTGGAGCATCACTTTTTCTGACACACGAGTGACACAAACCTCTTAACCATATTTATGAGGCTTTAAATGACATCATAGATATCGAGTTAGATAAAGATGGAGCATTTCCTTATTCTGCACCAGGGAGGCGTTCCATGGGCATTGTGGTGGGTTTTCCCACGCACACCCATGGATTTTGAAACTGCCTCAGATCTACTTAACCCCTTCGATGCTGATGACGAGCTCAGCTCGTCATCAGCTACGGGGCTCGTATGCTGATGACGAGCTGAGTTCGTCATGTTACTCTGGATTTTCGAAATCCCAGCACACAGCGGGAAAACCGCTAGTAGTCACGGTGTTAATCACATAAACCTGAGGATGCACCAAACCCATATGCCTCCCCAGGTTAGACGTAATTAGGGGAAATATTTATATTTCTCCACGTTTTTTCCTCTTTACATGTGGGCTGCATTCTGCAGAACACAAAGAAAGAGGAAAACACCTCTCTGGATTGTTTTTGTGCAGGAAGGTGCCCCTTTCCATTCCTGTATGCAACTCAGACATCCTTGCACCATGGTGCAAGGGTGCCTGCTTGGAGCTAGGCAGCCAATTGTGAGCCAGCACATGGGAAATGACAGGAATGCAACGTCTTACACAGATGAGGTGCATTACTGCTCTTTCACATTGGTGTAGGGTTGGGCTGCAAGAAGACTTGCGGCGCTGCCCTGCGCCAAATGTCCCTTAAATAAGCACCTTAATACCTAAATCACCAACATGTGGTACATATATCTTTCTACATATATTCAAATTCAGCATTAAATAAACCGCTCCGTGGTTTTTTGATGGTACTCATTCTTGAATTATGGCCAAAACAGTAACCCATGTGGTAATGTTATTACTGTTACCAGTGCAGGGATAAGCGATAAATCCTAAAATCAGCATATAAGGGTATTGTTAATATTATTATTATGGAGGACAGACATTTGAAATCAGCGTTTGAGAATAGACAAAAAATCATAAACAAGCGCAAAAGTCATACAACACAAAGAAAAAACATTTGAAATCAGCGATTGAGAATGGTAAAAAATCATAAGCAAGGGCAAAACTAATACAACACAAAGTAAAACAATATTAAAGCAAAATCTGCCCAATCGAAGAAGAAGTAGTCGGATGTAGCCATCAGAAACTGGCATGAATGAGTATGAAGAATATAATCAGTGTAAGAGATCGATTAAATTATATAGGTTCTGTCGGCCTGTGCAATAAGAAGCACAACTATTCTGCTGGACAGGTGGAACCCTGAAATTAGCATTTCTTTATATTCTGTCGGCGTTTAGTAAACATCTTCCATTCAATAGTATCATTGTCAATAGTGAAAATGAATTCTACACATGGGAAAGGAAGCAAGCGTTCACTTTTGCTGTGGAAATAAAGCCTCGAATAATGGCAATTTCCTAAAGATTGAAATTATTAATTTTATTGTTATTGTTGTTAGTATTGTTATTAGAAGTGGGAAAATGAAAATAATAAGAATAACTATGTGTTAACCAACAACAATAACACTGATAATAACAATACTCAAATCAGAACAAAAAAAAAAATAACAGGGCAGATTTACAAGCCCTGTATGCCACTTTTGCGCCACCGTTGCGTCACTTCTGTGACACAGAGGCAGCATGAAACCAGCGCCATGCTGTGGGGTATTTACAACGTGACACTTCTAGGGAGATGTGTCACGTTGTAAAGCCCTGTGCCACATAAAACCTATGTCAGGTTTCATGTGGCGTTCTGGCGCTTGGGGGGCGTTCCGTCGCAGGAACGCCCCAGAAAAGTGGCTGAGTGAAATCTACAAGATTTCACTCAATCACTTTTCTGACCCCGATGCGTCAAAACCTTGTGCCTGCTTAGGCAGGCGTAAGGCTTGACACACCATGTTAAACATAGGCAGGGTTGGCACAGTGCGGGACGCAACTCCAGCACTGCACCAATGTTACGGCAGTAGACGCAACACGCATCTGCATTTCCTTGCGCCATGATGCGCCGCATTGTAAATGCGGCGCATCTGTGGTGGCGCAAGGACTGAGATGCATGTCGCAAGTTTCCTGACGCACCCCAGCTGATTTGCAGGGATGCGCCAGGAAACGTAAATCTGCCCCAATATTTTTAAATATAGTTTCAAACGTAACGTTTACCATTATAAGCACTGTAAATGAGCTTTATTATTTTCCAATGTACGTGGACTCAGTGGACGTTAGATTATACTGAAAGGATGACTAGCAAGTACAAGAGAACTGATGTTTTCTTTCTTAACATAAAGTGAATGGATAAAACAAATGAAACACAATTTACCAAAAGTACTGAATAAAAAACAGGTGACGTGAAATGACCAATATTTCAGAGCTCAGTTTTAACTGCACTTTGTTATCAACATATTTTATGTTATTTTTCCCTGCTCTCACAGCAGCTGTTTAAATCACCTGTTCATGTTAGGTGTATTGTCACCTTTTTTCTTTGAAAGAATAAAAAAAAACAGTCAAACGAAGAAATGCAACTTTTTTACTAAACTACAACATATGTTCTTCAAAACTAGGTTGACCTGCCTACATGCTGAAATCACTCTCCTGTATTCTCTTCTCCCCTGTGAGGTACAGTATTGTAGCTCATTATTCCAGTTGCTTTACCTCCGACAAGCTTCTAATTTCTCTGATCAAGCAGCAATGAACCCTCTGCTTACCAGGAAATTGCTTCCATTGATCAGGAACTAAAGTCCCAAATGTAAAAAAAGCTGGTCATGACACAACCCTGTCCTAAGTGCCTGGGGGAGGGCTGCATCACATCATCTGGTTCCAACACTGGCCCACTCTTAAGGAACATGTCTTTGAGGGGGTGAGCAAATGCTGCACAATGTTTGGTGTAATCATTAGTGTCATTGGCACCTGTGACACACATAAATCAAAATAACACCACCGGCCATGTTGTATACAAATTAGAGAAATGCAACTTTCTTTACCTATTTTGTTGCACTGAGGTCGAAAGTTGTGACTATTTTCAAATTCAAGGATGGGAAAATGTCCTCGGTTCAGCCCTTTCAACACCATGCAACACTCAAAGAGAATGTTTTAATTACTGGAGTTTCTCAAGCAGACAGAATTCCCTGAACACTGACGCCCAGATGCAGTTTGATTGAGTTATGAACTGGCCACTCAAAACCAGTTTGTGTGGCTTTGAATTGTTTAGTAAATTCAAATTATTGGACCCCAGTGCATAGCCCTGCTTTGAATTACTTTGAGTTCGGTAGGCTTTACATGGCTGAAACTTGAGCAGTCCCAAGCATCCACCCATGAATTTTGACTCAAACACAGATTGACAAAGATTTTAAAACATGGGCCTGTGCTAAAATGGTGTGCTCACCAGCCAGAGGCATAGTATAGAAAAACATCTTTAGTATCCTAGGGCCAGATGTACAATGCATGTTTGTGTTTGCAAATGGGCCGATTCACAGAATTGCAGGAGCAGACCCTGGGGGTGGTGGTCCCCAGGGCCAGGGCAGTCCGCAACAGACCCCATTGTAAATAAAGCTTGCCTCGTGGTCATGGTGGTCCCTGGGGCAGTGTGGGGGGCAGGAGCCCCCCACACTTTGTTTATATATTTAAGCCTTGGGGAGTTGGTTGTCCCCGGGGTTTGGGGAGGCCCCCCACACTTAAATCAAGATTGCCCCGTGGAGGTGGTGGTCCTCTAGGCTGCAGGAGGGCAGTAGCCCCCATACATTTTACAATGAAGCCCTGGGGAGGTGGCGGTCCCTGGGGCTGCAGGGGGGCCGTGTGCCCCCACTCATAGATAATAAAGACCCCGGGAGGTGGCGATCCTATGCTACATAAAACAGCATTGTCCCCAGGACCTGGCCCACCCGGGGGCTTTAAAAAATGAAGCGTGAATACAGCCGATTTTTTTAAAGATTCTTTTTTGGTCCTGGGGGTAGACCCTCTGAGCAGGCCGAGAGGTTCAGCGTGTTTCTACCCTGCGCCCTGCTCTTGTTTTTTTAACCTTTTTTCCACT
The DNA here is from genome assembly GCF_964263255.1 of Lissotriton vulgaris. Lineage (NCBI taxonomy): Eukaryota > Metazoa > Chordata > Amphibia > Caudata > Salamandridae > Lissotriton > Lissotriton vulgaris. Next base: position 520,672 of record NW_028249386.1, read on the forward strand.
GTTTTCCTGTGACTTAGTTACCGAGTCACAAATGGGGTTTGATATGTACTCTCCTATTGAGCCCATATTGGCAGGCCTTGCAAGTTTTGCATTTATGGAATCCTTTATGGGTAGGTAGCCAGTAAGTACCTTCCATTATCTCAGGGCTTGTTTTCACCAAACTGTCTCTCATAGGGGGTCCCCTACTATGAGTAAGCATGACTTTATGTGGTAAAAGGTGTCCTATCACCGGATCATTGAGTACTAATTTCTATCACCTACGTCGTATTCTCAAAATCTCCAGACTCCTCTCTCAAGAAGCCCTTGTGCAGGTCACTTTGGGACTAGTTATGTCTCGCATTGACTACGCGAAATCCCTATATGCGGGCATTCCAGCATATAAACTACAACGCCTTCAACTCATTCAGAATCAGGCAGCTAGGCTGATTTATGGTCTTCCTAAAGTTAGCCATACTAAACCTCTTCTTAAGAACCTTCACTGGCTCCCAGTTGCTCAGGGCAGCCTTTTCAAACTTGGCTGCCTGATCCATAAAGCCCTCTCCCTTCAAGGACCCTCCTTCATCTCTTCCCTTTTACACCAATATGCTCCTCCAAGTGTTCTTCGCTTCTCTAATTCCAATCTTCTTACCCCCTGCTCCTTCAGACGTAAGAAACACGGAGGCCTGAGATTTTCTACCCAGGCACCTCTTCTCTTGAATTCCCTTCCCCCTACACTCCGCCAGCTCTCTTCCTACACCCTCTTTAGGAAATCACTTAAAACCTGGCTTTTCTCGTTGGCACACAATTAGCTCACCCTGTCCCATACCTTTCAGTTCCTCCACTCCAGCGCCAAGAACCCGTAGGTAAATGTGCGCTCTATAAGTCCCATCGATCATATCATATCATAACTAATGGCCCATTTTGTTTGATTATCGACCTGATGTTCTGTTCTTGTTTACTGTAATTGTTGTTTTTAATCCTTTTAATGTTTTATCATGACTGTCCTTAAGTTTAAAGTTGTTTCTTCAATTACGCACTGTAAATATCAAAAGTCATACTTTCCAGTGCCCAGCACAGTGGCTGTATACTAGTACTAGTACATAACTCCTTTTCAATTTTTTTGTTTTTTATTATGACAATGTAAATATTATCTGTGTCTTTAATGATCAGCACGATCAAAATAAAGACTGATTTGATTTGATTTGTTGTAGAAGAACCTTGCGCTGGCTCAATGATAGTTGAAATTATAGGTTATTCAAGTGTTGCCCATGAACAATGAGATGATAATCTCCCCGGCATGAAATATCCTGACCAGAATATCTGGCCAAAATAGCGAAAGGTAAATAAGTGGAGATTTTCTATATCTAACTCAACAAATATGTACCTTGACCAACACTCATTTGTAGGGACTAGCACTTATTTTTCTTCATCAGACATTTTCCAAAAGCAAGAGAGGGAAAACCAGGCAGAGGAGTAAGGAGGAAGTAGAGAAAGACAGAAACGCCATCATCAAGGGACAAAGCAGGAATAAGCAAGATTGAGGTAAAAGGACAGGGAGTACCTGGTAGTAGATCAGTGCTATAGGTGCATTCAAGAGCACCAGCGTAGGTTTGCATGCACTGACATTTAATAGCACTGATTGTGGGCATTTGAGCTCTGGGCACGGACACTTATTTTTCAAATTAACCACTGACCTTGACAATATATATACATTTATATTCAAGACGCATTGCTGTCAAGTTAAGAATAGTAAATCCATACTTCCTTTGTATGCACTTACCTTTCGATATTTTGTTCCTTGATATTATGATACCATTATATTCCTATTCTTGATATACTGCAGTGCAAACAATGTGAAAGAATGGTGAAGGGGAGTATGGAGTCTTTTGTTGTATCCCCTTCTAAGAACAAGTCTACATGGCCAGATTATTTTATTAATACACAATGAAGAACTGAACAGGAACTGAATCAAAGTAGAAATCTGTTTACTTCTTCTTTTTTGCTCCATAATATTATGGAACAGGAATTTCCCCTTCATGGTGTACAGTTGTTCTGGTATCCTGCTTTTACGATGCTCATGCAAATCCAAAGAGTTCACCGCATGTGAACTCTAAATCAATTTGGTGTATGGAGTAAAGGAAAGGTGACAGACATAGAGTCCTCTGCCACCCTAAGAGATTTGTAACTGAAAAGGCCCATATGAGTAGCAAACATAATAATGCAACAAAAGAAATCCAGCTCCAGATATCTTTGAGAAATCTGCAGCATTCAATTGATTAATCATGTCTTGAATACGGAGAATGAGGTTCCCCTTTCACAATATGACGTGATTTGCTTGGCTTGTGTCCAACAGGTGTGCATGTACAGCACATACTAGATTTGTCCACTAAGCTATCAATTCAATTCAAATATCTTTATTCGATTGTAAGCGTTACAATCATAAAAGTACAACTTATGAACAAACAATTAAAAACAATCCGGGTAATTCATTTCATATAACATATAAGAGACACAACATACAGTATAAAGTAGAAGAGAGAGAGCAGCGGGCACTATAAGCATAAGCAATATAAAATGTATATTAAAAACATAAATTATTTCATTATATTGATTAAAAAAAAATACCTAAAACATTTACAGCATAATTATCCATCCATACTTTTCCTGAAGGAGATAGCTGTCTTTAAAAAGTTACAGACAAATAAAGTGCAGTCACTAAGCTATCCTTGAACATAGAAAAATAGCACAAACTCAGGAAGTTGGCCCTTCTACCGGCTCTATGATGCCCTGCTCCAGAGAGTTATTGTTTTCAGTTTTGCCTTGCTTTTGGGTTTAGAAGTGGATGCCTTTCGAGTTTCAAGTTATTGACTTCTAAGACTCATCAATGTACATATGTATTTTTTAGTTCTTTAGCTTTCCCATTCTGTGAAGCAGTCCTGGAAAATCTTCTCTTTTTTCCTTCTTCAAATCTTCTCTTTTTTCCTTCTTCAAATCTTCTCTTGTTTCCTTCTTCTGATGTTACCTCAGCACTCAAACACAAGGGGTCCTGTAGCCGACATAGTTTCATGGCAGATCCAAAACGTTATAGACAGCAGGCCGCTTCAATGATATTTATGTTGAATGGTTTTCATATGTCTATGCCAGTCTGCCATAACCCTGTGAGGGAGAGTTTCCTTCAAGGGGAGCTAGTTCTCTCCCAAGTCTTGACATTCGTGTAGCACCTGTGTCCCCTCAGAAGCATCATTTTTTGTCATCTCCATCAGTGAAATTATCATCATACTTATCTTCCTCAAAGATGTAACTGCCCATTGCAAAGAAAACTTTCTTTGTGACTTCCTTGACACACTCAGGAGTAACAAATCTTTCCTATGAGCTTTTGTCTGAGGACCAACTTCTCACTGTAAGAGTTGATGGAGGATCAGGCTTCTCAGATGAGATAGATTCTTTGGTGTGGATGATTGGGGGGTTTCAAAGTGACTTTGCCAGCTTGCTCGCACATACTTTACAATGCTCAGCCCTTTCAATTTTAGGGCTCTCACTGTCAGTTGCTCGGTATGTGCAGAAAGCAGTAACAATAGCATTAGTCCAGCCTTTTTTCCACAATATTCTGCGATATGGGTCCCTCAAAAATGATAAACAATATTGCTAGCACCGTGGTACCCATTCCTACGAGTATATTTTTTGGAACAAAGGGCCTAATTTATGAGAAATTACGCATCGCTGCTTGAAAGCAGCGATGTGTCACTTCTCAGTGCGCACTCCTTTCGACCTTCCTGATGCATCATATTTAATGTATGACGCATCATGTCGCAAGGAGTTACAGATACGTCAGTATTTCTGACGTATCTGTAAGCGCAAAAGTGACGCATTGCTGGAGTGTGTCACAAAAGGGACGCAACTCCAGCAATGCGTCCTTTCACATGGGGCAAGCTCCATGTGAAAGGGCCTGCGTCAGTCTTACGCCTGCTGTGAGGCAGGCGCAAGATTTTGACGCAACGGCGTCCTAAAAAGTGACACAGTGAAATCTCATAGATTTCACTGCGTCACTTCTACGACCCTTCCTTGCGTCAATACGCCCCCTTGCATACATTATACCTGGGCAGGTATAATGTGGCGCAGGGGTTTACAAAGTGACGCATTTACCTAGATGCGTCACTTTGTAAATATGGCACAACAAGGAGCATTTTTTACGCCACTGTTGCATCACAAAAAGTGACGCACCGGCGGCCTAAAGGTGACGCACAGCCTCATAAATGAGGCCCACAATATGGTGCCAGTAAGATCCTCTAGTTAGGATCAATTGCTGCATATATTTTCATCTGCATTCATTTCTGGTACCCATGCCAATTGCAAAATATTCTCTAGAACCTTTTTCAATGTTACACAGTGTTCATGTAATATTAACTATATGTTTTTTTATACATGCCTGTGGCCTTTTTGATCCTGCACCCTAGATTCAAACATGTTTTCCAATCCAGTGCTAATCAATCGATTCATCCTAGCAATCATTACAATTAAAATAAACAATGTGTAGGATGTATCTCATGGTAGGTTACAGTGGTCAATATCAGAGATTGCTTACAAGCTGAAAATAGACTTTTCTACTTCTGGTATCCATGGTAATCTTACCCTGCAGTCTCAGACTGGTGATTCGCATTAATTGTAGTCAGGCATTTCAAACAACTTCTTAGTTCTATGTGAGTTCACAACAAACCACAAAACACGATGTCTGAAAATTCTGAGAAATTGACGAGAGCGTTTTTTATCCCACACAAATTTGACGCATCCCATGCACGGTTTGCTAATATAGTTACCATTTACCAAAATGACTGCTGTAGAAAAATATGTCACTCTGTGATGTTTACTCTTTTTAGCGCAGGGACATTTCTTGGAAAGTCTCGCCTCTTAAGTTCATAGACATATGCTTTTGCGAAAATACCAACTTTTAAACTTTTAAAATTCATCTGTCTGCTTTATGTGGCGGTATATGTCAGCAACAGAAAATTAAGGACACGCACCTAATAATTTGGAACTAGTACAGTTTTGTGATCCCAGCGTTTACGTGAGAGAGTACACTTTCTGTGAAACGAGAGGCACAATGATGATTTGCCTATAGAAACATGAAATGACAGTGATTGCTACTAAAATAAAAATATGAAACTACATAAATATTTGTGGACTCCAGGGGCACTATTACCAATACGAGGCACTTTCCCCGCTATCAGGAAAATTGTGCCCTTTCGTGTTGAATGCACTGCCTTCAGGGCAGCTGCGAACCTCTGCAGCCCCCAGGGCAGCGTATTCGAGAGAAATGCGAAGCAGCTGTTTAATATCTGCTTGGTGTTTCACTGTGCAAACAGCAATCCACCTGCACTTTAAGGAGAGATTTGAGATTCCTTTGAGGAGGGTGTAGTGGGTGCTTGCAACTGCCTGCAAGGGAATTTCTGGGGAGGTCCATAGAACCCCCATTCCCCCTGCAGAGGACTGCCATTAGGGGTGCCCTGACACTGCACCACCTTTTAGGCGATGCACTCTCAGTGTGCTCCTGAAAGCTTCTTTGCCTCTGCACCCATGTTTATAGTACAGCACGGGTGCAGAGGCTAAGAGATTCCCTCATTTAGATGGGGCTAAGCCCCCATGCAAATGAAGGAATGCCCTCTTGAGAAAGTGCGGATGCTAAATGTGGGCCAGCGCTTTCAGTATTACAGAAGGGGGCGCACAAGTGTCTGCTGCCCCATCTGTAATATTAACGTGCTCTGGGGGTTCGCAAAGCGAGTGCAAATGCCTAAATTCACCCCAAGGGAATGTTCTGTAATACAGCCCGTTGTTCACTTTGGCATCCCTCGATATTTGTACGTCGATATTCCTGCTCTGCACCGGATGCTATATGTGTGCAAATTTGGTTTCAGAGTGTGTGATACGGCAGGTTTGGAGCTCTATTGCCATTGGGAGCCACAAGCCAGTGAACCATAGCAAGGTGGGGGGGTCGTAGGCCTCTTTCACTGCAAGGGGATAGTTTGTTTTCCTGCCCATAGCATGTGCAGAATTAGGCGCCAGTCAGTATGCATCTTAGTTTGGAGGGATTGGGGCCAGAGCACTAAAATAGTTACTTGCAGCATAATCTGTATCGGGAACCCCACCATGTCTTTACATAGCTCAGCACCTCCCTACAGAAAAGGGTGACAAGTGGGCAGGACCACCTGATATGGATAAAGGAACCCATAACAGAGTTGCATCCCTTACACAGGGGTGAAGAAGTGGGGAACATTGTCTGCGGTCCGGCTGGGGTTTAATACCAGTGAGTCATAACTTTGTAGTCTGTTTCGTGCAGAAAGACACTTCTATATATTCTAGGGATGTAGCACTGGAGCTGTTCCCACTGTTCCGGGGGATGTTGTCTGGATTGCCAGAGTGCCACTGCGCTTGATGAGGGTGCAGGGAATTAGGCAAGCCATGAAAGGATCGCACAAGCGCCTCAAAGGAGGTGAGCTGGTACCTGGCCCCTTGTGTGGCAGTGGGTGTAAGTCTAAGTTGAAGTGTTGTGGCGGGGAGATGATAATCTTGGACACATTGATCAAATGTCTTGAAAGTTTCCCCTACAAAAAGATCCCCGATTGTGCAGCAGTCCCATTCTCCCAGGCATGGAAGGAGTGGGGTTACAAATAGAGTTGATCTTTTTAAAAGTTTGCCAATTTGGCTTGAATAAGACGTTTAAGAGTGATTTTATTATTAGAAGTTCATTATTCATGCTTAAGTTTTTTAATGGATGAAGCACATATTCCTCAGAAGATTTTTTCTTTTTAGTTGCAACAAAATCAATATTATGACCTCTAGTCGATAACTTAAAGGTATCACAAATACTGTGAAATGATAGATCCAGACTTATATTTGAGTGAAAATAGTCCTTTAGAAAAGTTTCGAAATTAACTACAAATGTTTGATCTTTCAAGAGATAATTATTAAAATGCCATATGTTTGGTCTAGAGGATGGATTAGAGACTTTTATATTAATAAAAACAGGTACGTGATCGGATATTAGGATAGATCCAATTTCAGCATGAACTAACGATGGAGGCATATGAGCTTTTATGAAAATATAATCAATTTTGGATTTAGAATTATGTGTGGGGGAATGAAAGGTGAATTCTAAGTGCTCTTGGTTATAAATCCTCAAAGTGTCTGCCAAGCACCTAGACTGTATAGCATTTTTTTTACATTTATGTATTCTGTTGAGGATAAATCTGCAAGAGATTTTCTGTCAGTAAAAGGGTCCATACCTTGGTTGCAGTCACCTTCCAAGAGAATATTAGTGTTAGGAAACAATGTACAATGTGAGATATATGATCCCAAAATTAATAATCTATGCCAGTGGGCCGTATTTGTTAAAGAAGGAAATGGGAGTATAATTGTTAATGGTGTGAAGAAGCCCTCTTCCATTATCATCCTACTCCTGGTTTTTCAATAGAGACAGAAAGTTACTTATGACATGAAGTAATGCCCCATTTTTATTGTGCTGTGCAGGGGAACAGACCTACCCATACCTTGGTTGAAGTCACCTTCCAAGAGAATATTAGTGTTAGGAAACAATGTACAATGTGAGATATATGATCAGAAAATTAATAACCTGTGCCAGTGGGGCCGTATTTGTTAAAGAAGGAAATGGCAGTATAATTGATAATGGTTTGAAGAAGAAGCCCTCTTCCATTATCATCCTTCTCCTGGTTTTTCAATAGAGACAGAAAGTTACTTATGACATCAAGTAATAACCCCATTTTTATTGTGCTGTGCAGGGGAACAGGCCTACCCAAAGCTTTTTCAATGAGTGAATGAGTAAGGTGAGTTTTTTTTGTAACATTCTAACACTGTAACCTGGTGAAATGAGCGAGCACTGGCTGTTTCTTAATAGGATTGCGTAAACCTTTCACATTGCAGGACACTACTTGCAGGCTCTTAACCATATAAAGAGGGGAACGGCATATAATTCAATCATATTCATAAATCAATAAAAAATACAATGCAAAATGAAAAATATATCCAAACCATCCAAATGAACAAATAGCCTACATTACCACATTGAAATGTGAGTAGATTAAAGAGAAATAGAAAAAGGAAAGGAGGAAGAAGTATGAAAAAAGCAAAAATAAAACGGCTGATAGAAAAAGAGAGCATGGTCAGAAGTTGACTGGCTTCAACCATAGAAGAAATTTGACACATCCAGTGTATAAAAAGGAAAAAATAGTGGTGGAGAAGCGCAAGGAAAAAGAAAAACAGCAGACTCATGACATCCAGAGATGAGACAAAAGCCACAGGGACAATCAATATGAACATATGAAGTAAGACAGGAGGGTAAAAACATAGGATAGTACCAGAGAAATAAGGTGATAACAACATAATAAAACATTCAAACTGACTAATATAACACACTTACCGACAATAGAAAAATTCTTAGCATAAATACAATTGAAAAAACATATCAATGTCTAAACAGTACTAGAAATATTTCAAGTTTTCCCAAGCTCCAATCCGTCACCACTGGCTGAAAAATGAATTGTCGCAGGTCCTCTGGAGAGTTAAATGAGGAAGTTTGTTCCTTATCCGTCACTTTGAAAAAGCAAGGATGTACTAGGCTGTATCATGCAGTCATGGAGCGTAGTGCAGTGCAGTGCAGTGAAAGTCCTTCCGATGGGCAGCGGTTACACAAACCACATCCTGTGAGAAAAAGACTCTTTGACCAGACCAAAGCATTTGTTTCCTCTACTTGGTGTCGTGTAGTTCCTAGGAGTCCCCCAGGAACTGCGCATTTTGGATGACCTAAACTGAGAGCATGGTGTCCCAAACGCTTTCGGACACCCCCACAGGATATGTCGCCCGTTAGACCAGCTAGATCTACAGTGCCACTACCACACTCTTGTATTCTACTGTGGTGTAGGTAGTTTCTAGTTGTAGATGACACCCCTGATTCCCTAGAGATTGTGGAAAACAGTACAGTACGTTTCACTCAGATACTCATGCTTGCTTTCTCCAAGAAAATACACAGGATGGCAATTAGGACGTTTCAATGAGTATTTATTGGTCCTGCGACAGCCTTGTGTAAAACATATGTGCTGAGACAATCAGGAGACAGAAGCATACAAAACAGATTGCTAGTACCAATATAGTAAATATTAGATACATTTCTACCATAGTGCTAATAAGATGAATAGAAACATTTCAGATAAAATCAGTTGCACTTGCAGATTTCTAAAAAGCCCGCCCTAAGTAATTTGCTAAAATGTACCTATCCTAACCTGGATGTGTTGGTGTAAATGTGCATAGATATGTGTATCTGTGGCCAAGATACCCCGAAGGATGAGCCAACCCCTCACCTTATAGTTTGGAAGGAATGACCCCGGCTCTATGTCGAGGATGACAACCCGCAAGGGATGTCAGACAGCTGTGTGTCGAAGATTCAGCATGCAGGACCCCCGTCTCAGCTTGGAAGGAACTCTTCTCTAATTTGTAGGGGGGGATAATGGTCTTTTGTACTAAAGTGGTCACTCCAGGGTTTTTCTAGAATTGATATGTTTTTAAAACAACCATGGATGTTTTGAAAACAATCATTAATGTTTAAAAAACAATAACCAATCCTTTTCTAAACAAATGCAATCATGCATAGATGGCTGTTGGCCTAGGATGAAAAAAGTGGTGACCCTTGTACAGAATAAATATGCCGTTCCTGGGGATATGTTTATGTACATCAGGTACAAGGATTCTGGTAGAAGACCAAGAGCCTGGTGTCGAAGACACAGGAGCAAGCTATTAGGGAAAAGGTCACATGTTTAGAAACATTATAGTCATGTGGATGGGGTGTTGTATGTAAAATAGAGTATACATGACAGGGCTATCCTGAAGGACATGAATTTGGCTGCTGATAAGACCATAAGAAATTTGCTGTATTTCAAAAATAGTACTAAATCCTCTTGGATGACCAGAACCTAAAGTTGCTAAAGATTTGGGGCTAACTCTGTGAGCATGTTGTAACACCCTAGATTTGGGCCATTTTTCTTCTATCCGCTGACTAGTGTTATTGGTTTCTATAACAAAAGGTTTCAAAAGTTTTATCTCTTTCATACGATCTTCCACAATCAAATATAATGGAGACTTTATTGATAAACCAGTATCTTTCTTGTGATGTTTTGTAGCAGTGACAGCATCTTTTCGAGTAGAGTGTATGACATTCTGCGTGAGTCACAGATGAGGCAAAGACATAGTAGAAGACTAGGTGAACAGGAAAAGTGTAACAAAATGAGCCCCTGTCACAGAGTTACAGACTCTGCTGAAGGAAGCAAGTGGGAATAAAGAAAATATATTACTGAATAAGATGGTAGCAGCTAAGTGGTCCAACTAAGGTGCAACCAGGTTCAGTTCATCAAAGCATAGCAGATCTCGATTGGAGACAACAAAGATCCTTTACAGTGAACATTTGTTGACTAAATATTAGTGCAAACAACCTGTGGAGGCAGCATTAAGCTATATATAGGCTAAGAATAGCAAGTAGCAGGCCTCCAGCAGTTCAACCATATGTTATCATAAAGCAGAGATCCAAATCAGCAAGGAACATAACAAACCCCTTGCAGCAGTGCTCTGTAAATATGCATTGCCCAACGTCTCAAAAACCAATACTTACTCTGTTAACTAAATATTGGAGAAAGTAAAAACAGCACATGGATATCCTAGCACCACTGCGTTATTGTGAAACAAGATGGTGGCTGCAGCCTCCGAGTGTGAGGGGAAGCATCCGGGGGGAGATAACTAAGAAAATATTACACACAAAATGCCCAAATACAATGATACCTGACTCCACAGCTACCACTCGTCTATATTCGAGCCCAATGCATTCCTATATGAAGGAAATGTCGTCATTTGCCGGAAATAAACTCTGTTGCCGCTTGGAGGTTCAGCAGCCCGTGGCCATCTTGCGGGCAGTTGAGCCACACCCAAAGATCCTTTCTGATCAGCAATACATCAGAGTCCTTCCTTGGGATCTTTGCATAAGTAGCAAAGCTACTGACAATGAGCACTTGTACATTTGAAAACTGACTCATAGACAACATAGTTGGACAATATTTAGTATTTATTGTGCAGATATGTTTTTTTACATAAAAATGTCTACATTTGATTTATTTACCTGTTCTTTATTGATGGGTATTTAGGACTATCCATGTGTCTGATGCTGGTCTGAGGGTTGTACTTATAAAGTGCAACATTCACCTGAAAACTAGTATCTTGGCGCTGACAGAGTGAAGACTGAAAGAAAAGAGAGAAGAGAAAACAGGGCTAAGCCCCCAGGCCGGTCAAGGTGAAGCTTCCAGCAGATTAGACTAAAAGATTTGTTGGTAACTTCTTACAGTGCTGTGCTGGGCAATAGCTTGCAACTACTTAGGCAACTGATTTGAAGATTTTGCTGATAAAGCTAAAAAAGTTCTCCATTTGAATAAACAGTGGTGACAAAACTGCCAGTCAAACACAGAGCTGATGAAAGATATCCACCCATGGGTGGGATAGTGTCTGCAACCCCTGAAATGGCATTCATTCATGGCAAGGAAAATGTAAGGGCATATATTCTGGGCAGCAACCTTTACATCAGTCATTGAATACTGTCGGATTCTCCAGCTTTCACACTACTCATCAGGTGAGTGATGCAATTTACACCCCAGGTAAGCAAGCCGTTTCCACAGTTTTCATCTGTATTTATCTATGCATGTAGCACTGGTGATTCTCCGAAAGGATACAACAAAGGGAAGAGGACTATGATCTGTCCGTAACTAAGGGACTTTTTACTACATTCCCTGCAATTCTATTGATTTCCAGACTGCTAGCTTGGGTAGAGAAATCACATCAAAAGTTCTGCATCGTACAAGCTGTTATGTATAGAATAACCAGCACACACGCAGGTACGACTGTTCATCGTCCTGGCCGAACCAGGACCCTTTTATTGGTTAAACAAACCCCACCCCCAATAAAGCAATTAACCCCAAACACTACATAAACAACAGCTGTGACAGAGCTATCCCTTTTGGCGCAATTCACATCCAGGTAAGACCAGCGACCACATCACATTCCTCCCCAATTTACAATCAAAGAAAACAAAAATGAAAGTGATCATCTTAAGCATGTGACATAGTCTCTCAAACGTGTAGAACGAACAGGACAGTTCCTCAACTGATAACGGCCCGTGCCCCTCCCTTGGTATTCAGGGCCCAAAAGCAGATCACTAGTAGGAGACATAGAAATAGACCCAGACCCCACAGCCGTAGGTGACACAGGTGGCACATCACTTTGTCCAGATCCTACATCGCCCCCTTACTGGGACTGGAGGAGGAAGAAATAATGGGCCATCATCCCCAAGAGGAGGAAGAAATGGTGGGCCAGCATCCCCAAAATCTGATGAGACTGAAACAGTGTCTGATGGCATCATATAATCCCCTTCCTGAACCTCGCCAGATTTATAGAACTTTTTAAAGAAAGATACATTCCTCGAGATGGTTACCCAACCCCTCACCACCGTAACTTTCGTGCCATGAACGGATTTCACCACCCAGGGCTCAGGCTCAAATGGCAAACTAAACTTCCCTTTTCGATGCCTATTCCTCATCATTGCGACATCACCACCAGAAAATGTCCGGGGCATAGCCCCACGGCTAATTGCCACTTTGTCATTCTTCTTCTGTATATTCTTCAGCTCTCCTGCCACGACAGCATAACTTGCAGGATGAGACCCCACTACTCGCACAAAATCACCCATAGGACGATTCATACACAAGGATATAGGACCGACTTTCGTGGTTGAATGTGGAGTCATCCGATAATTCTTCAAGAACAAAAATGTAGCACAATCTAAATCCTGACGATCAGTAACAGCAATCCTGAGGGTTTTATTAAGGGTACGCATGAAACGTTCAACCTCCACATTGGCTTGAGGCCATAAAGGAGTCACTTTATGATAAATCACACCCTGGGACTGCAAATAAAAAGAAAACTCATGGCTGGAAAAAGGAGGTCCATTGTCAGTACGTAGTTCAGAAATTAGACCATGAGTTGCCATATTATTATCAAACAAAGGAATCATACGACACGCTGTAGTAGTGTCCATAATCTCCCCCTCTGGATACTTGGAAAAATCATCGATCACCACCAACATATGACGGCCATCAGGTAGACATCCAAAGTCAGCACTAGCCCTCTGCCAAGGAAAGGAGGGAACATCTTCTGTGGTGATAGGAGCAGCAGCATCCCCTCCCCCAACAGCCTGACACAGCGCACAACCCAAATCAGTGTTCTCCACCAAAGCATCCAAACCAGGAAACCACACTTTGGATCTCAAACGAGACTTGATGGACCACATGAGCCAGGTCCACCACCCTCTGTTGTAAACACGCAGGGATCACCAACCTTGATCCCCGCAGCAAACATTCTTCCAGGGAACAGGTCAATTCATCCCGAACCTGAAACAGAGCTACTAAAGTAGATCTGGCATCATCAGTATGGCACTTGGCAGCACTCAGGACTCCATTCCACTTTCCAGTGCCAATAGCAGACAGGCATAATTGAAGACGCCCATCATGAACAGTGGCTCCCACAACCTCCTCCAGAGAAATCGGGAGAGGCAGAGAACGCTCAACAACCAACCATACATATTCCTCAATCTCCTCAGCAGCATTTTCCTCAGAAACAGATGCAGGTCAGTAATGGGAAACAAATAATCAGCTGGATTTAATGCCCCAAGACGAAAAACCACCGTCAAACAATAGTCCTGCAGCTGCAAAATCCATTTTTCAATCCGTGGCGGAGGCTTTGAGGAAGACCCCATAAACAGAGGGATGAGTGGTTTGTGGTCAGTATATACTACGAACGGCTGACCATACAAGTACAAATGGAAATGGCTACATCCCCAATGCACCGCAATGGCCTCCTTTTCTATGTGGGAATATCGCTGTTCAGTAGGAGTCAAAGTACGACTGGCATATGTCACAGGAGCCAATTCACCATTTATCCGACGCTGGGACAGGACAGCCCCCTGTCCACCTGGACTTGCATCCACAGCAAGTTCAGAGTCCAGTGCCAAATTGAAGTAAGCCAGGGTGGTATCAGCGGACAGTGCCCTTTTAGTAGCTTGAAAGGCTGATTCCTGTTCAGGACCCCAATCCCACGGAACATTAGATTTTTTAAGCTCTCGCAAAGGGGCTGTCAAATTAGACAATCCAGGGATAAAGCGACCACAGTAGTTAACCATACCCATGAAACTTCTCACACCGGACACATTAACAGGAGCAGGGGCAGTCTGTATATCACACACCTTCAATGGATCAGGAGACACACCATTTTGTGAAAAGTGATAATCAAAGAATGAAATATCAGTTTTCAGAAATTCACATTTTTCTCTGTGTAAAGTCAAACCATGATCCAGCAAACGTTGAAATAGGCCTTTAAGATGACTGTGATGTCCATCCAAAGTGGGGGAATGAACTAAAATATCATCACTGACATTTATTACTCCCTCCAGTCCTGCCAACACCCCCCGAATTGTATCCTGAAACACTTCGGAGGCACTAGAAATGCCAAAACTCAAACGTTTATAACGCCTTAGTCGGACATGCGTGGAAAAGGTGGTAACTCCCCAGGAGGCAGGGTCAAGCATCAACTGGTGATAACCAGCACGAAGATCCATTTTGGAAAACCACCTGGACCCACTAACTTCCACCACAATGTCATCAACAGTCGGGGTAAGGTGACGTTCACTTTTAATTGCCAAGTCGGGTAAACGCATATCCTCACAAATCCTAACTTCACCAGGTTGTTTAGGTTTGCGGGCAACCACAATTGGTGACACCCAAGGAGTCGGGCCCTCCACCTTTTCAATAATGTCAGCTTCCTCCAACTTTGCTCACTCCGCCTCCACCTTCGGCCGAAGATGGAAAGCCACACGCCTGTGACGTAGTGCCACTGGTTGTACAGACTCGTCAATATGCAATTTGATCATCCAATCCTTCAGACAACCTATACCATCAAATAGTTGCAAGTACTGTATCAACAAATCATCAATAGTCCACTGATGGATAGCCAATGCAAAAACTACCAGGCGTAAACTCTCAGCTGTCTGGCAACTCAGCAACATACCATGACTGTCCTTGGTGACATACACAGATGTTTTTACGTGATGGGAACCATGAGAAATCACAGCAGAGAATACACCAGCTAATGGAAGGGGTTCACTGGCTCCAAAAGCAAACGCCTTAATAGATGTCCCACTCAGTACTGGTACGTTTGGTAGTGCCCATCATCATGGGATCAGCCATCACATTAATGGACACCCCAGTGTCAATCAGTACAAAAGGGGGTCGTGATGGACGGAGCATCTGAATCAATAATACACTCACACCCAGTCAAAAGATCTGGGTTTAATCCATCACCGTTCTTTAGCCCACTCTGCCACCCCAGTTCAGACATGGCTATATGCAAATCAGTCTGACCCTGTGCCTCATAGGAACAGTCCAGCCCGAACTGCCAAGCCATGTCTTCACTGGATTCAAGCAAGCCGGGCTGAAGACGGCTGGAATGCCAGAAACCGGTCCTCGGAAGCTTGTTTCCGGTCCAGGGAAGACATGGCTTGGCAGTTCGGACTGGACTGTTCCCATGAGGCACAGGGTCAGACTGATTTGCATATAGCCGTGTCTGAACTGGGGTGGCAGAGTGGCTAAAGAACGGTGATGGTTTAAACGCAGATCTTTTGACTGGGTGTGAGTGTTTGATTGATTCAGATGCTCCGTCCATCACCACCCCCTTTTGTACTAGTGTCAATCAGAGCAGGCACTAGATGACCATCCACCTTGACATCACATTTAGGCAAGCCCCTTCATACTGGGCCCCCAGGCTGGAAGGCATGTAACACATGAACGACCTCTTCATCGTCATCCATATCTTCCAGCTCTGGAAGAGCGGCATAAACCTGGGCTGAAGATGCAGGAATAGACCCATGGACAGGAGCCAAATGGCAGACTTTTGCAAAGTGGTTCACTTCATTACAATTGGAACACCATTTCCCAACTGCAGGACAGATCCCATTATGAGGAAACAAACCCCCACAACAGTAGCATGTCCGATGTCGCTCCACCTTGCGAGGAGGCATTTTCAGTTTGTCCGACCCTCGAACCATCACAGCATTCACTGGTTCTGTCTTTACAGACTGTTGAAGAGCAGCATCCATGTGGGCCACCCTAACCATTGAAAGTTCTTTAGACCGACCACAGGTCAACATATCTGCCATCTGTATATTGGGCACCTGGCGTATCGCTTCACGAAGCTTGCTGGAATAACAGCCCTGTATAAATTGGGCCCTTATCTCATCTGCAGCATTAGGTAACCTACAGGTGCTAGCCAATACCCGCAATCGGGCAAAGAAAACATAAACTTACCCATTAGGCAGCTGCCTTGCCTGACGTAG
Source organism: Lissotriton vulgaris (assembly GCF_964263255.1). Taxonomy (NCBI): domain Eukaryota; kingdom Metazoa; phylum Chordata; class Amphibia; order Caudata; family Salamandridae; genus Lissotriton; species Lissotriton vulgaris. The sequence goes on from NW_028249386.1 coordinate 537,131, forward strand.
CTGAAACCTCTCATAATCAGGATTCCCCAGAGGTTGAAAAATGTGCTGTCAGAGCCTGTTTCAACGTGTCATAAGTGTTAGGAGTCTATTCCACCACCGACTGTCCCAGCCGATGTATCGCCGCCCCTACAAGATGTAGTAACATTCGGCGCTTCTGCTCTTCATCCAGATTAATGGCCTCAAAGTAGGTCTCCAAGTGATCAACCCACTCTTTTCATCGAGCAGACTGGGAAGAAGGGGCGCCATCCAACAAGAAATGTTCCAGAGGAGGAATGGTTGACATTATAAAATCTTTATGTATGGATGTTACAACAGAAAGTTAAAAAAGAATGCCTGTAACCACTGAGGAACACCTGCCACGAGCTGCCCAGTGGAACAAAACATTCACTAGTTCGCTGTTACAGCTCCACTGAAGCTCCGCTGAAGAAAACTGTACGAAACTGACAGCCTCCGCGCTGTCAGGGCCGCGAGCCAGCCGGTCAGCTGACTCACGCACAGTTACGGCTCCGGCCACGCCCCCAAATACAGTCGGAGCGGGCTGGGAAGGAGGAATCCCTCAAGCCGAACGCCGTCCATGAAGGAACCACTGGAGCCTGGCCAACAGCGCAACAAGAAGAAGGAACACGAACGCAGGAACCGCCCCAGCGAAGCACCGCAGCTTCACTGCCACACAAGAACGAGGGGCGGGAGAACAGCCTCAAATTCCGGACCTTCGTCGCCAAAAATGTTATGTATAGAATAACCAGCACACACGCAGGTATGACGTCATCGTCCTGGCTGAACTAGGAACCTTTTATTGGTTAAACAAACCCCACCCCAATAAACCAATTAACCCCAAACAAAACATAAACGCCATTCACATCCAGGTAAGACCAGCGACCACATCACACAAGCATGATGTAATTTTCCTTGTTGTGCGGTATGTTGACGCACCATGAACAGGCCATTACCTAATTTTTGCACTCTGTCTGCATTTCCCTATTACCTGTAAGAAAAACAGAATGGGCAGGGCAGCAAAATAGGGTCTGTTCAGAAGAACTCTGAGCTGCACAAGCAAATGCATATGGATTGTTTGGGGACACATGACTGATAATGTTCAAAAACGGGTCCGCATGCCAGTCCTTGTCCTTCATTTTTTTATTCCAAATGTTTTGATGGGATATGGTTGATGGGCCTTACAACAGATTTTGTGGATTGTCAATGGATTGGTTTACAGGGCTTCGAAAGAGCATGGGCTAATATGTTAGTTAGTGAGCATCCAATATTAAATTGAATGAAACACCTGCTCAAAATGTTTGATTCCTATATCGGATCTCTTGGTTTTTTCCAGACATTCATAGATCCACCTGTGAACCTCTGGGAGAGTCTTACCATAGGTTTTTTTCAGCTAGATCTTTTTCCTAGTGCCCATTACATTTCTTTTGGGTGTTTAGGGGACTGAGGGCTGCAAGTTTCTTTAACTTATATTTGTGAAAGAAAGTTAATTCTGAGCTCTACCTTCACTTCACAAGATTTAAATTAAGTTTGATTTGAACCTCTACTGAGGTCAACAAACAGAAAAAAATACATTTGAATTTTATGTTACAAAACCAGTTACAATGTACCTGCTTTAAAATATTTTTAAGAAACTCTTTGACAATCATTAGGTGGCGTAAAGACATTATCCGTCCTTGTACTGTGGCTATATTATATCTAAGACAGATAGGTTTTGAGTAACCACGTCTGGCCTCTACCAGAGTCAGGTGTGGACAAACAGACAATATATGTAATAAATCTTGCACTCCTCCATTACAAAAATCGCATAAGCCTGTTGTGTTGTCAGAATTGTTCCAGTTCATTGAAAAAGCTTTAATGGTAAAATACCCATCTGCATTAGAATAATATAGCTCCAGACCCTGTAGACTAATGTAAAAATATAGATCTCCTTGCAGAGTTTTATATTCTACAATATCTGCATACTGTTTTAATTGAGAATAATGCTTGACATTGAGGTCATGGTTTATTCTTATTGAGGTCATGGTTTATTCTTAGGGTCAAGTTTTTAAAGAATAACCTCAGATGTGCAGGGGACCAAGACTTTAAAAAGCGCCATTGCGCAATGTGAACGATTTAATGTTATACTAAGATTCTTATGAAAAGTGTATTGCAACAACTCGTTTTTAAAGGTCTCCAGTTTTAGTATGCTCCTTAATGTGCCTGGATCGGTGTGAAAGAGATTATAAGCTCATCTTATTATATAAACAATGGCTCTAGCATAAGAGCTGACTAGAGACAGCTCAAGGTGTAATGCTTGGACTGGACAGCTTGATTAACGTTCATCATTTTACAAAGCAAGTTCTCTTCTCTTATATTTGCTGTTTGCCAGTTATTAGTTGGGATATATTCTAGAACATAAGATAAGATAGAAGGTATTTTCATATGGTAAACCTCTAATCAAGAGTGAAGATGTCCATGCCCAGAAGAAGAATAGAGCCGCTTCAGTGCGCCAATATGGGTGTCTGCTTTGAGGCCTATGTGCTGGAGATGGGAAGAGTTTTGTACGATTTGTAAAACAATTCTCACTTTAGAGGTATATTCTTTAACTACCTCTATTGGTTTTCCCCCGAGTGTCCACTTAAAATGAGAGAATTGTTATTTTCCTCTAAAAGGTACAACTTTTGTTTTGAGAATATTTGCCATTAAGAAGTTTTCTTCTATGTAGCAAGATAACGCGTTTAGATTTCATTGTAGGTCGATTGGTGTGAGATCTGATATAACAACATCCTCATCATACATCAAAATGTGGATATTGCTAGATGCTATTTTTAGAGGAAAGCTGTTAATTAAAAAAAAAACAATCCGGGAGATTCCTTATTTAGAGGGAAAATAGAAGAGGGGCCAAAAGACAACCTTGTTTTAACCCGTTTGGTGTAACTATTGATTGGGTTAATCCCTTTTCTCCCCCAATTTGAACTCTGCACCATGTTGCTCTATGTAGTGAAATAAATATAATTAAAAGCTTGTCGGGTAGTCCTAACTTCTTTAGCATCTTCCAGAGGGTAGGTCTGTCTTCACTATTGAAAAGCAGTTGTGAAGTCTACAAATACACCATAGACGACCTGTGATTTTGGTGTTACATATTTGTCTGTAATGGTCAGGAATGCCATAATATTATCAGTTACAGAGTGTTTTGGGTGGAATCCAGTTTGTAATTGGAATCACTCCTCTAGAAAAGGCCCAGTCTTTTCAGTTGGTCCAGGATGCTGGGCGTGAAGATCTTTCTGGAGGCGTCCAGCCGGGCAATTTGACTGTAGTTACTGGGTATTAAACAAGAGTCTTTTTTAAGGAAGAAATCTTAATTCTGCCCTGCCTTGAGTTTGGAATATTTCTGCAATCGTAAAAAAAGGGATATGGGGGGCTAAAAGTGTGCTCCACTCTGAATTACTTTGAAGAACATTAATCGGAATTTTGTCAGGTCTCATTGCTGCAGAAGATCTAGCGTCCTTTATATATTGAGCAATTTGCCATTCTGTTGGTGCTGAAATATCCTAATTCTTTTTTATCTTCATGTGAATATATTTGCACAATTTATCTGAGATCTTGTTTACATTATATAAGTCATGGATTTATTTTTCTCAGTGAAGTGATAATGCCAGAGAAGCTTGCAGGGATTTCCTTGTTCCTGTTGCTTTAACAATTATGCTTCAGAATGCCCTGCTGTTTTTTTGTTTAAATACAGTCTGAAGGTCAAGGCAGTTTTTATCCTTTAGGTCTTGGCGTTTTTTTGCTTTTTCCTGTTCGCAGACTTTTTTTAACTTTAAGATTTCTTTCTGTCTGATCCCGAGTAGTGCTGAAATTACCGTCTGATCAATTTCTTTAAGATAATAATTGCGTGGTCTGGAGACTTTCTTTTTTGTTGCTTAGTGCCTTTTCCTGGCCATTTGATTTTTCCTGGAGGATAGTCACAATGGTGGAAAGAGTATTTTCGAATCTTGTTATGGAATTCAGATGCGTTTTTGTATTGATTTAGTTGCAAAGCGATTAATACAGAGTGCATTTTGTTAATGGTATTGGAGTTCCATATTATCCATCCTTTTTTCTGCTCAATATCAGCATTGTCATTCTCCTGCGTTAAGGCCCATGGGAATGTAGACTGTATTGCATGATCGCTTTCTTGTGTACATTTCGTATATAGATATAGGGCTTTTCTGAATAAGTCCTGACTACAAATTATGTAGTCTAAAATAGAGGAGCAACAGATTACTTTTCTCGTGAAGACAGGGGGCAAGTTTCCTATACTCGCTTGTTTAATATGACTCCATTTATTGCATGCATTAATGTGAGAAATATTTTCCTGCATTTACCTTCTTTTATTGTTGGAAATACGGGTGCTGGAATGGACCATGCTTCCTCTTGTTATTTGAACCCCCATTTTTCCTGGAGTGCATTTGAGATATTCCCATTAAATCTCTTGTTAAAATTATGGGAGGGTACCCTTTTGATTGTATTTCAGATTCTATGTTCTCAAATGTTTTTATCATTAAAGAGTTAAAAGCTAGTCTTGGGAATGTAAACAATATAAATTGGCAGATCCTGAGTGGCATCTAAACTTTCTTTCCAAGACTTTATCTTAATGCATTGGGCATTGGTACTAAGCAAATCAATTACTTCCAGATCCCACTGCATTAATTTCCCTAATAAGTCTGTGAGTCCCCCTTTTGCATGGCCCCTTCTCATGGCCTCCACTGGGATTTCATATACAAATTAATGTTTTTGATTTATAGAGCCCATGTTTCTTGGAGGGTCAATATTGCAAGAGAATTTTCCAGGAAGAGTGCTAGCAGAGTGAGTAAGACATGTGGGACACAAGGAAAGCTAAGAAAAGACTGAGAATAACTGCTGGACAGAAAAGGTGTGCACCGACTTGCCTGATGAATCTAAGAAAAACCAAGAAACTGTTATAACAACACAAAAGCATATCACTGTGGGGAAAGACCAAATCGAGAACTTCTATACAAAAAGAATTCCCTGTTAAAATACTTTTACAAAAAAATTAAGGAAATATTATATCATTAATTAAGGATAAAAAGTGGGGACAAATCATATGGGTACACCCAGTACAAAGATCCCGGCCATCTCAGTCAATCCAATAGGTACACAAGGAGGTTCTCTGCAACTGCCACCTGATAGCACCCCATACATGCTGATTCTGAAAAGTGCCCGCCTATATCAAGGGCAGAAGTTAAGATACTGAAGCCTTGATGCGAAAGTCTTCCCACTGGTTACGTGTGAAATCCTGTTTTTATGGTGATCCTTTTAGAAAAATTCTATACCCCCGAAGGATGAGTTGGGTTAGTAACTCAAGGAGAACCACTAAAGATCCTGGTTCAATTTTTACTAGAGCGCCTGAACTATCTTGTAGAATGTCACGAGGGAATACGAGTCCTGCCGCTTGGCTTTTTTATAGACTCCCAGGGTGAGCCAGTACGATCTCCATTGGGCCCAAAATTCTTAAGCTCTCTCATTACATACCCGTTATCATCAAATATATCCATCTTCAATCGAGCAGGGCTTTTAAGTGATCTGGCAATGATTGATTGACTCCCTATGGATACAGAGATGAATAACCAGGAAGGAGCTTTGGAGGCCACATCCACTACAAACGCAGCATCCCAATGGCAACTACTTCATCCTGGAGCTTCCTTTCTATCTATTACCACAGAGGCAAAACTAAATGTCTACCCAAAACATTGCAGGCAGGAATTCAAAAAAGAAAAACGATGACAGGTTAAGCTTTGTTTGCTCTATTCACTTCATATGTGTCCAAGAGACCTGTATGATGGATCCTTTTTATTTAGATGGATATTATGCTCTGTTTCAACCGGCATTTGCATCATCAGCAGGAAGGGTGCGGGTGGTCTTGTCACTTTTGTTTCTGATAAAATCACAGATCCTAATGTGTTACGTAATGGTCCTGACTTCAGTTCTTGGTTTCCTTGATATCTCTAATGGGGGAGTTTGATATCTTGCAGATAAACATTTATAACATTGTTTTTAATCAACAGGCGTGTAAAGTAATTGATGATCCGGCTGACTTTTTGTACTTTTTTCCTGCATTCAAAAAAGGAGGTTGTTTTTCTGTGGGTAGGGGACTTCAACATTTCATTATGCCCTCCTAGAGATAGTAATCTGTTGGTCTTCCTTTAGAAAATTATTTCATTAGGGCAAACTATAAACACAATAGCCTAGGTGATGCTTTGAATACCCATATATTAATCTAACAATCACAAGTGAGGTTTCTTCAAAAGACTGCCAAACCATCCCTATTTTCAGACCTTCCCCTTGCCCTGGAGTAATTTAAAAACATTCCAAACTGTTTCAATGATCATAATCCAGTGAGCTTTACTTTAAAATCTAATGTAAAGAAAAATATAATACTGAATATAATGGCTATAAACTGGTGTACTATAGGAATAAAAGAATGAGAGTCAACTGGGAAAAAATAGGCTCGGTGAAGACTAGCCCAAAAATATTTTAAGATTATATGGAGTCTATCATGGTCTGCCTGTCAGAAAAAAACACCCATACATTTGTATTAATGGAGTTTGAGCATCTATGCGAATCAATTGCAAAGGATTTAACTTTTAATAGGGCAAATCATGAGGGACCCTTATATCGATGGTTTAGTGCTGCAAGCACTGCTGCCCACAAACGCTTGAAGTGCACACTCAAATCATCCCCTCTCTGCATAGTGGATGCCCAAAATGCAAGGAGTGAATACAAGGCTATATTGGAAGAAAGGGAAAGGGAAATAAGAAACAAAGCATGGGAGGACTTATCAGCGGCTGCTCTATTGAGAACAGCAGTACGTTTTTGGAGATAATTAATCACTCGTACTTCTCTGAATTTTATACCTCAAAGGTGGAAGCTTTGATCCCATTAGAAGAGTGGGTAACCGACTGTACTGGACCGTTTCAGCCTGATGACGGAAGTCTTCAGCCAAGTGATGCTCCAACTAGGCCCGTCATTTTGGGTTCAGCCCCAGTGTCCCATAACACCTCCATAGATTTAAATGAAGTGGTCATGGCTATCACCCAGTCTGCCCCGAGGAATGTCCCAGGCCTTGGTGGGCTACCTATTGATTTTTTCAAATGTACATCTATGGAGTCCATTACTAACAAATGTGTAATGGATATCGGTTAAGGGTACCATTCCTGAATCCTGTGGAGTGGCCATTTTAGTCCTCATTTATAAAAAGGGAGATATATTAAAGCCAGATTGATATAGATCAATGTCCCTTACTTATTCCATCACAAAGATCCCGGAGAAAGTAATCTTGTCCCGCCTGGAGAACTGGGTGGAAGAGAATAAGAGCCAGACACTAGCCTAGTTTCTATTTAGACCCAGCATACGGACAGTAGACCAAAGGCTAAATCTCCATCTCATTACCAGTACAAATAGGAAAGCAAAAAAGGAGGCTATTAATGTGACAATCTTTGTCTTATCGATTGGTTTTGATTAAGTCAACAGTGATAGACTAAGGGAAATAATGTATAGCCTGGGGGTTTAAACAGAACTCCTTAGTCTAATAAAACGCTTGCATTTGACTTGAAAGTTACAGTTTGGTATGGCTGTAAGATGGAAAAAAATCACAAATAGAGTGTTTAGGAGGAGTAAGACAGAGATGCATATTAGCCCCATTTCTTTCCTGATTTACATAAATGGAATGACGGAACATCTATTACAGACAGGTAAGGACTTACCAAGCATGGGAGGGTCATCAATACCAAGACACAGAAAATGCAACATTGTTCCCTCACAAGGCAATGGTCTTTAGGGCTGCTTGGATCACTTTGTGGAGATTATGTAGGGTTCGGATCTAAAAGTGAATTACTCAGAGTCCTACATAATGGCTTGTGAGCTGCTAAGCACTTAAACTAAGCATTTGAGAATGGCAGTACTAAATAATTATTATTAATCTAGGGATAATTTTTAGTCCCTCCTTAATGTGGAATTCACATATCCTAATAAAATCTCAACAAATGGATAGGAACATGAAAGTAATTTTCCGCATCGCATGGAAGCTAAAACACAAACCATTAGCCGAGATGATAGCCCTCTACAAAACAAAATGCACCTCTGCTGCCCTTTATGAGGCTTGGGGTGTGGGGGTATCAAAACCTGGAAGCACTCCGACATAGAGAAAAAGGTTTAACACGCAGGTTGCTTGCAGTCCCCCAAAACTCTGCCAATTTGCCTACCTTGAGGAGTTGGCTTTACCATTTATAGGGGACCAGTTAGGAGAAGCCTCACTTCTTTTATTTATTAAATGCTGGCCAAACCCAGAGGCTGGTACAGTACGAGTGTGTATTTCTGATTGCTTATCTCTAGAAAATGCAAAGAAAATACCCTGTCTTGCATACTTAAAATCATCTTTCCAAAAATGTGGCCAAATAGAAATGCTCTCTGGCCCGCAATGTGTTGCTGCAGATTGTAAAGAGATTGTGGAATGTTGTTTTTTGGAGGCACATCTGGTTGAGAGATTAGAGTGCACTGAAAATGAAGACTGTTGAGAGTTATTTGCAAATATCAACTGGCAAAATCAGAACCATATCTTATATAACTAGAGAATCCAATTTATCAATGTTTCTTACTTTTTTAAACTGAATGTAATTTATTTTAACATTGTCCTCCTGACACAATGCGTTTGGCAGCATAAATTACCTGCTGTAATTGCAATAATGTTACAAAACAGAGCACGCATCACTTTATGTTATTTTGTCCACTATAATCTGGCCCGAGATCCATCTTCTTGGCATCTGTGTTGCACATGGTAGAGATCAGGCAATATCTGATAGTGATGGAGTACTTACAAAAATTATCCTTGATAGAATGTTGTAATGTACCTTTTACTCAATGCACTCTCCCTACAGAAGTTCTCTCCCTTGCTGCTCAGCTTATGATGAGGTCGGATAGAATGTTGATTGTGTTTGGATTGGAAGAGAGAATCAGTTGGTGTGGATGGGCTGAGCAGTGAGGAGCCGGCTCCCGGTGGGGCACTTTAAAGGATCTTACTTATTACATCTTATACACGTAACCAAGAAGTGATCTTGTGAATAAAGCTAGGATCCTGTTTTACATCACTTGGTTACGGATATTTCATCTTTGTAACACTGGCGACAATCTAAAAGAACCCTACGCCTGGACATTAAAGGAACTAAAGACATTAAGGACTCTAAGGTATGAAAAATTCTTTATGACTGAAGCAAACTGGCACTGACCCAAGCCCCACCAGTGACCCTGTCATCGGTCGCCCACAACGCAAGGTACCAGTTCCTTCCTTGTATTGGCCTGAATGACTGCATTAGGAAATCATTTTTGGCCTGGATATCAATTCTTCCACAACGTCTTGATGGTGTCTCCTGTGTATGAACAGTTTAACTTGCACTTTCCAGTTCCTTTTGGTCTCATACTTTGTCTGTCTTCTGTTGCTACAGTTGTGGAATTTAGTTTAGCAGACTGACTGCTGTTTGGGAACTGGCAGCAGCAGTAACATACCGGCACCCCTCTGAGACTTACTGTTTAAGAAGTGTCAGTGTGTCCTGGCATGCTTGGGAAGAGTGTTCCCCTTCGTGGGTCTCTACTCAAGAAGGTACTTTCAGTGCAGAGTGTCACAAATCATGTATTTCATCATACAGTGACCAAAGTGTTCTGGTAAATACTGACATTCCTGAGAACTCTTATGCTGATTTTATTAACCTGCAGCCTGTGTGAAGCTGGAAGTGGATTTTGTCTGCCACCATTTGGCGAGTACCGTGTGCTAAATTGTGTCTTTTGGCATACTCTACATTTCTTTGGGACCGCACTACAGTGGACACTTCAACTGTCTTGTTGTTTTTGTTTAAAGCGGTGTGCAAGCCGCATAATGCGCTTACCTGCTTACTTTAATGGTCGCGAGGAGCAGCTCTGTCCTTATTCTGACGTCTTTCGGAGTTTAACTGCTTCTACGGTGATCACAGCATTGACGTGCTGAGAGCCATCCGGTGCAGCGTACCCTGCGTCCCGACATCTTAGGATTGACAGATCACAGTGTATTCCTCTCATTTTGCCAAACACGTCTTATAAGCCATTTACAATGCAGCAAGTGTTTCGCCACATAGTACATGATGGATAGCATTTGTGGCCCATTGTTTGTACATTATTAAAGCTGAACAAGAATATGGACATTTCCCGCGACATGGCGTTTTTTTGGAGATATATTCGACATTGAAATTTGTGAACCAGCGCATTGGGTGGCAACAGCAACATGCAGCTCATTGTCAAAGACTCTGTATGGTGAGGATTTCGGGTGAGACATCGCTACCGGAGCAACATACTTCACATTTTTTTCCATTTTCATTGTTAAGAAATGGGTTGGGCGGTGTTGAGATTTGTTTGTAGGGTGATTTTTTTGAGATTGTGCACAGTTATGAATCATAGGGTTGTGTGTACTCTTATTATGCACCAGTTCTGGTTTTTAGGGCGGTGAGTACCCATTAGTTTTAGTATGGTTGTTATTAGGAACACGTGTTTGAATGAAAACGCCTTGTATGGAGTGTTTTGTTTTTCAGTATTTCTTAGTATGATGCTTTATGGGGTTGTCTCATCTTGCAAAATGCTTTCCTTTATTATGAGGCTAGTTTTTGAGAGATATCTCTTGAGTATGTACTAGACTGTGCGTTATGGGTACGCACGTGGGAAGTTTACCTCTTGTGTAACTGATACCAAGTATGTGGTTGTTGCCTCTTGGAGGTGTTTGGACTGTGCATTGTGGCTGTGCACATTGGGTTTAGAGATACCAAACATATGTTTGACTTGGGTTTAAAGAAGCCCATAATATGTTTGACTTGGGTTTAAGCAGACCCATAATATGTTGCTTTGGATTATGGGATACCCTGGATTTACTTTGGATTTGAAAATTCCCATATAAGATTTAAGAGTGTTTTTGGGATTGTATTTACCCTGTCTTGGAATGGGTGGAGTCTTATTCCTCTTCTTTGAGGTAGACCTGTTCTGCCATTGGTATATGCAGTTGAGGGTTGTAGATCCCTGTTCTGCCACCGTTTTGTGCCTTAGTTTGTGGCGCAATGGGTACTCTGTGAGATGTGTTCGTATTGTACCCGCAGTTTGGGGTGTGAGTTATGGTAGATAGTATCTACTGTTTTTAAGTTTTTGGAAATGTATTTATTTAACTTGCATTCTTGTTGTTTATGATCATTATTGTGTGTGTAGTAATTGTACTTATTTTATGCATCCTCTTTTACTCTCATTTGCATGTTTCACAACTTTCATGCATTTGATTGTTTTGATCATTATAGAAGGGGGGGTGATGTAATATTTTGTTATTAATGCATCCTTCTTTACTGAAACGTGTGTTTTATCACCTACACACATTTTGAAATGTTTTCCATCATTATAAGGGGGGAAATGTGTTGTAATGTAGCTTTAACTCAATGCACTCTCCCTACAGAAGTTCTCTCCCTTGCTGCTCAGCTTATGATGAGGTCAGATAGAATGTGAATTGTGTTTGGATTGGAAGAGAGAATCAGTTGGTGTGGATGAGCTGAGTAGTGAGGAGCCTGCTCCCGGTGGGGCACTTTAAAGGATCTTACTTATTACATCTTATACATGTAACCAAGAAGTGATCTTGTGAATTAAGCTGAGATCCTGTTTTACATCACTTGGCTTACGGATCTTTCATCTTTGTAACTGGCGACGATCGAAAAAAAACCTACGCCTGCACATTAAAGGAACTAAAGACATTAAGGACTCTAAGGTATGAAAAATTCTTTATGACTGAATCAAACTGGCACCGACCCAAGCCCCACCAGTGACCCTGTCATCGGTCGCCCAGAACGCAAGGTACCAGTTCCTTCAATGTATTGGCCTGAATGACTGCATTGGGAAATCATTTTTGGCCTGGATATCAATTCTTCTACAATGTTTTGATGGTGTCTCCTTTGTATGAACAGTTTAACTTGGACTTTCCAGTTCATATTGGACTCATACTGTGTCTGTCTTCTGTTGCTACAGTTGTGGAATTTAGTTTAGCAGAGTGACTGCTGTTTGGGAACTGGCAGCAACAGTAACATACCGGCACCCCTCTGAGATTTACTGTTCAAGAAGTGTCAGTGTGTCCTGGCATGCTTGGGAAGTGTGTTCCCCTTCATGGGTCTCTACTTAAGAAGGTACTTTCAGTGCAGAGTGTCACAAATCATGTATTTCATCATACAGTGACCAAAGTGTTCTGGTAAATACTGACATTCCTGAGAACTCTTATGCTGATTGTATTAACCTGCAGCCTGTGTGAAGCTGGAAGTGGATTTTGTCTGCCACCATTTGGCGAGGACCGTGTGCTAAATTTTGTATTTTGGCATACTCTACATTTCTTTGGGACCGTACTACAGTGGACACTTCAACTGTCTTGTTGTTTTTGTTTAAATCGGTGTGCAAGCCGCATAATGCGCTTACCTGCTTACTTTAATGGTCGCGAGGAGCAACTCTGCCCTTATTCTGACGTCTTTCGGAGTTTAGCTGCTTCTACGGCGATCACAGCATTGACGTGCTGAGAGCCATCCGGTGCAGCGTACCCTGCATCCCGACATCTTAAGATTGACGGATCACAGTGTATTCCTCTCATTTTGCCAAACACGTCTTATTAGCCATTTAAAATGCAGCAAGTGTTTCGCCACATAGTACATGACAGATAGCATTTGTGGCCCATTGTTTGTACATTATTAAAGCTGAACAAAAATATGGACATTTCCCACAACATGGCGTTTTTTTGGGAGATATATTCGACAATGAATTTGTGAACCAGCGTATTGGGTGGCAACAGCAACGTGCAGCTCATTGTCAAAGACTCTGTATGGTGAGGATTTCGGGTGAGACATCGCTACCGGAGCAACACACTTCACATTTTTCTCCATTTTCATTGTTAAGAAATGGGTTGGGCGGTGTTGAGATTTGTTTGTAGGGTGATTTTTTTGAGATTGTGCACAGTTATGAATCATAGGGTTGTGTGTACTCCTATTATGCCCCAGTTCTGGTTTTTAGGGAGGTGAGTACCCATTATTTTTAGTATGGTTATTCTTAGGAACACGTGTTTGAATGAAAACGTCTTGTATGGAGTGTTTTGTTTTTCAGTATTTCTTAGTATGATGCTTTATGGGGTTGTCTCATCTTGCAAAATGTTTTCTTTTATTATGAGGCTAGTTTTTGAGAGATACCTCTTGAGTATGTACTAGACTGTGCGTTATGGGTACGCACGTGGGAAGTTTACCTCTCGTGTAACTTCTTCTGTTGGTTTTGCTGATACCAAGTATGTGGTTGTTGCCTCTTGGAGGTGTTTGGACTGTGCATTTTGGCTGTGCACTTTGGGTTTAGAGATACCAAACATATGTTTGACTTGGGTTTAAAGAAACCCATAATATGTTTGACTTGGGTTTAAGCAGACCCATAATATGTTGCTTTGGATTAAGGGATACCATGGATTTACTTTGGATGTGAAAATTCCCATATAAGATTTAAGAGTGTTTTTGGGATTGTATTTACCCTGTCTTGGAATGGGTGGAGTCTTATTCCTCTTCTTTGAGGTAGACCTGTTCTGCCATTGGTATATGCAGTTGAGGGTTGTAGATCCCTGTTCTGCCACAGTTTTGTGCCTTAGTTTGTGGCGCAATGTTTACTCTGTGAGATGTGTTCGTATTGTACCCGCAGTTTGGGGTGTGAGTTATGGTGGATGGTATCTACTGTTTTTAAGTTTTTGGAAATGTATTTATTTAACTTGCATTCTTGTTGTTAATGATCATTATTAAGGGGAGATGTGTGTAGTAATTGTACTTATTTTATCCATCCTCTTTTACTCTCATGTGTATATTTCACAACTTTCATGCATTTGATTGTTTTGATCATTATAGAAAGGGGGTGATGTAATATTTTGTTATTAATGCTTCCTTCTTTGCTGAAACATGTGTTTTATCACCTACACACATTTTGAAAGGTTTTCCATCATTATAAGGGGGGAAATGTGTTGTAATGTAGCTTTTACTCAATTCACTCTCCCTACAGAAGTTCTCTCCCTTGCTGCTCAGCTTATGATGAGGTAGATAGAATGTGAATTGTGTTTGGATTGGAAGAGAGGGTCAGTGGGTGTGGATGGGCTGAGCAGTGAGGAGCCTGCTCCTGGTGGGGCACTTTAAAGGATCTTACTTATTACATCTTATACATGTAACCAAGAAGTGATCTTGTGAATAAAGCTGGGATCCTGTTTTACATCACTTGGCTTACGGATCTTTCATCTTTGTAACACTGGTGACGATCTTAACCCTTTCGATGCTGATGACGAGCTCAGCTCGTCATCACCCACGGGTGTCGTGTGCTGATGACGAGCTGAGCTCGTCATGGGAACAGCAAAATGGCAAAATCCAGCACAGGACGGGAAAACTGCCAGCAGCCATGTGGTTAAAGAACCCTACGCCTGGACATTGAAGGAATTAAAAACATTAAGGACTCTAAGGTATGAAAAATTCTTTATGACTGAATCAAACTGGCACAGACAAAATCCCCACCAGTGACCCTGTCATCGGTCGCTCACAACGCAAGGTACCAGTTCCTTCCCTGTATTGGCCTGAATGACTGCATTGGGAAATCATGTTTGGCCTGGATATCAATTCTTCTACAACGTTTTGATGGTGTCTCCTGTGTATGAACAGTTTAACTTGGACTTTCCAGTTCCTATTGGACTCATACTTTGTCTGTCTTCTGTTGCTACAGTTGTGAAATTTAGTTTAGCAGAGTGACTGCTGTTTGGGAACTGGCAGCAACAGTAACATACCGGCACCCCTCTGAGATTTACTGTTCAAGAAGTGTCAGTGTGTCCTGACATGCTTGGGAAGTGTGTTCCCCTTCGTGGGTCTCTACTCAAGAAGGTACTTTCAGTGCAGAGTGTCACAAATCATGTATTTCATCATACAGTGACCAAAGTGTTCTGGTAAATACTGACATTCCTGAGAACTCTTATGCGGATTTTATTAACCTGCAGCCTGTGTGAAGCTGGAAGTGGATTTTGTCTGCCACCATTTGGCGAGTACCGTGTGCTAAATTGTGTCTTTTGGCATACTCTACATTTCTTTGGGACCGCACTACAGTGGACACTTCAACTGTCTTGTTGTTTTTGTTTAAAGCGGTGTGCAAGCTGCATAATGCGCTTACCTGCTTACTTTAATGGTCGCGAGGAGCAGCTCTGTCCTTATTCTGACGTCTTTCGGAGTTTAGCTGCTTCTACGGCTATCACAGCATTGACGTGCTGAGAGCCATCCGGTGCAGCGTACCCTGCGTCCCGACATCTTAGGATTGACAGATCACAGTGTATTCCTCTCATTTTACCAAACACGTCTTATTAGCCATTTACAATGCAGCAAGTGTTTCGCCACATAGTACATGACGGATAGCATTTGTGGCTCATTGTTTGTACATTATTAAAGATGAACAAGAATATGGACATTTCCAGCGACATGGCATTTTTTTTGGAGATATATTCGACATTGAAATTTGTGAACCAGCGCATTGGGTGGCAACAGCAATGTGCAGCTCATTGTCAAAGACTCTGTATGGTGAGGATTTCGGGTGAGACTTCGCTACCGGAGCAACACACTTCACATTTTTCTCCATTTTCTTTGTTAAGAAATGGGTTGGGCGGTGTTGAGATTTGTTTGTAGGGTGATTTTTTTGAGATTGTGCACAGTTATGAATCATAGGGTTGTGTGTACTCTTATTATGCCCCAGTTCTGGTTTTTAGGGAGGTGAGTACCCATTATTTTTAGTATGGTTATTCTTAGGAACACGTGTTTGAATGAAAACGTCTTGTATGGAGTGTTTTGTTTTTCAGTATTTCTGAGTATGATGCTTTATGGGGTTGTCTCATCTTGCAAAATGTTTTCCTATATTATGAGGCTAGTTTTTGAGAGATATCTCTTGAGTATGTACTAATGTACTAGACTGTGCGTTATGGGTACGCACGTGGGAAGTTTACCTCTCGTGTAACTTCTTCTATTGGTTTTGCTGATACCATGTATGTGGTTGTTGCCTCTTGGAGGTGTTTGGACTGTGCATTTTGGCTGTGCACATTGGGTTTAGAGATACCAAACATATGTTTGACTTGGGTTTAAAGAAACCCATAATATGTTTGACTTGGGTTTAAGCAGACCCATAATATGTTGCTTTGGATTAAGGGATACCCTGGATTTACTTTGGATTGGAAAATTCCCCTATAAGATTTAAGAGAGTTTTTGGGATTGTATTTACCCTGTCTTGGAATGGGTGGAGTCTTATTCCTCTTCTTTGAGGTAGACCTGTTTTGCCATTGGTATATGCAGTTCAGGGTTGTAGATCCCTGTTCTGCCACAGTTTTGTGCCTTAGTTTGTGGCGCAATGTTTACTCTGTGAGATGTGTTCGTATTGTACCCGCAGTTTGGTGTGTGAGTTATGGTGGATGGTATCTACTGTTTTTAAGTTTTTGGAACTTTATTTATTTAACTTGCATTCTTGTTGTTTATGATCATTATTAAGGGGAGATGTGTGTAGTAATTGTACTTATTTTATCCATCCTCTTTTACTCTCATTTGTATATTTCACAACTTTCATGCATTTGATTGTTTTGATCATTATAGAAGGGGGTGATGTAATATTTTGTTATTAATGCTTCCTTCTTTGCTGAAACGTGTGTTTTATCACCTAGACACATTTTGAAAGGTTTTCCATCATTATAAGGGGGGAAATGTGTTGTAATGTAGCTTTTACTCAATTCACTTTCCCTACAGAAGTTCTCTCCCTTGCTGCTCAGCTTATGATGAGGTAGATAGAATGTGAATTGTGTTTGGATTGGAAGAGAGGGTCAGTGGGTGTGGATGGGCTGAGCAGTGAGGAGCCTGCTCCTGGTGGGGCACTTTAAAGGATCTTACTTATTACATCTTATACATGTAACCAAGAAGTGATCTTGTGAATAAAGCTGGGATCCTGTTTTACATCACTTGGCTTACGGATCTTTCATCTTTGTAACACTGGTGACGATCTTAAAGAACCCTACGCCTGGACATTAAAGGAATTAAAAACATTAAGGACTCTAAGGTATGAAAAATTCTTTATGACTGAATCAAACTAGCACCGACAAAATCCCCACCAGTGACCCTGTCATCGGTCGCTCACAACGCAAGGTACCAGTTCCTTCCCTGTATTGGCCTGAATGACTGCATTGGGAAATCATGTTTGGCCTGGATATCAATTCTTCTACAACGTTTTGATGGTGTCTCCTGTGTATGAACAGTTTAACTTGGACTTTCCAGTTCCTATTGGACTCATACTTTGTCTGTCTTCTGTTGCTACAGTTGTGGAATTTAGTTTAGCAGAGTGACTGCTGTTTGGGAACTGGCAGCAGCAGTAACATACCAGCACCCCTCTGAGATTTACTGTTCAAGAAGTGTCAGTGTGTCCTGACATGCTTGGGAAGTGTGTTCCCCTTCGTGGGTCTCTACTCAAGAAGGTACTTTCAGTGCGTCGTGTCACAAATCATGTATTTCATCATACAGTGACCAAAGTGTTCTGGTAAATACTGACATTCCTGAGAACTCTTATGCTGATTTTATTAACCTGCAGCCTGTGTGAAGCTGGAAGTGGATTTTGTCTGCCACCATTTGGCGAGTACCGTGTGCTAAATTGTGTCTTTTGGCATACTCTACATTTCTTTGGGACCGCACTACAGTGGACACTTCAACTGTCTTGTTGTTTTTGTTTAAAGCGGTGTGCAAGCTGCATAATGCGCTTACCTGCTTACTTTAATGGTCGCGAGGAGCAGCTCTGTCCTTATTCTGACGTCTTTCGGAGTTTAGCTGCTTCTACGGCTATCACAGCATTGACGTGCTGAGAGCCATCCGGTGCAGCGTACCCTGCGTCCCGACATCTTAGGATTGAAAGATCACAGTGTATTCCTCTCATTTTACCAAACACGTCTTATTAGCCATTTACAATGCAGCAAGTGTTTCGCCACATAGTACATGACGGATAGCATTTGTGGCTCATTGTTTGCACATTATTAAAGCTGAACAAGAATATGGACATTTCCAGCGACATGGCATTTTTTTTGGAGATATATTCGACATTGAAATTTGTGAACCAGCGCATTGGGTGGCAGCAGCAATGTGCAGCTCATTGTCAAAGACTCTGTATGGTGAGGATTTCGGGTGAGACTTCGCTACCGGAGCAACACACTTCACATTTTTCTCCATTTTCTTTGTTAAGAAATGGGTTGGGCGGTGTTGAGATTTGTTTGTAGGGTGATTTTTTTGAGATTGTGCACAGTTATGAATCATAGGGTTGTGTGTACTCTTATTATGCCCCAGTTCTGGTTTTTAGGGAGGTGAGTACCCATTATTTATTTTTAGAATGGTTATTCTTAGGAACACGTGTTTGAATGAAAACGTCTTGTATGGAGTGTTTTGTTTTTCAGTATTTCTTAGTATGATGCTTTATGGGGTTGTCTCATCTTGCAAAATGTTTTCCTATATTATGAGGCTAGTTTTTGAGAGATATCTCTTGAGTATGTACTAATGTACTAGACTGTGCGTTATGGGTACGCACGTGGGAAGTTTACCTCTCGTGTAACTTCTTCTATTGGTTTTGCTGATACCATGTATGTGGTTGTTGCCTCTTGGAGGTGTTTGGACTGTGCATTTTGGCTGTGCACATTGGGTTTAGAGATACCAAACATATGTTTGACTTGGGTTTAAAGAAACCCATAATATGTTTGACTTGGGTTTAAGCAGACCCATAATATGTTGCTTTGGATTAAGGGATACCCTGGATTTACTTTGGATTTGAAAATTCCCATATAAGATTTAAGAGTGTTTTTGGGATTGTATTTACCCTATCTTGGAATGGGTGGAGTCTTACTCCTCTTCTTTGAGGTAGACCTGTTCTGCCATTGGTATATGCAGTTGAGGGTTGTAGATCCCTGTTCTGCCACAGTTTTGTGCCTTAGTTTGTGGCGCAATGGTTACTCTGTTAGATGTGTTCTTATTGTACCCGCAGTTTGGGGTGTGAGTTATGGTGGATAGTATCTACTGTTTTTAAGTTTTTGGAAATGTATTTATTTAACTTGCATTCTTGTTGTTTATGATCATTATTAAGGGAAGATATGTGTAGTGATTGTACTTATTTTATGCATCCTCTTTTACTCTCATTTGTATGTTTCACAACTTTCATGCATTTGATTGTTTTGATCATTATAGAAGGGGGGTGATGTATTATTTTGTTATTAATGCATGCTTCTTTGCTGAAACATGTGTTTTATCACCTACACACATTTTGAAAGGGTTTCCATCTGTATAAGGGGGGAAATGTGTTGTAATGTAGCTTTTACTCAATGCACCCTACAGAAGTTCTCTCCCTTGCTGCTCAGCTTATGATGAGGTCAGATAGAATGTTGATTGTGTTTGGATTGGAAGAGAGAGTCAGTTGGTGTGGATGGGCTGAGCAGTGAGGAGCCTGCTCCTGGTGGGGCACTTTAAAGGATCTTACTTATTACATCTTATACATGTAACCAATAAGTGATCTTGTGAATAAAGCTGGGATCCTGTTCTTCATCACTTGGCTTACGGATCTTTCATCTTTGTAACAATAGATATATGCAATGCAGGTTTAAATTTTATCAGGAGTACACTAGAAATGAGAAAATGTTATGAATTAATTAATGTGCAGTGACTGTATTAAAATAAATCTTATACATTTACTGATAAAAATAACTTTTTTAAATATGTCAGAACAGATTTTAGAAAGACATCGTGGATACTGTTTACAGTCGATGCAAAGACCGATGACTATTTCATCAACTTTTATGCATTCTTATAGATGTGCGTGCTCTTTTAATGTAAGTTGAATGTACATAGCAAATGTTATTACTGCACATGGAATCTTTGAAATGCTTTTATGACAACTACTGGATAAAGATGTATGGAACTTAAACTGAGTTAAAGACAAATCAGCACTCTTTTGGAAATAGAGGGGCATATTATCAAGAACAGCGATAAAATTATCGCTGCTAAAACGGCAATAATGGGCTTCATAATATGTCCTTGTAAATTCCCATAGCAGCCCAGGTTCTGGTGTTAACTTGGGCTGCTATAGGAATTCACAAGGGCATATTATCAAGCCCATTATCGCCGTTTTAGTCGCTAAAGCGGCCATCATTTTATCGCAGGTCTTGATAAAATGCCCCATAATTAGTTGCGAAGTGTATCTGATGCTATTGTTCCTTATCAGATCATCAGAAGTCACAAGGTTTGGTCTCTCAGAGGCGGATCAAGGACAATGCACAATGGTTAGGTTTGACTCTTGTACTGATTAGCAGGCGGTATCTTGCTTCTTTTGACTGTTTGGCTGTTTGACTATATTACTGTATCTATTCCACAATGAGTTTACATTTATGGTGTAGTGATTTTATGCTCTGAAAGGACAGC
Source organism: Lissotriton vulgaris (assembly GCF_964263255.1). Taxonomy (NCBI): domain Eukaryota; kingdom Metazoa; phylum Chordata; class Amphibia; order Caudata; family Salamandridae; genus Lissotriton; species Lissotriton vulgaris. The sequence goes on from NW_028249386.1 coordinate 557,659, forward strand.
TGTACTTTATGACTTCAAAATAGGCTTTGGAGGTCAAGTCTGTCTAGAAATGGCATGGCCTATTTTTGATAAAGGGCAATGACGAGACAGAGTCTACATTTTTCTAATGTAGATCACCAAAGACAAATAAAACTATGTGTTACACCTTTTTAAACCTGTTGAATTTTTTGTCCAAAAACAATTTGTCCTTTGTTGAACAATGCAGCACAGAGCCAGCAAGGAACTGATGATGTTCTGAAAGTAAGACAGATGATTATTTTAAACTTTTATATCAAACGAGTGGCCTTTGCATTAGTACCTTTTCCTTTTGAATAGAGATATTCTGCCTGATTTTACGTTAATTAAAGGGCATTCCTCTCTGCATATTTCTTCCAAGTTACAATGCCTTGAAATTGCCCTATAGCTTTTTTCCAGGAAATGAGAGTGCATTACACAGAGATCGAACTTAACATCAGTAAAATGAGCCTATTTCCATGTTCAACATGCCACATTGAGAAAATGTTACAGAGCTCTTTTCACTTACTGAGTAGTCACACATTTTTGCTTCTGTATTATTTAAACTGCATGTATATTTATGCGAGACAATTCAACTTTTAAAAATACTTATTTGAAGGAAATAATTTAGATATTAATTCAAACTAAGTTGTACTTGAAATGTGTAATTACAGAACCACCCAGGATGTACATTCAACTGATAATAGATCATTTTAGTACAAAGGAAATAAAATAAAATAATATAATATAAGTTTCAATAATTGTCTGCTTTGCATATAGACAGGGTTTTCATACTCTAAGGGTTCTCAGTGACATATTTTTCTTCTAACAAAGGGATGCTTTATTGAGATCCTATTGTTAATTTTGGTTATCTACGAATCAAAGGGTTATTTGTTAATTTTGACATTTGAAGGTCCCCTGGTCTAGAATGTTTTCAATGGCATTCTACACATGCCTGGCACACAGGTATACATGCCTTATTTACTTTTTCTTACAGCTGTGTAGTAGCATGGGTATAATGTACGGGCATCGAAACTGACGTAGAAGAGTAACGGGCATATTTACGTGAAAATGTTAAAGCACGGAACTGCACCAAATTTAGCACCACCGTTCTTAGACATTTTCAAAACACTGGGATGCAACATATTCACAAGAATACAGAGCCCCCTGTGTGTTACCTGGTACTGGCGCTAAATTTAGCTGCCTAGCGCCAACACAGGTGCCCTTGCACCATAGTGCAAAGGTACCTTCATTGCAGGTAATGGTTATTTATGTATATATTCACTAATGGTGATTTTTCATTTCTATGTGTGCTGCGGAATTCAGAACACATAGAAGCAGCAAATCGTCATTATTTAATGATTGTTTATGTGCAGGAAGGGGCACCTACCTGCACATAAACAATCATTAATGCCATTTTACTCTTCCAGCACACTTGGAAAAAGCAAAAACTAGTAGAAATTGAAGTATTTCTCCTTGTTTCGCCATTCTAATGTCTTATCTTGCATGGTGTTAGTTTTTGGCGCTGCCACAGATTTGCACCTCCTTGTAATCTGGGGCAGCGGAAATAGCAATGGGTGTTGCGATGTAACTCGCCCACAGCAACACCGATTGCACACCCCTTTCATGCTAAGTGATGCGTGTAAAGGAGCCTTATTTACAAGACGGCGTTGAGCCACAAAAGGTGGCTTAACGCTGATTTGTAAATATGGAGCAGGGCATTTCTCCAACAGAACTTCGCTAAAAGTGACAATCTGGTGGCAGCATCCCCTTGTAAATATGCCAACCTAGATTTGGTATGAATGCATGTATTCTCCAGAGGAATGCAGTACGTTGGTAATTTCTGAGCATCGTCAAGAGACTTCTCTTTTTGCGGTATGTCCAAATAATGCTTTGGCCGGCACTCCCATGTAAATGCATCTACAAGAAGAAATCCCAGATTCAAATGGATATGCACAGTTTAACAAGAGAAATTTGACCGTAGGTTAAAATGTATGCTGACTGTTAAAAATGGTAAGGCAGTTTGACATTGCTTTTTCGGAGAAGAGCAGCGTAAAACAAAGATAAAGAGTGGAAGATGGCACAGAAAGAGAAAGTAGGTTTATGAAATTTAAATTTCTTTTCTCTCTGTCCTTTCACGTGGAAGGATACTTTTTAGAGGAAGAGCCAGTCACTGTATGGAAGTGCAGCTGATTTTACCTCACACTTTTTCTTTATGTAGTAGTATTACAACCGAACTAAGAACGGAAACCAGCCATGGCAATTGAGTCGGACCGGCAGGCGTATGGGGGGTGGGGGGGTGCATTGCTGCTTCTTTTGGTACAGGGGGCCGATATTGCAATACTGCTGCAAACCGGGCCTAAAGTAATAAAAATGGCATCCACATCTCAAAAACCAGACCCCATCCTTCCGGCCCATTGGGGAAATGCCAGGTGCCCGCTGCCCTCAATCTGGCCCTGGTAGTATTTCAGATTCAATTACAGGTTATTGGAACTTTGATAGTTTGATGAAAAGCGGTAATGTGACTCCTCATTTGCAAACATTTCAAACCAGGTCTTGCAGCTAGAACTTTTCACAAGAGTAGAGGGAGAAAAGTGTTGCACCTGAACCGTCTCTGTATTAAAACAGTCTCTCAATTGAGAATCCATGCACTGTTTTCTCACTCAACTCGAGAGCACTCTGGTAATGGCAGTCAACCGCCTTGCCAGTCACTTCATTAACTATGATGGAAATCAGAAGTGAGTTTTGCTGTCCGTTTTCTTACCTTGTATTGAAATTTCAACTTTTTAGGGATGTACCACAAATTCGAAATGTTGCCCCATGTTTTGGTAGTCCAGTGTGAAGTTAAGCCTCATTGGTCCAGGGGGGGGAGACCAAACAAAATACAATAATTTTGCCAGTGGATCATGCAATGCAAGACAGGCAACCAATCGGAAACCTTCTGATAAACCACATTTCGGTCACTGATATCATACTTAAGAGTAATGTTTGATTTTGCTTTATGACTGTTACTGTATACATATTGACCAGAATTGAAAGATTAGGCAGCTGTTTCGATATCCTAAGGATATCTGTTGTTACCCAGTGCTTTTCTTTATATAAAAAGTAAGGGAGATTCTTTCTCTGAAACTTTCCAGAACTCTCACAATGCGTGGTCCCATCTTGTTGTATTCGTAGATGGGGCTCAACATAAAAATTGGACATTTCAAACCCTTTTTAATCTGATTAGATATAAAAAAGATCACCAGCATCTATCCACTTTCACAGTTTAGGAGGAAACAAGCATACAGTTAAATTGTGACATGGCACCTCTATTTTCATTGCTAAGTAGCACTCGTGAGAAAATATTGCCAATTCCAAGAAACAATAAAAACTAGGAAACTCTGCAAGATATGAGTAGGACAATGATCTGTATCTATGCATGATTTTGCTTGTCTAATAAAAGCTTTGCACTTTTCTAATGATAAACATCCCTATGATATCAGTTGCCTCAAAACCCACATAAGGTTCCAATTACAAACTACTTCTTTAAGTGCTGTTTAATTCTGAAATCTACTATAGACTTCAAGGAGAATGCTACCAGAGGGGACCATAAACTACAAGTCCCAGACACTATTGCAGCAGGAAGGCAGCTGACAGCATTTCTGCGCCCAGCAGTTCTTCTTTAAAAGGAGGCCCAGTGCTCTCGCAACACGGGAGTGCACGGGACACACCCAGGTGTTTGCCTGGGCAAAGACCGGGCCAAGGGTGTGCGCTCCTGCACCCCTGTGCGGCCGGACGAGGCCTGGCCCGCTTTCTTGGTCCCTGTCCATTCTGAACAATGTACTGTACTATTGAAACCTGCCTGCCCCTATACTACTGCTTCATGGTTAAATGACCCCCCCTCTTAGATCTTGTGATAATACTTTGTACTTTGGATGGCTACCTTAAGAAAGCAGTAGGCACCCTGAATAAAGAAATAGAGAGTGTCGAGCGGTGTCTGTCTGCTACAGTAGCTGCTCCCATAGCCTCCCCATAGCTGGTACCCCACTGCCTCCTGAAGCAATTGCCCATCCCTCAAATGTGGCCACATTCTCAACCTTTGATCTCCCACAAGCTTTACAAGAGGTCCCTCATAGGACCGCTGACATTGGGAAAGACATTAGTCTTATAATGGCATCCCCCTCTGAGAGAGCCAATAATAGAGTGCTGCATCTAAATGGAAAAGACGACAGGGGGCAAAAAAGTGGCTCCCGTTCGTGTTTCAAAATCTGCCTTTGAGGATACTACTTGTTAAACATATACTAATAAATTCGCTTCTAACGTCTTAGCTACCTTTCAAGAGAAATTTCATGAAATTGTTAGGGAGATGTTGCACAGCCTGTTACTGCCTATTACAAAGCGCTTGGAAAAATTGAAGACCTCTTGCTTAGTCTAGGGGACTCACCTATTGATGTCCCTGTTGCCCATTTACCTCAGCCACTGTCTGTGGCCTGAAAGGCCCAGCTGATCACTTCTGCCCAAAATAACGGTCCAAACCCTGCCATAAATAATACTAAGAGCAGCAATACCATAGGTGGCACCCCCAGGTTACCATCTTCTAGCTGTACTCATCATGCCTTCAAACAGAATCTTATAGTTGGTGCTTTACTGCCTTTAAGACATCATCTATGGATAACTCTTGCCAGTCTCGTCCACTCACTTCTTTGAACCCGATGTCTGAACTGCCACTTGACTATCCTGAGAGTTATGGCACTGAGGATTTTTGCAACCCAGTAACTATTACTTTCTCACCAGCCTGTTGCCCCTGTGCGGCAATGTTGATTAATGTCGCCTCTTTGACTCCCAGCACTAATGAACTACCAGACTGTTAAAGAGCAAAGTTATACACTGCCTCCACTGGAAGCATATATCTTGGTTGATCAAATTCTGATGACTAGGTGAGTGGGATGGATTGGCCCACTTAGGAATGTCTTCAAGGGGGATTGTATTACTTTCAAGTTCAAACTACCTAGATTTGCAGAAGAGTACTTTTCAAGGTCAACACCAATTGTTCCATTTGCTAGGAACATTGCTTTACTCCCATTGGGTTTTTTCTTTCACCATCTAACAGGCACTGTGCTCTGTCTAGTGGTGGTAACCTAATATTCATTTGTTGACTAAGGGCAATTTCTCACATATTCCCCCATGGACTTGTCTAACAGATTTCAGGCTTTGAGTTTGCTTCAAGATAATGATTTACTCTATCACAAGGGAGCCTCTTCTATTTCCACTCCTTGTCATGGGGCGGGTTATGGGGACAACTTATGGCATCTAGCAGTAGTACCACCTAAATCTAATTTATTATGTGTATCTGAATCAGAGGTTTGTGCCATATATATTACTGGCCAGCCAAATTGTAAATTTTAATGCAGAAATTGGTGGCCCTGTGTACCTTTCTCTGTAGAGCTCCCTTTGAATACCACCCCATTCGGTCATGAAGGTGTACATACATTTATTACCTGGAATGTGTACAGGCAACAGAATAAGTTGGGTACTCCATATGGGCTACTTAATATGTCTGATTCTGATATTATTTGAATACAGGAAACTAGGCATGTGGCCCCAATCCATGTCAAGGTCTTCACATATCATTTCCTGGATGCTGTATCATATCCAGCAGGACGTGCCAAAGGGTGGCTAAACATTTTAATATCTAATAAATTAACTGTTAGTGTTAACAGGCTTTCAGCAGCTGCTCCCTGCTCCCAACTTCTGTGGCTATCAATAAAGGGTGGCCTAGATCTAGAGGCAGTCAATTTCTATAATAATGTAGTCAACACCTCCTATATTATGGTGGTTCATGCCCTTTAAGTGGGATTGGAAGCCTTCTGTGTCCTATTCATTCTAACTTTGTTCTGTTATGAGCAAGTTATTTTAATATCCAGGTGTACCGCCTCTCAGCAAAGCAGTTATGTGGGCTTTCCAGCTCAAGGGGGTTGACCTCTCACATTTTTCCCATCCCGATTACAGGCGTGCATTGACCATTTTAATTTTTATATACGACCTCCTCTTGATAGATTGTAAACGTCGAGCTGATGGGAAACATGCTCCCTCTTTTATTGGCAGAAACACTGATGGTATTTTTGATCATGTCTTGCTTTCCACCTATGCTTGTGATTTTGTTTGTACCCTTTGCATTATTCCTATGGATTTAAGTGACCACAGTCCTGTAGTATTACCCTTTTCGTTTGGGTTAAATAAACCATAGACTCCCTACACATAGTCACTATCACCTCAGTTATTACTAATGGTGTACATATTAAATGGGCAAGAATAGATACCAGCGGAGTACTACACCAATTAGTAAGTAGGAATATAGTGGAGTTTGATTACTGTCTGGAGGTGGAGGTGTGCCATGAACAGCTGTTGTCTACTTTTTATCAGATCACTTTCACAATAAACTCTCACCTTACATGGCCTCTGAGACATACAACAATCAGCAATAGCAGATGGTTTCACCATTCATGCACTCTGGCCTCTAAGATTTTGAATTTGACCCTACACTGTAGGAAGGTGGAATCGCCAGGCCAACTTCTCACATACACCATTCCCCCAGTCACTAAGCTTCTCCACAAAAAGGTTTCTACAGGAAGAGGCCTGGTCTAAACAGACCCAAGCTGATGAGATAAATGATGTTAAGTTATTTTTGGGACACTGTTAACACCCTTTTTTTAAAAAGTGATCTAATTCCATGCTTTAACTCCTTTTTTTCTTGTTAAGCATGGGTTGCACACTTTTCTGCCATTTTTAACTCTAATCAGGAGGTTAGTTGCCTAATTGAGTAGGAATTACCTCCCCTTAAATATTAGTCTTCAGGAGGTCCTCCAACAAAGTGCAACTGGGAAAGCATCAGGCCCTGATGGGGTGCCAGTTGATGCATTCAAAGCCGCCAGAGATTTATGGGGCTCCTTTAACACAAGCATGTAATGCTTCAGAAGAGTGGGTGAGTTCCCTTCCTAGGCTGCCTCAATATTCATACACATTTTTAAAAAGGATGATAAATCAGACCCCAAAAGTTATCACCCAGTTTCCCTCCTTTATTCATCAGTAAAACCTATGAGTTATATCTACTATTGAGATTAGAGGAATGGGCACATACTTACTCCATTTTATCAGAAGCACAGTTTGGATTTTAAAAAGGTCTGTGATGTTCGAGCAATGTGTGAACGTAACGTTGCTGATTGGAAAGTATACTAGGGCTAAATCAGGTTCCCTTTATTTATGCTTTGCAATTTAAGCAGTGTGTTCGACTTGGTCGAGCAGTCCATCCTCTGGTCAATTTTGATTTCCCTTCATGCCTCGGAGGAGATCATCTGCTTTCTTGCATGCCTGTATGGGTTTTTATCATCCAAGGTTCAATATGGCCCCCATGGCGAATGCTCCACCCTCTTTAGGGTTGGAAAAGGAATAAGACAGGGATGTGTATTAGCCCCCTTTGGTTGCTTTTCCCACAAAGAATAGTTGACCACCGGACAAGACACCCTGTCCCTGTGATGGCCTGTCTAATGCACAGAACATTAGAAACTATAAAATGTACCGAGGTACTTGTTTGCACTGGAAGATCCTTTCGTATGTTCTAATGTTGCTCTGTTTTAAGTCCCTGTTTTTAAACCGAATATTTATTGTATGTGCTTTTATGGCTGTTTGTTTTACCTGCTGGATAAAGTGTATTGAATCAAATTGACTACTCACTTAAAACCAAGAGTATTGTAATGCAAACAAATTACAACTGTAATCATTTGTATTCATTTTCACTTTGTTTAAATATTTACTACAAGCACTAGGGTTAACTGTCCTCTTTATTGATATTGAGTTTTTCTGTGAAGTATCATCAATTGCTTTTAACTTCTTCTTGACTTTGGATTTGCATAATCATACATTCATTTGCAGTTATTTACTTAAGCAATATGATTTATTTACAGAATAATAGGTGTTAATGTGAGTAATAGAGATTGACTATACTACTGTGCATGGACATCTTAAGGAAATTGGGTGCCCGGGGTCAGCTGTATTTTGGGGGCCCATGCTTGGAACAGCTTTGAATTTATGATCCAATTTGTGCTCTTTCATGCCATTTTGGTGAGGTCACTGATAGTGCACAGACTTACTCGTCAAAGTTCTAAAGTTGTTACATCTAATATTCAGGAATAGTGACATGTGTTTTCAATATTGTAACACAGCAGCAGCTCACTAATATTACTGCAAATAATCCCTATAACACCCTCCCATTTCTTTTTGATTCATGTGAGAGCCTGCTTTGATCTTAAAGAAAGTTTTTTATGGATTTTGTATGAAGCACACAAAAAGTCTGTAATAGACTCTCACACTTCACTCACATTAAAAATAAATTAAAGGGTACCAGTATTTAAAACAATCTGTTTATGAATTACTCAAGGTCATCAGGGCAAGACTTTCTGCAGAACAAATCTGTCTGTATCAGGGGGTTCCCTGTAAGGCTGGGGCCCTGGGCTAGAGACCACTTTGCCCATGCCTCAAATAGCCTCTACTACTTTGTACAAATTTGCAACTGGTTCAGTGCTATGCAAAAGATATATACATAAGAGGCTAAACTTCTCACACCATATATTTTTAATGAACGATCAAGCTAATTATAGGCTCCATCTCCAAGGGTCACCAGTCTTCAGCCGCGGTCTGTGCAGGTAAAAAGCGGTGAATCGTTGGGGCCGTGTAAGGGGGGATTTTGCTGGACGATGCAGAGGGAAAATTAAATAAATAATGAATTTTCCCTCAGCATCGTCATTCCCCCTTAACACGACAACACTGCCCCACCACTGTTACCTGCATGGACCACGGCTGCCAGTTTTATATTGGTCACAGTCTTAGACAAATATTTAACTTGCACTTGCGTTTTGTGGTTTGGGATCAGAGTGCAGTTTCCAAGCCAAGGCGACTAACACCATGCTTTACGAAATAAATCTGACAAAAGGAAGAGGCCTGGTAATCCACACATTTGATTCATTTATACAGCATATTTACAACAAGGGGTGGTGAGGGACAGAGTCTCTGAATTAAGCAGAAAGCTCTCACCCAGTCAAGAGATCAGGGCTAGATCCAACACCGTTTTTTAGCTCACTGCACCATCCCAGTTTCAGAACCTGGCTGTATGCAAATTAGTCTGTTCCTGTCCCAGTGCATGATGGGAACAGGGCAAACCAAACTACAGAAGCCAATTCTTACACTGGGAAGGAAACAAGCTCCCGGGGACCGGTTTCTGGCATTACAGCCGTCTTCGGCCCGGTTTGCTTGAATCCTGATGGTGCAATGAGCAAGGGTCTCACATCTGAGAATACCCTTCCACGCTTAGGGTGGACAAAAATATTTACAACAAGGGGTGGTGAGGGACAGAGTCTCTGAATTAAGCAGAAAGCTCTCACCCAGTCAAGAGATCAGGGCTAGATCCAACACCGTTTTTTAGCTCACTGCACCATCCCAGTTTCAGAACCTGGCTGTATGCAAATTAGTCTGTTCCTGTCCCAGTGCATGATGGGAACAGGGCAAACCAAACTACAGAAGCCAATTCTTACACTGGGAAGGAAACAAGCTCCCGGGGACCGGTTTCTGGCATTACAGCCGTCTTCGGCCCGGTTTGCTTGAATCCTGATGGTGCAATGAGCAAGGGTCTCACATCTGAGAATACCCTTCCACGCTTAGGGTGGACAAAAATATTTACAACAAGGGGTGGTGAGGGACAGAGTCTCTGAATTAAGCAGAAAGCTCTCACCCAGTCAAGAGATCAGGGCTAGATCCAACACCGTTTTTTAGCTCACTGCACCATCCCAGTTTCAGAACCTGGCTGTATGCAAATTAGTCTGTTCCTGTCCCAGTGCATGATGGGAACAGGGCAAACCAAACTACAGAAGCCAATTCTTACACTGGGAAGGAAACAAGCTCCCGGGGACCGGTTTCTGGCATTACAGCCGTCTTCGGCCCGGTTTGCTTGAATCCTGATGGTGCAATGAGCAAGGGTCTCACATCTGAGAATACCCTTCCACGCTTAGGGTGGACAAAAATATTTACAACAAGGGGTGGTGAGGGACAGAGTCTCTGAATTAAGCAGAAAGCTCTCACCCAGTCAAGAGATCAGGGCTAGATCCAACACCGTTTTTTAGCTCACTGCACCATCCCAGTTTCAGAATCTGGCTGTATGCAAATTAGTCTGTTCCTGTCCCAGTGCATGATGGGAACAGGGCAAACCAAACTACAGAAGCCAATTCTTACACTGGGAAGGAACAAGCTCCCGGGGACCGGTTTCTGGCATTACAGCCGTCTTCGGCCCGGTTTGCTTGAATCCTGATGGTGCAATGAGCAAGGGTCTCACATCTGAGAATACCCTTCCACGCTTAGGGTGGACAAAAATATTTACAACAAGGGGTGGTGAGGGACAGAGTCTCTGAATTAAGCAGAAAGCTCTCACCCAGTCAAGAGATCAGGGCTAGATCCAACACCGTTTTTTAGCTCACTGCACCATCCCAGTTTCAGAACCTGGCTGTATGCAAATTAGTCTGTTCCTGTCCCAGTGCATGATGGGAACAGGGCAAACCAAACTACAGAAGCCAATTCTTACACTGGGAAGGAAACAAGCTCCCGGGGACCGGTTTCTGGCATTACAGCCGTCTTCGGCCCGGTTTGCTTGAATCCTGATGGTGCAATGAGCAAGGGTCTCACATCTGAGAATACCCTTCCACGCTTAGGGTGGACAAAAATATTTGCAACAAGAGTAAGTGTTGCAGTGAGTCGAACCTTTAAATCTAAAAGTTTTTTCTCCCATGGACCATCTGGAATGATAGCTCCCTGGGGGATTCGACTAATTTCACACTCTCGAATCTCTTTTTCTAAGTTTGAAACTTGGCTGTAATACAGTCTTCGCTTTTTTGCACCTTGAGCTCCCATTCTACCTCTCATAAATGCTTTGCAGGTTTCCCACACTATATCCTCCTTAGCTGAACCCACATTTACCCCTAGAAAAACTTGTATCTCCTCTTTGAGAGTTTCTAAAACTTCTACATCAGCTAAAATTGTGCGATCTAGTCTCCAAACAGAACTCATCTCTTCTAATTCCAAACTTAAGTTTAAACTCACTGCAGAATGATCCGATAGATGTGCCCCTATGTGATCTACGCTTGTAACTCGCTCTTTCAACCTAGTGTCTATCAGAAAAAAATCTATCCGTGAATTATGTTTGTATTTTTTATTATAAAAAGTAAATCCTAGCTGCTGTGCTGCTTTAAGTCTCCAAATATCACACAGAGTCCTAGCTGAACCATCACTGACTTTACTTTAGCAGTCATTTTACTATTCATTATTGCCCTAACATTACCAGTTCTATCCAGTTTGCCATCTAATACTGTATTGAAATCTCCTGCCATGATAATTTTACCTGAAAATTCCAGTAACTCCAGTTCAATTTTTTCTAAAATTGTGGGATCATCTACATTCGGGCCGTAATAACCGACTACTACCAGCACTTCACCCGACAGTCGTAACTTACAAATCACCCATCTTCCACTACTGTCTACTGAACTATTTTCGACTACTATGTCAGCTCCTCTTCTAATCAGAATAGCCACTCCCTTAGTAACCAAGTCTTGGGATGAAAAAATAGCATTTGCAATCCACTTTTGAGTACTAAATATCTCTTTACTTTCCTTTTGTGTTAAATGTGTTTCTTGCAAAATAATAACCTGAGCTGGTGAATCCTTTAAATATTTCAAAATTAGTAATCTCCTTGATTTAACCCGGAGCCCATTAACATTCCATGTAAGGAACCTTAGCTCCTTATTATTAATCCTGCTCATCATGCTTATCATGTACTGCCCAAATTTTCCTTCTAATTGTGACACAGCAACACAGCTCATGAGGAATAGATTTTTTTTTTCTCCCTTAACCCTCTCCCTCCCCTCCCCTCACACTCAATTCCCTCCCCGGAAAACCCAACCATTACTCCCATGGCCTAGGCCGGTGGATGTCTCAGTGGTGATGTCTCTTATTATTATTTTATATAGACTTTGGTCAGTATTCTATTTCTATCCATCTTGAGTAACATCCAGAAAGGCATCTACCTCTTCAACTGTACGAAATGTATACATCTTATTATGCCACATTACTTTTAAAAAAGCGGGAAATTTTAGCTGGGCCGTGGCTCCTATTTCTCTTAAGGGTATCAATCGTTTTCCCATCTCCCATTGCCTATTTGCTGTAGCTGGAGACAAATCCGACCTAATGTCTACTGATACTCCGTCTATCATAATAGACTTTTTCTTAAGAGCAAGTGACAGAATTTTTTCCTTTAGCGAATATGTCGCAAAATTAATCAGAATTTTTCTTGGCTTCGCACGGTCTGGATTCAGCCTAAAAGGATCACGATGTACTCGTTGAATATCTCGGGCCAACATTTCGTCAGTTTCAACTAGTGATAATTCTTTCTTCAACAACTGCACCACAAAAGTCTTTATGTCCGCCCCCTCTTTCCCTTCTGGAAGTTTAAGAATTTTTAGGTTGTTGCGCCTTTGCACGTTTTCCAATCTTTCTACTCTTTTATCCAATTCTCTGTCTTTAGAATATAATGTCTCTATCTCTTTGCAATTATCCAGAACCCTTCCCTGTACAACTTTCATCTCGGATTCCATCTCTCCTGCACGTATAGTTAATTTATCAATCTTATCCTCTAACAATGTACATGTAGCGCTTATGCGCTCTTGATTCCTTTTAGAGGCTTCAAAACCTAGATGAATATCTTGTTCCAATTTCCTTAACAATTCCATAACAGAGACATCTGTCGAGGCAAATCTCTCTTGCTGACTTGAGCCGAATTCTTCTGAGGGAATCAACGTATTTCCGTTAATCAGGGTTTCATCCTGCCTTGTAAATATGTCCTCTCCCGCATTCTCTTCCAGCTCAGCAGAGACAACAGTTAAGCTTTCAACTAATGAGTCTGATGTAGTGGATTGGAATATCTGCTCAATGGACGCCTCTGCGTCAAGACTAATGACCTTATCTGCCTCCATCTCTATTTCCAAAACCTGAAAGGGGTTTGGTGTTAAGAGGTTTGACCAGTCCTGTTCGCGTTCCTCTTCAATAAAACTCAATGAATGATCAGCTTTCTCATCCAGCTCTCCCGCCTCACCAGCCCTGAGTTGAGATTGAGAGATAGAATCAGGTTTCAACACCAAAACTTTTGGGACTGGCTTAAAATATGAGTTAAGTGAACGGGTTATTGGAGCCTTAAATCCAGCTTTTTCTTTTTTTTGCCTGTTTTTTTCTTTCTTTCTTTGAAGGAGAGACCTTAAGTTTGTATGAAGTGGGCTTAGAAAATACTTCTTCTTTTGTCACACCCTTTTTAGCACCCTTCTTGAACTCTACCGAATAAGAGATCAAGCCTCCTTGCGTTTTATCGAAATTATTCAGCCCCACCAAACTGCCCTGTCCCTCCAGTCTGCTACTCCTCAATTGGTATCTTGTTTTACCGCCCTCTTTCAGCCCCTTGCTTACTTGCTCCGTGCCGGTGCCCTTGACTTGCTGTTTAGCTTCCTCAGTGCGGATACTGCTGCTCCTCTGCAGTATAGTGGGTGGAATATTCGTGAGAGCTTCCACTCCTCGTCCTCTACCTCCGCTTGTTGGTGTTCCGATTTTCGCCAGCACTCGGCGCCCCCTGCTAACTCCTTGCGCCGCTCTCTCCCAGCTCCCAGCCGGCGAATGACGCGACTCCGCCCCCTCACTCTCGGCGGTTTGCAAAGCCGAGTTCTCCGCCATCCGCTGCAAGTCTCCCAGATCCAGCCGACAAACGGGCTCCAAAGTCACTCGATAGCTCGTTGTGGTATCTCCACAGTCCCCGCTCGCATCAAGGTATGTGCGCCTCTCCAAATTACTGACAGCCGACCGCTATTCTCACATCGACATCACCACTGCTCCGGACATCCGCGACCCGCTTCCTAGCCGGCCGCCATGTTTTCCTCCGCCGATCCCCCCCTTGCATTTACAGTCTTAGAGGTTCATATAATGGTATGTATGTAGTAATCAATAAACAAAATCATAAGTATTGGTGTCAAGGGTTGTGCAATATTACTGAATTGTTCATTGTTAGGTTATGTGGTGAAGGCTTCTCACCTTAATATTTTCCCTTGAGGTTAGCTACCTTAAGTTATAGGCAGTGGGTTGCACATCCACAATTCCAAAATGAATGAATAAATAACGAACAAAATGTCTGTTTCAGAGTTACTGAATCTGTTTAATTTCCATTCAAGTTGATCACATACACACTTATGTGCAGAAAGATACATTTGATATCAAATTTCTAATCACTGGCATTAGATTGCACTGATCCTTTGCATGCATTGCTTCAAAATGAGAGAGCTTTCTGGGTAGGACAACAAAAGACAAAGGTGAGATAGCAGGAGAAGTGGAACAGAGATCTGTTTACCAATGAGCCTGACTGACAGAGGAACAAATTAAACAAGCCATATTAATTACCAAGGATGTATTTCTCATTGTATATGACATATGGATTTCTAAATTGGATGCTTATGTTTCCATATCTGGCCAAAAGAAGTGTTGATGTATGTGTTGAGTTCTGCTTTGATGGAATGTTAATAACCGGCGTTCCATGAAAGCAGGGTGTAGCGGGTGCAGATGACGATTGAAGTGGGATGGAGCCATTTGTGAGAGCTGGCAGCTACCTGTAATCACTGTGACTCATTCAAGGAATTAAAACTTTATCCATCTTTGACCAGCTGCCGTCGTCAACTTTTAACACTGGCGATGAGGATGGGCTTTGAACCCACATACATTGTACCAGCATTGAAGTCTAGTAACCCTCTTATATGTACTGTGGTGAGTGGTTTGTAAGACATAAATATGCACAGTGCAGTGATAGCTTTTATTGTATAAACTGTGGCCTCAGTGCTCCCTTAAAGGATTATAGGAAGCATTGTGCAATTAACTTGGGAGAGGGACCCTGCTTGGAAGTGTGAGAAATGCATCTTCGGATGTACCCTCATGCTAGTGTCACTGCATAGCTCCGTGGGCTTCAGCACCATTGCTTCCTATAAACTCAAAGAATAAAATATCTAACAGATGATCTTAACCACTTGACTAGCACGTACAATACCTAATCACCTGGCTTAAAGTACCCTCTGCTATGCTGTGAGAAAATGGGTTGTTGGTTGAATGTGGTGGACACCGTATTCAAGCAGCAACCATAATCCCTATCAGGGTGAACCACAGAAGTCGCTAAATTAACCTGTGCTAAAACCTCTGGTGGCTTGGCAGAAAAGCAGTCAGGCTTAACTTGGAGGCAATAAAGTATTTATGCAGCACACAACAGTATTAAAGTGAAAACACAACACACAGCAAATCACACAACAATTCAGAAAAATGCAGTACATTTTGATAAATTATTTGACAGCAAAATGATAGAAATCAAATTAGTAGATCCAGAGTTTTTTAAAGTTTAAGGTAAATGCTAGTGCCTAAACCATGGACTTCTAGTTTCACAACAAAGGGTCAACGTTGAGAAATATGCCCTTTCACAATGAAATTCAGGTCAAATGCAAAAGGTGGATTGAGCTCAGTTGGCACGTACCTTCAAAGGTAGAAGAACATTTTGGGGAAAATGTCTGAGGAGCTAAAGTTCTATGAGGCAAGGCTACAGGCAGTGTCTGCAGAGGAGATCTCATTGTTGGGGATCCACTGGATCAAGTCAAGGGGAAGATTTCAACATTCGGACTTACTCTCTTTTTTGGAAGTAAAAAAGTTCCAGTGGGACAAAACTGCAAGCTGGAGCCAACAAGAGCTCTTTGTGGCCCAATACCCATTCTTCAAAGATCTGCTCAGCAGGATTTGCTGCTGTGGGAAGAACGTAGCAAAAACTGCCAAGAAGCCAGGTCAACCAGCGATGCACCTCGGGCAGATCGACGTGCAGGAAGGCCCCTCCCTCTTCTCGGTACTCCAAGCACTTTTTTGCAAAATATTTTCCAAGTCCCAGGTTTTGGATTTTGGCTACCTGGGCACCTTGAGTCCAGGTGCAGGTTTTAAGGTGGTTGGAGAGTTATCTGTCTCTGAGGCTGTGAACTGGAGGCCAGCTAACAAGCCCTTGGAGTCACTCTGGTAGTCCTGCATTCAAGCAGGCTGAACAGGGTTCATACTGTAGGGCACTCCTCTGAGGGTTCAAGGCAGTCTTCAGGCAGTAGAGCAGTCCTCCCAGGTGCAGCAAAACAATCTTCTGAAGAACACAGCAGGCCATAGCTCTTAGCATCCTTCCACAGGTCCGGAAAGTGAACTGAAGGGTGGGTATTGGGGTCGTTTTTTTTTATACCTGGTGTATTCATTGAAGTACGGAGAAGTTTCTATAGATTCCCTTTGAAGTGCTTTCAAGTTCCAGCCTCCCATACCCTGGCTCCAGCTTGTCTGTAGGCATAATGAACTAATGAGAAGTGTTTTGTCTGAATGCAGCACACAGCCTACTGACTTGCAAGTGGGACTATGCCTAGCTTCCCCATCCTGTCTATGATGGGACATCCAGGCACACCTAATCCTTTGATTGTTTGGCTGTCTGGGAGGAATATACATAACCCAACTGCCAACTACACTCAGGCATGTGACCCAGTTGAGGACCTAGCAGCCTTAGGGTGATCTTCCCCCAAACATGTTCCCTTAGTCCTCCAATTTTGCTGATCCCGTTTTCATAGGCCTTAAAACTCTGTGCACTTTACCACTGCTAACCAGTGCAAAAGTGTATGTGCTCACTCTCTAAAAGATGGTAACATTAGCATGCACCCAATTGGTACATTTAATTTACTTACAAGTCACTAGTACAGTGGTAATACATGTACCCAGGGCCTGTAAATCAAATGCTACTGGTGGGCGTGCAGCACTTTCTGTGCTATCCACTTAAGTAGCTTTTTAAACAGGTCCAGGTCCAGGTCTGCCACTGGAGCCTGTGTGTGTAGTATAAACTGCCATTTCATCCTGGAAAAATAAAAATATATTTTTTGCCTGGCCTAAATCCTTTTTTTATACACGTAAGGCACCACTTTGGAAGGCCTTAAACAGCCAAGAGGGCAGGGTGCAGTGTATTTAAAAAAATGGACATGTACTTTTAAGTTGCACATGTTCTGGTAGTGAAAACACTTACATTAATGTTTCCCTACTACAAGGCCTTTCTCTCCCATAGGAGAATATTGAATTACCTTATTACATTTAAAAAGGGATAACTTTAAACTGGGAGCAGGTAGGATTGCCAATTTAGATGTCTGAAGAATTTAACACCCTCTTTAATGTAAAAACAGATTTTAAGTTACATTTCTGAAAATGCTACTTTTAGAAAGTTGGCAATTTATTTTCCTAACCATTTGGTGCCTGCAGCCTTTATCCTGGGTCACATGACTAGGGATAGCTGGTAGTTGTTCTTTGTGTATTGCTCCCAGACAGTAAGAGAAAAGGGCCATGGGTGTTGGTAGGATGGTGCGATGGTGCGAGGGGAGCTGTCACCTATCACACTTGAACATCACCAGCCTCTCTCACAGCACACTCACAAAGGGTTTGACACTAGTCTTATGTGTCCTCAAACAAGTTGGGGCCAGGGCAGGGAGGCAGGAAATTCCAAACACCTTTGAGGGTGGAAACCTTTAGAAACTTCTCCAACTTTGAATCTGGGAACAGGTATTAATATGGGACCCTTAATCTCAACTCTTCAATACACATCTGGACCTGTGGAAGGCTCAGAAGGACTGCTGTGCTGCTCTTTTGCAAGTAGCACTGCTACTCTGCTGCCCGCTACTCTGCTGCCTTGCTGCCTGAATGAGAAGGACTGGAACTGCATCTTATATCCAAGACCTCCAGATTGACTCCAAGGACTAGTTGGATATACATGTGTGTTGGACCAGGATCTCTCTGCAGGGTAACCCTCAAATCCCTTGGATTAATCCTCCACTTTTCTGCTGAATTTGTTTTTGTTGGCCTTAGGACTCTTGTTCTCACTCCCTTCAGACATGGTTATATTGGCTTAAATTTTTAAATATCAACAAGAGAGGTAGGGCGTAGACACTCCTGTACCCCGGTTTAATATATAATAAACAACAAAGGAGTGACTGTGATACCAAAAACTAAAAAATTTGATAATTGGAAGGTTTTTTGGAGCCAAGCTCCGCTGTGCGCCGCACGCGTGATCAATGCTCACACGCGTGTGGCGTACACAGCGGGGTAGTCTCGAAATCCCTAGTTATCCCCAAAAGACTATCCTCAGCTAGAGAATAGTCTAGGGGCTTGTTGGTCACCGAGCTGTGGGTGGGAAGGGAGAAATCCCTACTTCTTTGAAGGACCCTCACTCACCACTAGTTGGTGACATGCTTCATCATCGGGTCCTATCGGTGACCGAATGTCTCCCCAGCGTGCTACGACGCCTGGTTACAGCGGAGCAGGATGTGGTCAGTGTAACAGTGCCAAATTAGGAAGTGACTAGATGTGATTGTGAAAAGTGTCAAAAAAAAAAAAATGCAAGGGTTGTACCTTTAGAAAAATTTTAATAATGGCCACAAAGTGAGCGGACTCCCCAGGTTCTTAATTACGGAACCGGAATCCTAAATCAGAGACATAGGTTGGTCGACATGTTTTAGCTGTTTGTAGCGTGTCACTCAGCTTTCTTCAGGACCTAAATAAAAGTCCTCCGGTGGTGTGCTCGCACTAAGGCGCACCCTCCCGGGAGGCTCTAAGTGTGAAAAAATATATATACAGTGAAATAGGACGGAAAATGTCCGTCAACACCACACTACTCAATTGGTAGGGATGTATGAAAAAGACTTCAAAAGGGACATGGTTGCGCCCCTTTGGGAATGGCAGCGTGGGATGTCTTCATGCAGCGTTAGTTTTCGCGCACGCGGCTCCCCTCCGTATACCTACACGGTCAGCGTCTGTCTCCCGGAAGTCAGAGTCTCTGATTTAGGATTCCGGTTCCGTAATTAAGAACCTGGGGAGTCCGCTCACTTTGTTTTTAATTAATGCGGGGTGGCCATTATTAAAAATTTTCTAAAGGTACAACCCTTGCATTTTTTAATTTTTTGACACTTTGCACAATCACATCTAGTCACTTCCTAATTTGGCACTGTTACACTCACCACATCCTGCTCCGCTGTAACCAGGCATCGTAGCACGCTGGGAAGACATTCGGTCACCCCAGCGGGGAGCCGATGATGAAGCATGTCACCAACTAGTGGTGAGTGAGGGTCCTTCAAAGAAGTAGGGATTTCTCCCTTCCCACCCACAGCTGGGTGACCAACAAGCCCCTGGACTCTTCTCTAGCTGAGGATAGTCTTTTGGGGATAACTAGGGATTTCGAGACTACCCCGCTGTGTACGCCACATGCGTGTGAGCATTGATCACGCGTGCAGCGCACAGCAGAGCTTGGCTCCAAAAAATCTTCCAATTATCACATTTTTTAGTTTTTGGTATCACAGTCACTCCTTTGTTGTTTATTATATATTGGCTTAAACCCAATTGCCATATTTCATTTACTTGTAAGTCATTTGGAGAGTGCTATACCATAGACATATGGCCAGTAAATAAAATGCTACTAGAGGGCCTGCAGCACATATTGGCCCACCAACTTAAGTAGCCCATTAAAATGTGTCAAAAGCCTGTCACTACAGCCTGAATGCAGTTTTAAATTGGCAGGTCAACTTTGCATATAAAACCCCTTGCCAAGCCTTAAACTCCCATTTATTCCATATATGTCACTTCTAATGTAGGCCCTAGGCAGATTATAGGGCAGGGTGCTGTGTAATTAAAAGATTGGACATATATTTTTAAGTTTTACCCCTCCAATAACTCAACACTAGTGATTTCCTTTTACATTTAATAAGCTTTAAATTCCAATTGGGAGATGGTTGCTATACCATGTTTAGTGTATTCGGAATTGTGGTGAGGCGCCCGATTTAATTGTTACATCAGGTTTTTTATCACAATTATAAATATGCAACTTTTGGAAAGTTGCCCTTAGCCATTTTGGACCTATAGCCTTGTCTGGGTCACATGACTGAGTGTAAATGACAGAGAATTCCTCCCAGACAGCAACACAATGGAAGGATTAGATGTGCCTGAATGGGCCATCTGCTGGATGAATGGGTTGTAACAGAGCTGACCACAGTTCCACTTACAATGGAGTATGCCATGCTCTGCTTTCATATAAAGGCCCTAATGACCCCACATTGTTACCGCAGCCAGCTTGCAACTAGGAATGATGAGGCAGAAAATGTCATGGCACTTCAAAGCCATTGTCTGGAAGCTTCTCCGACCTTTCAGAACCAGGGCTCATGGTTATAAAAGTAGGACCTTAGACACCAACTCTTCAGTATACTTCGGGATTTATAGATACTCTGCCTGGACTGCTGAGCTGATTAAAGGACTGCCACTCTGCTCAGCTGCATTGCTGTCTCCTTGCCTGGGGAAGAACTGGACCTTAAACTTCATCTTGAACCCAATGCTACCAGTGTGACTCCAAGGACTAGGCAGCTAGTGTCCTGAGCTGAACCTAAGAGACATAAAAGGATCCTCCAACATCCTGCACCAGCCCCTGGACCCAGCTGAAGGGACTTCCTGACCCCCAGGTGGGGCCCCTCAGGTCCTGCACCCTTGGTGTGCCTCAGAGATCTGTAATGAAGCTTTTGGGATCTTCTTGACTCCAAATGAGCCCATTTGCACTGAGACCGCGCCTCTCGTACAGCGATTCAACGTCATGCTCCATCAGTCTAACCCTTCATGCTACGGCATCACCAGACCACCAGCAGGGACTGCCAATGCAAAGCTTCAGTAACGCCCGGCCCTGGCAACTGGCCTGCTCTTCACACTATTCTGGCAGCCTGCCTCAAAAATCTCCCTATTCATTGTGGCCCCCTCCACAATGAAAAGTACTCTTGCATGGATTTGAGAAGGTAAAACTTCAGTGGGCCTAACCTGGTGACTGTTGGCGATCTGCGCTTAGTCGCTGTCACCCTGAACTAGTGGGGTTGACCCAGGCCACTGTGAACAGATATCCATAGTTGACTGTGCATTCTGACACTATTTAAAAAAAAAATCTTTAAAAATTCATAACTCTGGTTCTACGGATTGGATTGTTGTCTTTGTGGTGTCAATTAATTTATTAGAATTTACTCTGTTTTTCAAGGATTTTTCTTGCGTTGTGTCTTCACTTTATTACTGTTTGTCTTCTGCATAAATACTTTACACATTGCCTTCAAGTTAAGTCTGATTGCTTTTTGTAGAAAGCTACCCAGGGATAAGCATTGGTCACTTTAATGACATTTTGTGGTTAACCCTACAAGGGATTGTGGCTGTTGCCTGACCAGGGTTCACTCCCCCCCTGTCAACCAACAACCCAATTAGTAACCCAAAGGCTAGTTAGCAATATGTAGGATATAATGTACATGTCTAACATGTACATTATATGAATATTGAAAACCATCAAGGTGTTCTGTGACAATGTAGAGGAATGAGGAAAAAATACCATGGGCCCGATTCACAGAACTAACTTAAGACAAAATCCTAAACTTACTACTTTTGGTATTCACAGAAGTTAGGATGTTGTCTTAAGTTTGTCTTAAGACAGACTTAAGACAGACTTAAGACAAAATCCTAACTTCTGTGAATACCAAAAGAAGTAAGTTTAGGATTTTGTCTTAAGTTAGTTCTG
Organism: Lissotriton vulgaris; assembly: GCF_964263255.1. NCBI lineage: Eukaryota > Metazoa > Chordata > Amphibia > Caudata > Salamandridae > Lissotriton > Lissotriton vulgaris. The sequence goes on from NW_028249386.1 coordinate 579,371, forward strand.
TGAATCGGGCCCATAGTTGCTACAAATATTTCCTTTCTGCTGATCACTTTTTTTCTTATAGGTAAACAGATCAGAATTAAAAGCCATTTCCTGTTTTGCTGGTTTGAAGAGCAGAGGTGTGGCTCACTGGTTAGAGGCGGCAGACCCGAGTGCAGAGAACGGCCCGGGACCAGGGTTCGATTCCCGACGCGGCAGGGTCTTGGACCAGGATCAGCGGACTGATAATTCTCGCATCGGTGCCCACTCCGACCAGGGAGCACACTCGGCAACTCTGGGCATTAGCTTGCCTCATCTCCACAACGGCCCCACACAAACGCCGGGGATGCCTGGTTTCACCTTGGAGACCCCCAGGAGGGACTATCTCACAGGGAAAGCCAGGACGGGTTCCCCAGCGGTCTATAGCGCTACGAGGCCTCCGGGTAGCAGTGCGCTTTATAAGACACAACAATTTACAATTTATTTACTCCCCGCTCCCCGCTCCCGCCTCCCAGCTGCTCCGCCCACCCGCGCACTTGGCCTTAAATGGCGACCGTGCGACGCAGGTGAGTGTGACCCACTTGTGGGACACCCCCGCGCCGCACGGCCACCAGCTGCTGCGTGTGCCCCTGTGCCTGCTTTCTGCCTCAGCGCCGGCCTCGCTGCCGCCTTGAGCGCTCCCCTTTGGTTTTCGCCAGTTTTTGACCTAAATTTGTGCTTGTTTTCTGTGTATGCCGTATGATCATTTGTTTAACTGTTTTTCCTCCGTTTTGACCTGCATTGGTGCCTGTATTTTTTTGTGCCGTTTTGCCTCGTGTTTTGCCCTCCATTTGTGCATTTGTGCTTGTCTCCTTCCTGATTGCTCGCCTACCTCGCTGCCCTCCGCTCTCCCTCCCCGCTTCCGCTTCCCGCCACCGCCATTAGCCCCGCCCCTTTTCTCTTCTGTTCCCTCCCCGCTCCCGCCTCCCAGCTGCTCCGCCCACCCGCGCACTTCGCCTTAAATGGCGACCGTGCGAACGCGCAGCGGTCACGCGCAGCGGGCGCGCCGATTGTGCGCCGAAGGCGCGCCAAAGATAAGCCCGTCTGCGCCCGTCCGCGCCTGGACCGCGCCCAGTGCCAGGACCCCTGGCCCACGAGGACCCCGACCGACCCGCCTGACGTACTCTGCCGCCTCTCTCACCGCACTCAACACCGGCCGACTCCCAGAATGCCATCAAGCCACTCCACGACGTACCCACGGACCTTTCAGCTGCCACGCCTGCAAGTTCTCCTGCATCCGGACCAGCCTCGCACCAGCACCCGCCAAGTCGAACACCAGCAGCACCCACCTCAAGTGCATCCTGCTCAACACCCGCTCCGTCCACAGACACGCCATCGAACTCTGGAACCTTCTAGACGCCACAGCCCCTGACGTTGCCTTCCTCACGGAGACCTGGATGAACGCCTCTTCAGCTCCCGACATCGCCATCGCTATCCCAGAGGGCTACAAGATCGTCCGGAGGGACCGAAACGCCAACCAGATGGGAGGAGGCATCGCCATCATCCACAGGAACACCATCCGTCTCACGACCAGCACCGACAACACCCTGACCAGCGCCGAACACCTGCATTTCCAGATCCACACCAACCCGAACACCACCCTCAGAGGCACCCTGATCTACCGACCCCCTGGACCACGCACACAATTCAGCGAGGACATCGCCGACTTCGTCAGCCCGCATGCCCTCCCCTCCGCTGACTACATCCTCCTGGGAGACCTCAACTTCCATCTGGAGAACAACAACGACCGCAACACCAGCACCCTGCTCGACAACCTCGCCAACCTTGGACTCAAGCAACTGGTGTCCACCCCCACCCACCTCGCCGGACACACACTCGACGCAGTCTTCTCTTCCAGTACAGACATCGACTTCAGCCACTCCACAGAGCTTCAATGGACGGACCACAGCTGCGTCCACTTCACCTTCAAGAGAACGACGACCCACCAACACCAGCAACAGGCCGCCCGCAGAAGCTGGAACAAGATCACAGCAGACCAGCTCGCCACCTCCCTGAGCCAGCACCCTCCTGCCAGCTCAGCGAACCCCAGCCAGGCCGCCGACAACCTCACGAAGTGGATCAGCAACTGCGCGGACGAACTCGCCCCACTGAAGACCCCGCCTAGCAGACCCGGCAGCAAGAAGGCCCCATGGTTCACCGACGAACTCAAGAGCTCCAAGAAGAACTGCCGAGCCCTCGAGAAAGTCTGGAGAAGGGAACCGACACCGGACAACAGGACCTCCTTCAAACTTGCCACCCGGAAACACCACCAGCTGATCCGCGCCGCCAAGAAAACAGCTTTCAAGGACCGGTTGGACAACAACGCACACAACTGCAAGGAACTCTTCAACATCGTGAAAGAGCTTTCCAACCCCAGCGCAGGAAACAACGACATCACCCCATCGCAAGACCTCTGCAACTCCCTCGCCTCATACTTCCACAACAAGATCGCAGACATACACAACAGCTTCAACAACCAACCAACGCACACCATGACCGAACAACCACCCCCCACCACCACCCTCCACGCCTGGACCCCGATCAGCACCGAAGACACCATCCGCACGATGAACTCCATCCACTCCGGATCACCGACCGACCCCTGCCCTCACCACGTCTTCAACAAGGCCGACGCTGTCATCGCACCCCACTTGCGAGACATCATCAACACATCCTTCGACACCACCATCTTCCCTGAGAGCTGGAAACACGCCGAACTCAGCGCTCTACTCAAGAAACCAACAGCGGACCCCACCGACCTCAAGAACTACCGCCCCATCTCGCTCCTCCCGTTTCCAGCCAAAGTCATCGAGAAGACCGTCAACAAGCAGATGGCCGCCTTCCTCGAGACGAACGGATCCCTCGACCCCTCACAGTCCGGCTTCCGAGCCAATCACAGCACCGAGACCGCCCTCATCGCCGCCACCGATGACATCCGAGCCCTGATGGACAATGGAGAAACAGCGGCCCTCATCCTCCTAGACCTCTCCGCGGCATTCGACACGGCCTGCCACCGCACCCTAGTACGGCGCCTCAGCAACATTGGAATCCAGGACAAGGCGCTGGAATGGATCATCTCCTTCCTCGACGGAAGAACACAGAGAGTCCGCCTACCACCGTTCAAGTCAGAGGCCTCCGAAGTCATCTGCGGCGTCCCTCAAGGATCATCTCTGAGCCCCACCCTCTTCAACGTCTACATGAGCCCCCTCGCGGCCATCGTACGCAAACACAACCTCAGCATAATCTCCTACGCCGACGACACCCAGCTGATCCTCTCCCTGACCAAGGACCCCGCCGCCGCCAGAGCCAACCTGCACGAAGGGATGAAAGAGGTGGCCGAGTGGATGACGACCAGCCGCCTGAAACTGAACTCGGACAAGACGGAGGTCCTCATCCTGGGCTCCTCGCCCTCCGCCTGGGACGACTCCTGGTGGCCTCCCGCCCTGGGCACCGCACCCAAACCGACAGACCATGCACGCAACCTGGGCTTCATCCTGGACTCCTCCCTCTCCATGACCAGGCAAGTCAACAACGTCTCCTCGGCGTGCTTCAACATCCTACGCATGCTACGGAAGATCTTCTGGTGGATGCCCACCGAGACCAGGAAGACCGTCACCCAGGCCCTCGTCACCAACCGACTGGACTACGGCAACGCCCTCTACGCCGGTACCACCGCCAAGCTCCAGAAGAGACTCCTGCGGATCCAGAACGCCTCAGCCAGACTCATCCTCGACATCCCACGAACCAGCCACATCTCCGGACATCTGAGAGACCTTCACTGGCTCCCCGTCAACAAAAGAATCACCTTCCGCCTCCTCACCCACGCACACAAAGCCCTACACGACCAAGGCCCGAGCTACCTCAACAGCCGAGTCAACTTCCACGCTCCCAAACGCCACCTCCGATCAGCCAACCACGCCCTCGCCGCCGTCCCCCGCATCCGAAGAGCGACTACAGGAGGAAGGTCCTTCTCCTACCTGGCCGCCAAGACCTGGAACTCCCTCCCGACCGACCTGCGCCTGAACCAAGACCACCTCTCCTTCAGGAAGAAGCTGAAGACCTGGCTGTTCGAGCAGTAGCGGCACCCTCCTCCCCCCCCCCCCCAGCGCCTTGAGACCCTACGGGTATGTAGCGCGCTTTATAAGTGTCACTGATTGATTGATTGAACTCTTATCTGCTGGCTCTGGCAGTTGTGCATGGCAGCTGTATTTTCATGGATATTGTCAATGACATATTGTAAATGTAGTCCAAAATTCATTAAAATGCCGTGGAGGACAGTTCATAGGTAACCTAATAAAATAAAATTGCATCATTTGTAAAGTAGTTTTTTTCTATAAAACTAAATGCACTGTTAGATTTGGGGGTCTCTAGTTGGCAGAGGAAGGTAGCTTTAACCAAATAGGGACCCTTGGATCTAGTCTGGGTAAGGGGGTACACTCCTAAAATAACCCCTGCTCACTCCCTTGGTAGCTTGGCAAGAGCAGACAGGCTAATCTCAAAGTCAGTGTGTAAAGCATTTGTGAACACATACAGTAACCAAGTGACAACACAAGTTGTAGTATGAAAATAAGTATTTTTATATAGACTTAACACAAGACCACAAACGACAAAAATCCACATTACTGTACTTCAAAAAGGGTAGAAATAGCTCAGTTCTCTTAAGACGTAAAATGCGACACTCTGAGTTCAATGTACCTTTGGATGCGTAACGCTATACAACTAAACTGTTTCGGGGAAGGTGATGTGTCGGTTCCTTACAACCAAGAACGGTGATGCGACGGGCCCCTACTGATTCATAGGGGATGCGTTGGTTCTTCTCGAGGTGGGGAGATGATGCTTCGGTTTCTTACTGCTATTCCGTGGCGCTGCGATAAACATCCGGTACAATGAACAAAATGGCATCTTCTTCTTGATGCGACATGATGCGTGCACGCCCGACGGCCATGCGGCGACTCAACAATTTTTCTGAGCCGCAACAGGCCCTGCAACACGCTTCTCAGGTGATACAACGGCATCTGATGCGACGTCGATCCTCCTCTCCGGCGATGTAAGGCGCTTCTGCATTGCGAAGAGTCAGCAGCGGCGGCAACACTCTACTTCAGTGATGCGATGACAGCGGCTGCAGCGGCGACACGCTTCTCCTTCGTGAGTCGTGCTTCGAGCTCCTTGCGACACACAGTCCTTTAGTAGGCCCAACACTACAGCAGGAACTTCAACAGAACTCTTGAGGAGCTGGTTGGTGAAGTCTGTTGTCCCTGAGACTTCAGCAGAAGGCAAACTCTATCTCAAGCCCTTGGAGAGCCTTCACAAGTTGAATGAAAGTAGGACAAAAGTCATTCCTCCTTTCTTTGGCAGTCAGATCTCTCTATTCAGCCCTATGTTGACTCACCGTGTCTCCTGGAATTCCCCAACCCCTGTCACTCAAACTCCAGACAAGGAATACACAACCTAGCAGAGGCAGGCTTTAATGGTTAGACAGGAAAATACCTACTTTCTAAAGTGGTATTTTCAAGCACAGAATGTTAAAACCAACTTCACTAAAAGATGTTTTCTATCATTCTGAGTTCAGGCATACTAAACTCGCATTTCTACCATGTTCCCTGGGTCAGTTAGGATTATAAAATGTAATAATCAATCTGCCCATTCTGGCCTATGGGGAGCAGGTAGCCTTGCAATAGTAAAAAACGAAAGTAGCTGTAATTCACTATTAGGACATGCCACACACACCAGGGCATGTCCTACCTTTTACCTACAATGCACCCTGCCCTTGGGCCTACCATGGGGTGACTGATATGCAGAAAAGGGAAGGTTTAGGGACTGTAAGTGGGTGCACTTGCCCAGTCAGCATGGCAGTACAAGACTGCTCACAAGCGCTGCAATGGCAGACCTGAGGCACACTTTACAGGCTGCTTCTGTAGGTGGCACAACTAGTGCTGCATGCCCACTAGCAGCATTTGATTTACAAACCCTGGGCAAAATCAGTGCACTGTACTAGGGTCTGATAAGTAGACCAAACAAGCCAATTATGGAATCACTAATCCATACATCATTTTACAATAGGGAGAGCATATGCACTTTAGCACTGTTCAGCAGTGGTAAAGTGCCCAGAGTCATAAAACAGCCAACAGCAGGTCAGAAGAAATACAGGAGGAAGGCAAAAAGTTCAGGGATGACCCTGAAAAAGGGCCAAGTCCAACATGCCTCATGAATGCTTTAGCTCGAAATTACTTTATATTTTTGAGAAGCTACACATACGGAGTCAATAAGTCATTTTGCAGTATTAAAAAACAAAAGACGTGGAGAAATATGAATAAGCTGAGTATGGGCTAGCTGAGATGAATAGTTTGAACGCGCGATGAAAAGATATTGTATTCAGAACTACACATTACATTTAACCTGCATTCTTTCCTCTTGCCCTCTACAACCATGTAGGTCATTCTGGACAGAAAATATAGAAATCTAATCAACTGCACATGTTATTTCACGTTGCGTCTTCTTGAAATGCATTTGCATTAAAATCGTAGAAAACCCACTAAGAAGTGCAAAAGCTCATGATCCGCCTCTATTTAAATATTCATTTTTCTTAAGGAAAACATGTTTGCAATTAGAAAATTAATCCTAGCAAATGCACCCTGACATGTAACGCACTTGTTTTACAAAGTATAATGACTTTGTTTACCGTTGCCGATATATAAAGTCTGTTGACCTTGGCAAGGACAGATCTGGACAGTAGACATTATAGATGGATTCTACAGGGTAATTTATTATTATATTCATTTATAGAAGTTGCACTGTACACTAAATCATGCCAGTGTCCTTCGAAACTGAAGGGCACCGTGTTGCTGTTGTCACTTTCATGAATATAATAAAGTTTGTGAGAACGGAGCTTTCTTTTTTTTCAGATCAAGTGTGCATAGTAGAGATAATTATATTTGCAAGCATCTTGCTATGCTCGGCGAACATATGTAAGTCATCATTAAATTTAGGATGAACTATGCAGAACACAAAAGTTTACCTTTAAAATATCAAACAACAGAAGAGAATTGAGAATGACAGATAACAATGTTAAAATATATTTTGAAGTTAAGATGCATGTGATCCCGCAGTTTTGCGTATTTCAACGTTCTGCTATATTGGGGCTCAAGTACTTTTTGTTCTTGACCCTATTGTTCTTATTTAGAGTTTGGTGGATAAGATACCCTGTCACAAACATGGCCAAAGCTCCATCCACAGTTCCGCAGGCGCATTAAAGCCAATGAGCCCTGCAATATGGCCGATGGGATATCCACCACGTTTTGAAGGGGTGTCCCATCCATCACACTCTATTCAAGTTCCTATGTCTTAGTTGAATTAATGTATGTGTATGGTATTTCTATAGCGCAAACCCAGCCAAACCCTATTAGAGCGCTGTGCATGGTTAAAGACGAGCATAAAGTGAACAATTAACAGAGGAAGCTGAGTTGTGAATGGTTAATGCACTGTAATGTGGTGTTCTTTAGAGTGGACCTGGGCAAATTTGAATTACGCTGGCGTAATGAGAGTTATTTGGGTAATTCTTTGCTACTCTTTTGACACAAAATAACCAAAAATTGTGCCCACTGTTATAAATATGAGTTGTGTGGCACAACAATCCTACCACAGAAGCCTGGGAACAACTAATTTAGCAAGTAGAGCAGTAAGTGCAGAGGAATGTCCAGTTTCTTAAAGTGTCATTTCTAAAACAGTAATTTCAAATCCAACTTTACCAGTAAGGAGGATTTATCATTACCATTCCAAAGATATAAAACATGAAGGAGCTATTCCTTTCTGATCAGAAATTACCTCTGAAAAGTGTTTAAAGCAATTCCCAGTGCCAACCTATGAGAGGCTTCACATTAGTGAAAAACAAATTTAGCTGTTTGTCACTACCAGTACATGAACAATAATAGAAGTGTACGGCCTACCTTTTACTTAAATAGCACCCTGCCCTTAGGGGTAACGTGGGCCTACCTGAAGGGTGACTTATGTGTAGTAAAAGTGATGTTGCGAATACAAGGTCGAGGATGTGGCATTTGGAGTGTGCTGTCTGTCTGACGTGCTGCACCACATTCAGAGCATCAATGAGGTTGAAGAGGTGTCTCTTGTTTTGCTTCTATCTTGTATTATCTAAGAATTGAAGTCAGACATGTGAGTGGTGAGGTCATGTGGAATGGACGAGGCAGTGAGGAGATGTGAGAATTTATAATTGAAGTCCATGTTCTACCCAGAAGGCCTCTAGAGGAGATGGTAGGTGGCAGTCTTGGTTACAGAAAGTGGTGAAAGAATGCCCATAGCTCTAAGGAGAGGAGCATTATTTGCTTTTCTAGTGTGCTGGCCCAGGAGGAATTATGGATAACAGCAATGTCTCCTCCCTTCATTTATGTGTGGTCCACAAGATTGAAGCTGGTTTGTTAGTCCTGTCAGTCTTGGGACAGTCTTCACCTAAACCTGTTGCTTTTACCCCACCTATGTTCCTGAATAAGTTTTTAGTGGGAGATGGGGCTCTGTACGTTTTAGCACTCCTAACAAGTGCTAAAATTCTTGTGCTCAATCCCTAAAACAAGGTGAAACTGGTTTAAACCTGATTGGCATATTTAATTTACTTATAAATCCCTAGTAAAAAGGTATACCAAATACCCAGGGCCTGTAAGTTAAATGCTACTACACTTATTGGGCCCCCACTGAAATACTTCCTTAACACATGCCTGTGGCCTGCGGTTGCAGCCTGGTACCAGTTGTAGGAAAAACAGCAATGGACCGCACACTGCTAGCCCCTCCTCCGGGTCGCCCCTAAGCACTCTGGTATGTGAAGTGCCTGAAGTTCGAAAATGAATGAAAGCTCGCAAGTGGTTCAACTATGTAGGTGCAAGTAGATACTTGTTGTTACCCCAATCTCTAGACCCGGACATGGCCCGGGTTTTGGGATATCTTCCCCTCATCAGTAGAGAAAGTCAATAGGGGTGGAAGAGAAGGCCGCCTCGTAACCGTCACGGGCCTCGTTGCCCGCACGCAGGTGCGTCGTCCAGAAGCTCGTCAGCTTGTGAGGCTCAAGGGAGCCCTTATGGAGAAAAAACAGCAATGGACCGCACACCGCTAGCCCCTCCTCCGGGTCGCCCCTAAGCACTCTGGTATGTGAAGTGCCTGAAGTTCGAAGAATCAATGAAAGTTCGCAAGTGGTTCACCTATTGTAGGTGCAAGTAGATACTTGTTGTTACCCTGATCTCTAGACCCGGGACATGGCCCGGGTTTCGGGATATTTTCCCTCATCAGTAGAGAAAAGTCAATAGGGGTGGAAGAGTAGGGCCGCCTGGTAACCATCCACGAACCTCATT